>NC_054470.1:89359641-89673927 GCF_017639515.1 Carcharodon carcharias
TCTATTGTCTCTAAATTATCAGCCTGCTTTTCTGACATCCAGTACTGGATGAGCAGAAATTTCCTCCAATTAAATATTGGGAAATCTGAATCCATTGTTTTTGGTCACATAACAAACTCTGTTCCCTAGCTACTAAATCCATCCATCTCCCTGGTAACAGTTTGAGGTTGAACCAGACTGCTCACAACTTTGGTGTCATATTTGACCCTGAGACAAACTTCTGACGATTTATCTGTGCCAGCACTAAGAGTGCCTATTTTCTCCTCTGTAACATCACCTGACTCTGTCCCTACCTCAGCTTGCCTGCTGCTGAAACCATCATTCATGCTTTACTTACCTCTAAATATAACGATTCCAAGACAATCTGGCTGGCATTCTACCCTTAGTAAATTTGAGGTTATACAAACCTCTGCTGCCCATGTGCTAACTTGCACCAAGTTTGGTTCATTCGTTACTCCTGTGCTCTCTGACTTAGACTGGCTCTCAGTAAAGCAATGCCTTGATTTTAAAATTTGCATCTTTAGTTTCAAATACTTCCATGGCTTCACCCCTCCCTCCCTCTGTAATCTCCTCCAGTTTGACAACTCTCCAAGATATCTGCTCATCTAATTCTGGCCTGCTGAGCATCCCCAATTTTAAAAACAAAAAAACTGCGGATGCTGGAAATCCAAAACAAAAACAGAATTACCTGGAAAAACGTCAGGACTTGGAAAAATTTATTAATTTTGCTTCCAATCTCCACCCCTCCATCATTTTCACGTGGTCCATCTCTGACACTTCCCTTCCCTTCCTTGACCTCTCTGTCTCAATCTCTGGTGATAGACTGTCCACCAATATCCATTACAAACCCACCGACACCCACAGCTATCTCGACTACAGCTCCTCACACCCCACTTCCTGTAAGGACTCCATCCCATTCTCTCAGTTCCTTCGCCTCCGTCGCATCTGTTCCGATGATGCTACATTCAAAAACAGTTCCTCTGACATGTCCTCCTTCTTCCTTAACCGAGGTTTTCCACCCACGGTCGTTGACAGGGCCCTCAACCGTGTCCGGCCCATCTCCCGCGCATCCGCCCTCACTCCTTCTCCTCCCTCCCAGAAACATGATAGGGTCCCCCTTGTCCTCACTTATCACCCCACCAGCCTCCGCATTCAAAGGATCATCCTCCGCCATTTCCGCCAACTCCAGCATGATGCCACTACCAAACACATCTTCCCTTCACCCCCCTTATCGGCATTCCGTAGGGATCGCTCCCTCCGGGACACCCTGGTCCACTCCTCCATCACCCCCTACTCCTCAACCCCCTCCTATGGCACAACCCCTTGCCCACGCAAAAGATGCAACACCTGCCCCTTCACTTCCTCTCTCCTCACCGTCCAAGGACCCAAACACTCCTTTCAAGTGAAGCAGCATTTCACTTGCATTTCCCCCAACTTAGTCTACTGCATTCGTTGCTCCCAATGTGGTCTCCTCTACATTGGAGAGACCAAACGTAAACTGGGCGACCGCTTTGCAGAACACCTGCGGTCTGTCCGCAAGAATGACCCAAACCTCCCTGTCGCTTGCCATTTTAACACTCCACCCTGCTCTCTTGCCCACATGTCTGTCCTTGGCTTGCTGCATTGTTCCAGTGAAGCCCAACGCAAACTGGAGGAACAACACCTCATCTTCCGACTAGGGACTTTACAGCCTTCCGGACTGAATATTGAATTCAACAACTTTAGGTCGTGAGTCCCCTCCCCCATCCCCACCCCCTTTCTGTTTCCCCCTTCTCTTTTTTTTTCCCAATAAATTATAAAGATTTTCCTTTTCCCACCTATTTCCATTATATAAAATAAAAAAAAAAACCCACTAGAGCTATACCTTGAGTGCCCTACCATCCATTCTTAATTAGCACATTCGTTTAGATAATATCACCAACTTTATCTTTAACACCTATGTGTTCTATTGTACTATTGTTGTTGACATCTTTTGATATTCTGCTTCTATCACTGCTTGTTTGTCGCTACAACCACACCAACCCCCTCCACCTCTCTGTCTCTCTATCTCTCCGCCCCCCACACACACACCTTAAACCAGCTTATATTTCAGCTCTTTCCTGGACTCGAACTCAAGTTCTGTCGAAGGGTCATGAGGACTCGAAACGTCAACTCTTTTCTTCTCCGCCGATGCTGCCATCCCCAATTTTAACTGTTTCAACATTGGTGGCTGTGCCTTCAGCTACCAAGGCCCCAAGCTCAGGGATCCCCTCCCTAAACCTCTCTGACATTCCGACTCTCTTTCCTCCATTAAGACGCTGTGTTTTTCGACATGTATTCTGATATCATCTTATTTGCTTAGGTGTCAACTTTTGCTGCAAAACACCCATGAAGCAGCTTGGGACATTTTATAACATTAAAGGTGCTATTATAAATGCAAATTGTTTTTGTACTTTGTTTTTTAAGATTTCAGTTCAACCCTAGCCTGACTGATGTTAGCTTGAAGCTGGACAATTTTATGACTATGAATTCAAAGCACAAATCTGTCATGCGGAAACCACAAAAATAATTGGACCTCTGCTGAATCAGATCCTTTAAACTACCAGGAGCTTCACTCTGCATCAGGCTTGTACGATTGAACTATTAACCATAACTCTGAATACCCAAACTGTAAAATTATTCCATTTTACTCTGTCTTGTTCTTTATCTTAAATACTTGTTTCTGTAAAAACATGCTCTTCAAAGGAACAGTTTTTTTATATTTAAGATGGCCAGTAAAGCTTTGCTTTATCAAATAAAAAGGCCATTCGCTTTAAACTATCCAAATAAATGAAAATTTCGAGAAACACAAAGGATAGTTGCTGGTAGGGAATTATCTAACTTGTGACCAAAAAAGTATGTGGCCCCTCCTCCCAAAAAAATCCAAAAATTAATTTAAGGCACGTCAGTAAATCATTTTCCTCATAATTATATCTTGAGAAAATGTTTTTTTGCATCCACATCACAACTTTACGCTTCTGACATTTCGATTCCGCCTTATGCGTTATTGAATAGTAGCACCAATGAGCAGGTTGCAGTTTGATAAAAACAAAAAAACTGCAGATGCTGGAAATCCAAAACAAAAACAGAATTACCTGGAAAAACTCAGCAGGTCTGTCGAAGGGTCATGAGGACTCGAAACATCAACTCTTTTCTTCTCCGCCGATGCTGCCAGACCTGCTGAGTTTTTCCAGGTAATTCTGTTTTTGTGTTGCAGTTTGCGCTTGGACTGTGGTGGACTTTCGAACAAAAGTTTATTCAAAGTGCGCCCGTGCATTTCTTCCTAAGTACATTCGCTGACATCAACTCACAGGCACTGCACATTGTCCAGTTAACCTCGCACGTGCTCCAACACTTACCATCTCTAGTTTCAATATCTGAATCTTGGTCTCCAGCTTCTGCAACGTGCTGGAGTCACTCAATATGCTTGAGGTAGAAAGAGTTACATTATCGTCTTTGCGCCGGCCCAGCCGATCCTCTCTCAGTGATCGCAGCAGGCTTTCGGGAATCTTGCGTCCCATCTTGATCTCTATTTCCTTTAACTCCGGCAGAACACACTCCTCCATCCTCGCAAAAGGCAGATAATTGTACAAAACTGAATAAGTGGCAACTTTTAAAAATTAAACTTAAAAAAAAACAATCGTGAAAATGAAGAGACTTTAAGACAGAGTCCACACGGCATTGATCATATCAGCATTTATCTGATGGCTTCAGGCAATTCGGACTGGCAACAAAACAGAATAAATTACATCCTATGTGTAAAGATCATCGGGTTGCGATGTACGCGGTGAGCGGCTCCTCAGAGGTGACAAGTCGAAGTTGTCTCGCTTGATCGAGGACAAGATTCAGCTGGTTAAGGAACAGTTGGCATCCAAAGGAAAAGTACAGTAACTGTTCTTTCAGACATTCCTTTTTCCAGGAGCTTCTGAATTAATGCAGAAAGCAGAAAATTAATTCTGAAAGCAGAGCGATAAAACAAATAGTCAGTGAGCCGGCTGCTGGAGATAGGAGTTTCAAACAACTGGCTGTGAGAGCTGACCTTGGCGTCTGCCTCTCTCTCTTTCCCACCTCCCGACCAGAAACACCAGAGTAAAGCTACAGGTGAACCAACCTCTTTACCGTAATCCGCAGAGTAGAACAACGCTCTTTTACTTTCAGCTGCTCCTTATTTCCAGCCTCTGTTTATTGCAAGCTGGATCGCAAAGATGCATTTGCATCAATGGCCATTGCCTGATGTGCTTTGGAAAGCTTTCCGCTTTGCTGCTAACCAGTAGCACTGTCATTCTGAAGGCTTACCATCCTAATGTGTGGCCCGAAACAAAACTTTCAACAAACGTGGGCTATTTCGGAATGAGAGCTGTGAACTAGATTGGCTATGCACGGTGCCAAATGAAACGTAATAACCCGGCTTTATGTAGGGTTGAGTTGGTAGGCTGCGGTATACCTCCAAACAGAAGGAACAGACAATCGCAAACAATTTAACCATCTGAATGAATCTCACTCCCGACAAGTTAACACAATGAAACACTCAATATCATTATTGTACCAAAGTTTCTCATTTTTTAAAATCAAGTTTTAAAGTCTTTATGTACTTATAAAAAATTGTGATAGGAGGATTTCGGTTTGGACCAGATGACATAAAGTTGAACCTTGAACCTCTCCCATAAACATACAAATTATCTACAGACTGGTGCACCGCCACTCAGCACACTCTGTTCCCATGTGAGAACATGTATGTGGTGTTTGAACATTCACTCTTAATCTTTAGTGATCTCTCTCCAATCCTATACCCTTGCCCTGACATCTTCGGCCTAAACTAGATGCGTAGAGTGATGTGCTACTTTAGTAAATAAGCATGGATAGATGTATTGTAATTGTCCTTCTACTTTTGAACGCTATACATTAAAGCAGTATGGCGCACACCTTACTTTCAGTGTTCACTTTTTTAGTCACTTTTCTCTCAACATCTCCCAATCAATTTTACTATGTAAACTGTCATCATGCAGTTGCCGATTCTGACCAGTAGGTACTGTTGTGAAATAAATTTTTGAGGCACTCCCAACTCCATGGTTAATATAATCATCGAGTCGTTACAGCACAGAAGGAGGCCGTTCGGCCTGTAGCGTCCATGCCAGCTTAGTCCAATCTTGCTGTCATCAAACAAATCACCCATGTACTCTTCCCAGCTATGTCACTGGTAATCAGGAGCCTTAGCTCATTCCTTCCCTAACCCAGTGACAGTTAGCCAATTGTAGTTACCACGCCAGAAAATTCAACTAACAAAGCACAGACCAGTAATCATCCTGGAAGCCTCTTTATCCAATGGGTTCAGGTAAGGTGTTTTAGGCTCTGGGAGAAGCCCCATCAACACCTCCCCTCATTATCTTCTCTCCACCCAAATCTCTCTACAGATAGCTGCTGACCATTTTCCAGTGCTTCAGAGTGGAAACAGAATGCGTAGCCAAGTTGCTAAGAATTCTTTGCTAGCCAAGCTGCCAAACTCTAGCACATACAATGACAAGGGCAGCAGGTGCATGAGAACACTACCACCTCCAACTCATGCACCAACCTGACTTGGAAATGTAATAAGCTGTTCCTTCAGCAATGCTGTGTCAACATCCTGGAACTTCCCCCACCCCACCCCCAGCGCCTTGAGTAGCATTGTTGCTCCGCCCACACCACATAGGCAGCAGCAGTTCATCAGCACCTTCTCAAGGGCAATGAAGGACAGGCAACAGTGAACATGAATGAATGTCCACAGATCCCTAAAAATAGTAGGACAGGTCAATAAGGCAGTTAAGAAAGTATATAAAATCCTTTATTTTATTAGCTGAGGCATAGGATATAAGAGCAGGGAGGTTTTGCTGGAACTACATAAATCATTAGTTAGGCCACAACTGGAGTACTGTGTGTAGTTTTGGTCACCACATTATGGAAAGGATGTAATTGAACTAGTGAGGGTACAGAGGAGATTTGCAAGGATGTGGCCAGGACTGGAAAAATTGCATCTATGAAGAAAGATTGGATAGGCTGGGGTTGTCCTCCTCAGAATGTAGGAGGCTGAGGGAAGATTTGATTAAGGTGTATAAAATTGTGAGGGGCTTCAACAGAGTGGATGGGAAGGGTCTATTTACCTTAGCAGAGAGGTCAGTGACTAGGGGGCATAGACTTAAAGTGATTGGTAGATATATAGAGGGGAGATTGGGAAAATGTTTTTCATCCAGAGGGTTGTGGGGGTCTGGAACTCACTGACTAAATGATAGTGGAGGCAGAAACCGTCAACTCATTGAAAAGGTATCTGAATATATATGTCAAGTGCTGTAACCGGCGGGGTAACAGACCAAATGCTGGAAAGAGGAATTAGGCCGGGTGGGTCATTTCTCGACCACCCCAGACACAATGGGCCAGTTGGCCTCCTGTGTCATAAATGTTCTGTGATTCTAACAAATGCATCCTGGCAATGCCCACATTCTGTGAACCATGGAGAATGCTAGGAATTACTAAAGACATAAGCTTATGATCTAAGTTGATATTCTACTGCATTACAGAGGCAGTGTTGGAGCTGCTGACCATCAGATGAAATGCCAGGCCTGGCTGTTCTAGTCTTTCAGGTGAATATTAAAGATCCCATGATATCATTCAAAGAAGGATATTAAATTGTCCCAGTGTCCTGGCCAATATTTTTCCTTAAACAAAACCACAAGAAAACGAGCTAACTGGTAATTCATCTTTGCTGTTTGGCTCCCTCATGTGCTTACGTAATCACAGTTACTGTATGTCAAATGCATTTGTAAGAACAACTCTTGTATAAAGAAGATAAGACACTAAATAAATTCATCTTTTTTACATAAATCTAATGGCTTTTTTTTGACAATATCCAATTCCCTGTTCTTCAGTTAATTTATAGTAATCGTCTGGATTACTTGCTGGCCATTGCCCTAAAGTTTGAATGCCTGCCTCCACCAGTAGCAAGTAGAGGAGGACCATCAGTGAGGAGAAACATCCCTGTGCAGAGAAAATCATAAACAGCTTTTTGAAGTTCAGAGGAAATTATGTGGGACCTGCAAGTATGTGAGCAGTGTATGGAGCCTTAGTTAACTGATAGTTATGGAGCCCTCCAGTGGCTAATAATCATTTAGAACCATGTATAAATCTGGGCAATGAAAAAGAATACCTTGTTATTTCTGTTACAGTTTAATAATAAATTAATAATTCTTACCTTGGGATTACATCGGTCATAATGAAAAATAATCCAAGCCAAAGAGGGCGGAGGTATGGGTGGGAGCCCGATTGAATTTTGGACTGAGCATTGTTCAGGTGCCTTTGAAGCACAGGACATTAATCCCTGAAATTGGACCTTGTTTATGCTGGGAAAACAGATGTAATATGATCCTGTTTCTACCCTAAGCTCTCTCTTTATCCTGCTTTGGCAATGTGGCTCAGCTTCAACCTCAGAGGAGCACCCCTTAAGAATGAAGTAAAATTGAAGAGAAGGGTGTCAGTCCTATTGATATGATAAATATAATAGAAAAGGAGAACACGGGAAGATAGGGAAACAGTTTATGAAAAGATTATGGAAAGCAAGGATGACATGTGAGGAGAGAATCAAAAACAAAGTATTCTATAAACATAGCAGTGATAAGAGAGTGTTTAAATTTGAAGAAGTGAAATGAGGAATTTTGCTTTCTTAAATGCACTATATACATTCAAATTTTGTTATTGTTAGTATAGGAAAAATGAAAACTGGTGGGATACTTAACAGATGTTTTTCTTCAAAGTTTATAAAAAATTATGGAGGAAGTAAATCTTGAATTGGTTAAATGCAAGATGAGAAATATTATAATAAGCAAAAGGAAAGTATTAGATATATTAATTAAGGTAAAGTTAAGGACAAAGTGCCAAGATACATCAAGGGACCCTTAGGAAAATGGGGAAGAAATAATGGAGGCCCTAGAATATTTCACAGTACTATTTAGAGTGGAAGTGTGCTGGAAGACTGGAGAATGTTGCATGTAATAACCCTTTTCAAATTGGTGACAGAGATAACCCAG
This sequence comes from Carcharodon carcharias, assembly GCF_017639515.1. NCBI lineage: Eukaryota > Metazoa > Chordata > Chondrichthyes > Lamniformes > Lamnidae > Carcharodon > Carcharodon carcharias. Next base: position 89,367,711 of record NC_054470.1, read on the forward strand.
GTACAAATACCCAGGGACGAGTGGTATGCCACAGGGATCAGCACTGGGGCCTCAACTGTTTAAAATTTATCTAAATAATTTGGATGAAAGGATGATGGTATTGTTACTAAATTTGCTGATGACACAAAGATAGGTAGGAAAGTAAGTTGTGAAGAGGACATAGTGAGGCGACAAAAGGACATAGATGGTTAGGTAATTGGGCAAAGATCTGGAAAATGGAGTGTAATGTGGGAAAATGTGAGGTTGTCCATTTTGGCAGGCGAATAAAAAAGAAGCATGGTGAGAGATTGCAGAGCTCTGAGATGCAGAGGGATCTTGGTGTCCTAGTTCATGAATCGCAAAAGGTTAGTATGCAGGTGCAGCAAGTAATTAGGAAAGCTAATAGAGTGTTATCATTTATTGTGAGGGGAATTGATTACAAAAGTAGGGACGTTATGCCTGAGTTATACAGGGCATTGGTGAGATCACATTTGGAGTACTGTGTATAGTATTGGTTTCCTTATTTAAGGAAAGATGTTAGTGCATTGGAAGCAGCTCAGAGAAGGTTTACTAGAATAATACTTGGAAGGGGTGGGTTTTCTTATTAGGGAAGGCTAAATAGGCTAGGCTTGTATCTGCTGGAGTTTAGAAGAGCAAGAGGCAACTTGATTGAAACATATGAAATATGTCTTGACAGGATGGATATGGAAAGAATGTTTCCACTTGTGGCAGAATCTAGACCTAGGGGTCAGTATTTAAAAGTAATGGGTTGCCCACTTAAGACAGATTTTCCATGCCCACCGGCATCAGCCATATTCTGCGGAGTGAGCGACAATATGGCACGATCGGTTTCACGATAGTGTGAAACCAGGTTGTGATTGACTGCTCAGCCCACCGATGACAGTTCGTGTTTTCCACCATCGGCCGCTGGGAACCTCATTGTAATACACATGCACATCATTATTAGCCCTGCTGTAATCATCCCTGCCCGTTGGATCGTCCGCCCACATCGGCAGGGAAGCCTGGTGACATGTTTAACAACAGCATATAGAAGGCGTGCACTTGGCAGGCTGCACTTTGAGGGCAACTCAGAGGTGAGTACACAGTAACGTTGCGCAGTGCTCACCTGGGCCGCTTGTTGGACTTCAAGTTTGAGGTGCGTTGGGAGGGAGGGGTGGGGTTGGCAAGGTTAGCCCTGCTGTTGAATGTAACACACACACATTCGGGGTGAGGGGTAGGGTGGGCAAGGGAAGCAGCCACACATTAGGAATACCTGATATAAAGTGACCATTCCTCTGCAACTGATTCAGTTCAGGCACAGTCACATTGATATGAATGGAGTCAGGCCCCTAGCTTATCTGCCCACTCAAGCAACGCAGTGGCATCAAAATTCCACCAAGTGCACCAGACCATTTCACCCCTCGAGCGCAGACTGCAAAGTAATAAGCGTTTTAGTAGACTGCAGAACAGTTGGATGGCTGCACTGGTTGTACAATCTCCTTGCTAAAGCTGGCAGTCACTGGTAGAGGTGCTCACAGCCCCTTGCAATGTCATCATCCCGGTTTGGACCAGTCTCCCCATGGTTCATGCTAACAGTGCTGCCATGCAGTGCAGGTTAGGAGAATGCCTGCGCCTGAGCTGAGAGCACAGCATGCAGTCCAATGTGCAAAGCTGCCGTCAATTGGTCATGTGGAGTGGGATGGAGGTGGGTGGGGTTTCGGGCAGCCATGCAGCGCACTAAACTCTGACCATCCAAGTGATGACCAGCACATTCCGTGATGCATTAAGGGGCCTTCACACTTAACCAGGACAGGTTCTTAGTACACTCATGCTAGTCCTTGTGTGTCTCTCTCTTTCACCCTGCAGGAGGTGTACATCAGGATCATGGAGCTTGTAAATTGTTGTATGCCTCATGCCTAACAGAGATTGAAGACTCTGGAGGAGAGAGCTCCTGGCTATGCAGAGGAAGGAGCAGCACCATCAGGAAGAAGGGGCAGCTGGGGCTCCGGCATACTCCACCGAAGATCCACAGCAAGCTGTCGCTGGTCGGTGCTTGGCAACGCCCAGGGTCTATAGATGCCGCCTTTCATTCCTGCAGATGACCAGGAACCAGTGTTGCCGAAAACTGCGCATGTCTAGGGAACTAGTCGGTCACATCTGCCAGCTACTGCAGGATTTGGCACCACAGGGATATGGAGGGTGTCCACTGCCAGTTGCCATGAAAGTGACAGTGGTGCTCAATTTCTATGCCATTGGCTCCTTTCAGGGCTGCACAGATAACCTCTGTGGGATATCACAAGCCTCTGCCCACAAATGCATTCATGGATGCCATCTTTGCAAGGGCGCAGAACTTAATGCATTTTGCCTGGGACCCAGAGAGCCAGGATGCTAGACCAATTGGATTTACCCAGATCTCGGGTTTCCCACAGGTGCAGGGTGAGATCGACTGCACTCATTCTCAGGTCTCCATCACAACATGCTGTCAACTACATCAACCGCAAGGTGTTCCATTTGCTGAATGCACAGCTGGTGTGCAGGTCTGAGCATGGTTTCCAGGGAGTGTCCATGACTCCTACATTCTCAGTTGGTCACAGATCCTTGACATATTCCGGGGTCACAGAGGCTGCAGGTGTGGCTCCTCGGGGACAAGGGCTACCTGCAGAAGATGTGACTGATGATACCCCTACAGTGGCCTTCGACTGCAGCAGAGTGAAGGTATAATGAGGTTCATGCTGCAACTCGCAACTTGGTGGAGCAGACCATCGAATGCTGAAAACGAGATTCTGGTGCCTGGACTAGTCTGGAGGTGCCCTGCAATACAGTCCACAAAGGATGTCACACATCATCATCATCTGCTGTGCCCTTTACAACCTGACACTGCAACGGGGAGACAAGCTGGCTGAGGAGGAGATGGAGCAGCTGGAGGTTTCCTCAGATGAGGAGGATGCCAATGGGATGAGGGTGAGGAAGTCCATGAAGACGGCAATGAAGGGGATGAGGTGCTCGCACTGGCCAGACGAGGGAGGCGGGCTCAGGAGGCCCTCATAGCTGCTAGATTTGTGGAGGATGATGACAACATGCAGTGAGGAGACTCCATCTATGAATGTTTGAGTCCAGTCTGGCTTATGACAGTGCCCATGCCTTCTGTGATAATGGAGACACAGTGGAAGCCCTAATAGTTGTTCAAATGCAGGAGGATGATGATGGCATGCAGTGAGGACACTCAGCAGCTCTTGCTCTATAGGCCGTGGAGGGTACCACTGCCACAAAGCAGGGTCCAGAAAGCAGGTCGGGGCCCTCCAGGTCTCAGCCCTCCAGAGGATGCCCACCAAGGTCATCACAGACAGGGCGTTGCAGTCAGCAGACTGGCTCCACCTCCGCTTTGGATGTCCGGGGAGCACCAAAATGAAGCAGCAAGATTAGGAAATTTAGGAGGATCTTCAGATAGCCCCTGAGAATGTCTGACTCCTGTCTGGCCGAGGGCAGCTCGTTTGGGCTCTGCGATCAGGGTCATATAATAGACGCGGCTATGAAACTTTAGAAGCAGTTGATCCTTTGTCAGCCTTCAGCACCTGACCCCTTCAGGGACACAGCATCACTGGTCACAGACTCTGAAGAGATGGGGTCCAGCCCCACCTTAAAGGTGCTGAGATCACACAGATAGAATGACAGAGCTCTGTGACGCTTGCCCATGACACTCTGGCAGCAATGACAAGCAACATCGAAGTGCAGGCATCAGTAATGTGTCCAGGGAGCGTGAGGCTGGACCATCACTTTGGTCTGAAGGCTGCACAAAGCACAAGGAAGAGGCCCTGGACTGAGACACCTGCCTTAAACTTGTACAGAAAAATTTCACATCTGAGTGACACAAATGTTGCTCATCAGAACAAGGAGCCATAGGCAGGGAGACATTCTTGGGAGTTTACTGACAATAGTGAACAGTATGCACAAGTGATTAACACCCAAGCTGTGCAACTACATCTTCTTAACTTTCCTAACCCTGCCACTATGTCTTGATGCTCCCTAGACATCCACAGTGGAGGTGAAGGCAGCCTGCTACACTCTGTCTGTGATAACCTAGAGTGCTCCGGCCTGCTTTCTGGATCCTGCTGTGTGGCAGTGGCACCCTCCTCAGCCTGTGGAACTGGAGTTACTGAGGTCACAGGAAGAGGGAATTCAGATGGGCCGGACACTCGATGAGTCACCTGGGTGGATGGCCCTGGTTGGGGGGGGACACCTGCTGATCCACCTCCCTATGGGTGCGCAAGCTGACTCCTTGAAGAGAAGGGGTAGTTGGAGTGAGATTGAGCTGCCCTGCACCCCTCTTGCATACACATTGCTGGAGGCCAACTATGGCTTCGGCAATGGAGTTAAGTCAACGAAACAGTGCAGGAACGACATCCTTCCTATCAGTGTTGACCTCGGTGGGTTGCAATGCTGGCGCTATCACCTCAGCCTGAAGATGGATGGACTCCTCCATCATGACTTGCAGTCTGAGGAGTGCAACAGACATCCCTTCCTGATGTTCCCGAGCTTGCCTTTGCAGCTCCAGCAACTGTGACATGACCGAGTCCAGAGGCTTGTCTTCTGACTCAGACTCAGCAAATTTCTGGCCTCCAGCAGTCCTCAGATTGTGATCCCAAGGCTACTCTAAAGCTAAAACAAAAACAGAATTACCTGGAAAAACTCAGCAGGTCTGGCAGCATCGGCGGAGAAGAAAAGAGTTGACGTTTCGAGTCCTCATGACCCTTCGACAGAACTTGAGTTCGAGTCCAGGAAAGAGCTGAAATATAAGCTGGTTTAAGGTGTGTGTGTGGGGGGCGGAGAGATAGAGAGACAGAGAGGTGGAGGGGGGGTTTGTGGTTGTAGGGACAAACAAGCAGTGATGGAAGCAGATCATCAAAAGATGTCAACGACAATAGTACAATAGAACACATAGGTGTTAAAGTTAAAGTTGGTGATATTATCTAAACGAATGTGCTAATTAAGAATGGATGGTAGGGCACTCAAGGTATAGCTCTAGTGGGGGTTTTTTTATAATGGAAATAGGTGGGAAAAGGAAAATCTTTATAATTTATTGGAAAAAAAAAGGAAGGGGGAAACAGAAAGGGGGTGGGGATGGGGGAGGGAGCTCAGGACCTAAAGTTGTTGAATTCAATATTCAGTCCGGAAGGCTGTAAAGTCCCTAGTCGGAAGATGAGGTGTTGTTCCTCCAGTTTGCGTTGGGCTTCACTGGATCAATGCAGCAAGCCAAGGACAGACATGTGGACAAGAGAGCAGGGTGGAGTGTTAAAATGGCAAACGACAGGGAGGTTTGGGTCATTCTTGCGGACAGACCGCAGGTGTTCTGCAAAGCGGTCGCCCAGTTTACGTTTGGTCTCTCCAATGTAGAGGAGACCACATTGGGAGCAACGAATGCAGTAGACTAAGTTGGGGGAAATGCAAGTGAAATGCTGCTTCACTTGAAAGGAGTGTTTGGGTCCTTGGACGGTGAGGAGAGAGGAAGTGAAGGGGCAGGTGTTGCATCTTTTGCGTGGGCATGGGGTTGTGCCATAGGAGGGGGTTGAGGAGTAGGGGGTGATGGAGGAGTGGACCAGGGTGTCCCGGAGGGAGCAATCCCTACGGAATGCCGATAAGGGGGGTGAATGGAAGATGTGTTTGGTGTTTAATTGACTGCCACTGCTCTTCAAGAAATGCCTACCTCCTTGAAGAAGTTCTGTTCCTCTCTGCGACAAGATTTCCGTATCTCTCTGTTGCCTTGTTCACCTTCATTGCTTTCCATTTCCCTCCTAGTGTTTGACAAGGTGTTTACTAAAACCCGCTTTCACAGCCATATCTCCTTTCTCAGTGACTGTCTCCGTCTCCGACTTACCCCACGTGGATTTCAACTGAAATTCCACCTCTCATGTTTCGAACCCACCCAGGATTACAGGTATCTCCGGGACATAAAACGTTTCTCGGACTGCTGTTCCCGTCACATTCTGAAATCCACTCTCAGTGCCATGCGCCGCCATATGAACACACTCGACCTCTCCCTCCAGCAGCACCGCCGTACCCTTTTTCAAAGCTGCGCGTGCCCCCAGTTTCATTTTATCCTTCGGCTCATCCGACGCCTCAACAAGAAACTTTTTCTCTTTCTCTCAAGTGCTAAGGAACGCAAGCTCCAACAACTCATTGACACTAACACCCATCTAGGACCATCCACCCCTGCCTGTCCCTCCGTCCCCACCCTTTCTTCCAGTCCCAACCCCAGCCGTGTATTCACTATACCCCCTGACCTTCCCCTCTCCGATGCTGAACGTTCAGTGCTCAGCAAAGGACTTAGTTTCATACCCTTACGCTCTCACCTCAATGAATTTCGGGTTCGGCATGATACTGAACTCTTCTTCCGCCGTCTTCGTCTCCGGGCTCACTTCTTTGGGCAGGAGTCCTCTCCCAGTTCAACGGATCCTTTTACCCATCTCCAATATTCTCCCTCCACCTGGACCCCTCCCTCTGGATTCTTACCTTCTCTCGATCTTTTCATTGAGAACTGTCGGCGCGACATTAGTCGTCTCAATTTCTCTGCTCCTCTCACCCATTCTAACCTGTCTCTCTCTGAACTTACTGCACTCCATTCTCTCAGGTCCAACCCTGATATTGTCATCAAACCCGCTGACAAGGGTGGTGCTGTTGTTGTCTGGCGCACTGACCTCTACCTCGCGGAGGCTGAGTGTCAACTCGCAGACACTTCCTCCTACCTCTCCCTGGACCATGACCCCACCACTGAACATCAAGCCACTGTTTCCAGGACTGTCACTGACCTCATCTCCTCTGGGGATCTCCCTCCCATAGCTTCCAACCTGATAGTCGCCCAACCTCGGACGGCCCACTTCTATCTCCTACCCAAAATCCACAAACAGAACTGCCCCGGTAGACCGATCGTCTCAGCTTGCTCCTGCCCCACAGAACTCATTTCTCGTTATCTTGACTCCCTTCTCTCTCCCCTTGTCCAGTCCCTTCCCACCTACATCCGTGATTCCTCTGACACCTTACGTCACATCAACAATTTCCAGTTCCCTGGCCCCTACCGCTTCCTCTTCACCATGGACGTCCAATCCCTCTACACCTCCATCCCCCACCAGGATGGTCTGAGGGCCCTTAGCTTCTTCCTCGAACAGAGGCCCGAACAATCCCCATCCACCACTACTCTCCTCCGTCTGGCTGAACTTGTTCTCACGCTGAACAATTTCTCCTTCAACTCCTCTCACTTCCTCCAAATAAAAGGTGTGGCTATGGGTACCCGCATGGGCCCCAGCTATGCCTGTCTCTTTATGGGGTATGTGGAACATTCCTTGTTGCAGTCCTACTCCGGCCCCCTTCCACAACTCTTTCTCCGGTACATCGATGATTACTTCGGTGCCGCTTCATGCTCTTGTCAGGACTTGGAAAAATTTATTAATTTTGCTTCCAATCTCCACCCCTCCATCATTTTCACGTGGTCCATCTCTGACACTTCCCTTCCCTTCCTTGACCTCTCTGTCTCAATCTCTGGTGATAGACTGTCCACCAATATCCATTACAAACCCACCGACTCCCACAGCTATCTCGACTACAGCTCCTCACACCCCGCTTCCTGTAAGGACTCCATCCCATTCTCTCAGTTCCTTCGCCTCCGTCGCATCTGTTCCGATGATGCTACATTCAAAAACAGTTCCTCTGACATGTCCTCCTTCTTCCTTAACCGAGGTTTTCCACCCACGGTCGTTGACAGGGCCCTCAACCGTGTCCGGCCCATCTCCCGCGCATCCGCCCTCACGCCTTCTCCTCCCTCCCAGAAACATGATAGGGTCCCCCTTTTCCTCGCTTATCACCCCACCAGCCTCCGCATTCAAAGGATCATCCTCCGCCATTTCCGCCAACTCCAGCATGATGCCACCACCAAACACATCTTCCCTTCACCCCCCTTATCGGCATTCCGTAGGGATCGCTCCCTCCGGGACACCCTGGTCCACTCCTCCATCACCCCCTACTCCTCAACCCCCTCCTACGGCACAACCCCATGCCCATGCAAAAGAGGCAACACCTGCCCCTTCACTTCCTCTCTCCTCACCGTCCAAGGACCCAAACACTCCTTTCAAGTGAAGCAGCATTTCACTTGCATTTCCCCCAACTTAGTCTACTGCATTCGTTGCTCCCAATGTGGTCTCCTCTACATTGGAGAGACCAAACGTAAACTGGGTGACCGCTTTGCAGAACACCTGCGGTCTGTCCGCAAGAATGACCCAAACCTCCCTGTCGTTTGCCATTTTAACACTCCACCCTGCTCTCTTGCCCACATGTCTGTCCTTGGCTTGCTGCATTGTACCAGTGAAGCCCAACACAAACTGGAGGAACAACACCTCATCTTCCGACTAGGGACTTTACAGCCTTCCGGACTGAATATTGAATTCAACAACTTTAGGTCCTGAGCTCCCTCCCCCATCCCCACCCCCTTTCTGTTTCCCCCTTCCTTTTTTTTTCCAATAAATTATAAAGATTTTCCTTTTCCCACCTATTTCCATTATAAAAAAACCCCACTAGAGCTATACCTTAAGTGCCCTACCATCCATTCTTAATTAGCACATTCGTTTAGATAATATCACCAACTTTAACTTTAACACCTATGTGTTCTTTTGTACTATTGTCGTTGACATCTTTTGATGATCTGCTTCTATCACTGCTTGTTTGTCCCTACAACCACACACCCCCCCTCCACCTCTCTGTCTCTCTATCTCTCCGCCCCCGACACACACACCTTAAACCAGCTTATATTTCAGCTCTTTCCTGGACTCGAACTCAAGTTCTGTCGAAGGGTCATGAGGACTCGAAACGTCAACTCTTTTCTTCTCCGCCGATGCTGCCAGACCTGCTGAGTTTTTCCAGGTAATTCTGTTTTTGTTTTGGATTTCCAGCATCCGTAGTTTTTTTGTTTTTTACTCTAAAGCTAGGTTCCCTTAGGTGTGTGTCTCTGTGCTGGTGGATGGTGTGGGTGAGTGCTGTGATGGGTCTTCAGGAAGGGTGCCTTCAGATTCCTCTTCAGAGGTTTCTTCTGGGATAGATTGGAGGCCCTGAGTTATAGACTCTGTCAGTTGTTTCCCAGATGTGCCTGCGAAAGCAAGGGGAGATAATTAGGGCACGGCAGTGGCCTGTAAAACAAGGCATATCACTCACAGCATGGTTGTCTGATGGATGTTGCACTGCTGGATCCTCACTTGGTACAGCAGCAGCGACATCACCATCAGCACAGGAACGGTCCAGATCATCGCCGGCCAGCCAGATGGCTCTGTTTTCAAAGTCCGTGAGGACGTTGATTTCAGGCATTCCTCCACTGATATGTGATCTTTCCCTCTTATTGTGTGACAGCTTGTCCTGCATGAACAGAGATGGAGAGAGTGTAAGCAGGACTCTGCCAGGCCAGATGATACGTATGCTGGCATGAGGGTGGTGAGTGGCCCCATGGATGGGATGAGGTCACGGAAGGTGTGTACGAGAAAGTGAATGGTGATGTTCCTTGAATTGGCGGTGAGTGAGAGCCATGTGGATGTGTGATGGGTTTGTGAGTGTGTGCGTTGAGAGTGTGAGACGAGTGACTTGCCCTGGTGGAATGGAGGAGATCATTCATCCTCTTGTGACATTGGACCGCTGCCCCCTTTTGAAGGGTGTTGGTGCTGACCACAGCTACCAAAGCCTCCCAAGCTTGGTTGGTCACACCGCTGCCTATCCTGCGGCCAGAGCCAGGGTAGAAGACATCCTGGTGGGCCTCCACGGTATCTAAGAGACATTCCAGTGATGCATCGCTGAACCTGGGGGCTGCAGTCCTTTTTGCCTTTCGTGGACATCTTCCTTGCAGCAATTGTGGGCTTGAAGCACTGAGATGTGTGTGTGCAGCTGGACTTTAAATATGGCGCCTGGTGTGATGAAGTGGTGCGGTGGGCTAATGAGAGCCATGGAAATGGCATATTTCCCAGGGTTGCATAAGTAATACAGGGGGTTTGGGATGATATGCCATGATACGGCATCATAGCCGGCGGTTAAAGCATCATTTACCGCAATTAGTGCAAATCAGGGACGATTCCACCCAGAGATGAGGACATTTTTTTCTCTCAGAGGGTTGTGAGTCTTTGGAATTCTCTCCCTCAAAAAGGTGGTTGAAGCAGAGTCTTTGAATTTCTTTAAGGCAGAGTTAGATAGATTCTTGATAAGCAAGGGAGTGAAAGGTTATTGGGGGAAGGCAGGAATTTAAAGTTGTGGTTAAATTAAATCAGCCATGATCTTATTGAATGGCAGAGCAGGCTCAAGGGGCCGAGTGGCCTGTTCCTGCTCCTAATTCCTAATTCGCACGTAATTACAATTCAGTTAGTGTAGTTGTGAAGTGTTTGGAATCTTTAACTGAAGATTAAATAATTAAATAAGAAGGCAAAGAGGAAACAATTAGTAGGGGGCCAACAACCTAATATTTATTTGAGAAGGTGATAAATACGATGAATAATGAAATGCAGTGAAGCGGACTTTCAGAAAGCCTTTGAAAAGGTACCACATAGGAGACTATTGAAGAAGACTGAAGACATAAAGAAATGGGGAGGGCAGAAAATTAGATTTAAAACGAGCAGAAGACAGAAAACAAAATAAGAGTTAAGGACAGTTTTTTTTGCGATGGAAAAGGAAGAGTCCTGCCCCATATTTTCTGTTCTGGGACCACTTTTGTTGCTTTCTGTTCTGTAGATAAATAGCTTGCATTTAGGGTTAGAGGGAGTGGTACTTGCAGTTGATGTTAAACTTGGAAGCATAAGATCAAAAAAGTAGCTGATGGATTTTAATGTCCTTAATCATGAGGTGATGTAGTTTGGTTAAAAAGGAAGTAGTAATTTTGTTTTGAGTAGGGTTAACTGGATGATGTGGAAGAGCAGAGACATTTGGAAGTTTAAGTTAACAAGGCAATAAAATCAGCACCTTAAGCGGACAAGGCCATAAAAAGTGGCAAATTGAGCACTAGTAGGAGATTTAAAATATAAAGGTCAAGATGTAATGGTAAATCTATGTAAAACTTAGCATGTCAGTGTACTGTGGGCAGTTGGGCTCAATGTTACGAGCAGAATGTTGAGGTTGTAGAGAAGATGGAACATGGATTAAGTTGGATGCTGCCTCATTTTTGGAAATACAAATATGGAGAAAAACATGATACATTCTAGTTGGTTTATGAAGCTATGGAGAAAACCGAGGAGTGATCCGATAGAGGTGTTTAAAATTAGGAAGCCATAGGACAGAATAGACTGAAAAAGATAGAGATGGTCCAGCACAAAGGATATAGATCTGATTAATTAATGCAAGTGATTTAGGACAGAGAGCAGAGACCTTTCTTTACCTTTTCTTTCAGAGACCAATCTTTACAAAAGATTGTGAGGCTGTGAAATGCATTGTTAGAGATAGTGATTGAGGAACAGACCATGTCAACATTTAAGAATAGGTTAGATAGGCAGTTGAAAGAAAGGGGAATAAAGGATTGTGAGAATAGAGTGTGCATATGAGATTAGGGCTATTGTTCATATAGAGAATAAACATATGTAGACTGGTTGGGCCAATTGACTTGCTCCATTGCTGTAATTCCATTTCCCATTTTAACCATTCTTTGGACTATCTTTTTGCTATTGTCAAATTGGGAGCACTTTGGTGCTATAAAATGCCAACTTGGAACTGGATTGAAATGTCACAAGCTCATATATTACATGAGACAATTAGGAGAAATTTTCAGCAGTGTGTTCAGGTGCTAAAGGTCCTATGAGTTGAAATTTGGGATCTTGAGCTGACCACTGCTTTAGCCAGGTTTAGGGCAAGAATTGATCTTGATAAAGGTGCTGAAGCATGGTGCTAGGAATGGCATTCGGAGGCTAATTAAGGGGCTGAGGGCCATTTAAAATTCCTGCTAATGTTCATTAAAGGGGCTGCACAGCATCTTGATGGCTAGTGCTTGTTCTATAATGTCCTCTTCTAACAACCACCGACTGTTTGGGAGTAAACACAAAGTTGATGTTGTTTTCAAGTGCTACTTAAAGGCACACTCACCATTTCCAGTTCACTTGTTGCTGGAGTTGTTATGAGGGTCTCAGAAACAAGTAGACTCCATGAGACACTTTGTCAAGACCTCACTAACACTTATTCTGGAAATTCTCTGAGAGCTCCATCTGTTACACCATAATGGACATCTTTTCGGAGTCACCAGGAAAAGGGGAGTTCTTGTCCATAAGCATCTTGCTAGAGGCCCCACTTGGTCTGAAAGAGAAATTAAAGGAGGACACAAAGCCAAGCAAAGCAACACCAGCTGTTGCAGAAGAGAGGGAAAGGAAGGGATGGTGAGGGCAAGGTAACATCCATCCCTCCTGCAAGCACAGGATATCCTTCCTTCCCTGGATTTCCTCCACCAAGGTCTCCAATGCTACATCCATGAACCTGTGCACCTTCTTCCTGGGTCCCTGAGCCACCCTTAAATGTGCCACAGTATGCCAGCCAGAGCACTTCATACCATTAGCGGAAGAGGAATCCACATATACTGTTCCATGAAAATTGCGCCTAATAAACGCTTGAGTGCCAGACATGCAGGCATCTGGTTTAGTATCCTCAGTCAAGTTCATGATATGGTAATCAGCAGTTAGGACCAAAATTATGTGCTAAATCCAGACTTTCAAAGAGATATGTCTTATTAGGGCAGCAGTCATTTGGTATCAGTTTTCATCCTTTGGCCTAAATAGTCCAGTCAATAGAAGGGATATTCATCCTCATTGAATCCAGATTCCAAAGGTGGAAGGCCAGCATCTACTCCATTGCACCCCCTTCAATACCCTTGTTGAATAATAATGGTTGTTGTGTTTTTGACTCAATCAGCTCGCTACAAACAGGTAGAAAAATACAATTTATAAAGTGATAAACATGAAAAACATCTGCAGAAAATATTTGAGCTTAATCATAAAATTTGATCTCCTGCTGTGGGAAAGAATCATAGAAGGATACAGCACAGAAGGAAGCCTTTCAGCTCACTGTGACTATACCAACCGATTGGTAGAGTTAACCAATTAATCCCACTTCTCTGCAGCTTCTCCATAGCCTTTTGTTCCCCTGCAAGTATTTATTCAATTCTCATTCCAATGATACTTTTGAATCTGCTTCCACCATGCTTTCAAGCATTGTATTCCAGATCATAACAATTCACTGTGTAAAAGAAAGGTTCCTCATGTCACTACTGGCACTTTTACCAAACATATGTTCCCTAGTTACTGACCGTCCTGCCACTGAAAATAGTTTCTCCTTATGTATTCCATATAAACCAATCATGATTGTGAATACCTTCATTTAATTTCCTGTTAACGTTCACTGCTTTAGGGTGGCCAACCCCAGCTGAGTTTTTCCACCATCTCCTGTTTTTGTCCCAGTCCAATGTTCTTGCTAAGCTGCTTGAGTGCATGGCCTGTCAGCAGCCTGAACGCCATCATGCAGGCCTTGTACTGGGATAAATAATGTATCAACATGACTGTGCAAAAATATTTGAAGGGATCGTGCACTTAAAAAAGAGGCTGTGCACAGCAACTAAATTTCAAAGGGAACATTGTTCCAGCCCCCTCACATAACTGATGTCTCATTCCTGACACCATTCTAGCACAACAGCAACTTGCATTTATATAGTGCCTTTAATATAGTAAAATATCCCAGGTGTTTCACAGGAGGGTTTTTAAGCATAAAGTTGACACTGAGCCACATAGGAGGTATTAGGGCAGATAACCAGAACCTTGGCCAAAGGGGTAGATTTTAAGGAATGCCTTCAAGGAGGCAAGAGAGGAAGAGAAGAGGAGAGAATTGAAGAGAGAATTCCAGATATCGGGGCCTTGGCAGCTGAAAGCAAGTCCGCCAATGATGGAATTATTAGAATCAGGGATGCTCAAGTGGCTGGAATTGGAGGTCTGCAGATACCTCAGAGGTTTGTAGAGCTGGAGGATATTACAGAGGTGTGAAGAAGCAAAGCCATGGAGGGATTTGAAAACAATGATGAAAAGTTTAAAATCAAGGCATTGCTTGGCAGGGAGCCACTGTAGGTCAGCAAGCACAGGGATGATGGGTGAACACGTCTGGGTGCAAGTTAAATCATGGGTAGCAGAATTTTGTATGACTTCAAGTAACTGTCTTCTGCAATCTGACCAAGACCTTGGCATCCTTCCTAAAGTGGTGCTGAGAATTGAACACAATTTTCCAGCTGAGGCTTAACAAGTAGTTTACCAACACTTAGCATTACTTCCTTGTCTTTGTACTCTGTTGCTCTATTAATAAGACCAAGAATCTCATGTGCTTTATAACAACTTTTTCAACTTGTCCCATCACCTTCAAATATTTCTGTCCATAAACCCTCCAGGTCTTCCTGTCCCCACACCTCCTCAGTATTATATCACTTAGTTCTTATTTTTTCTCCTCATTATTCCAATGAAGATGTATCAATTTGCCCTTCTGTTTGCTAAATTCAATTTGCCATGTACCTGTGTATTGCATTAACTTTAGTCCTCCTACAGGCTGTCGGAGTCCTCCTCATTGTTTACTACAGTTCTGTGTACTAACCACCAGCCTGAAAAATACGTGTTCAGATCTATTGTCTGTTTTCTGTCCCATAGCCAATTTTGTATCCATGCTACCACTATCCCTTTAATACCATGGGCTTTAATTTTGCTAATAAGTCAATTATGTGATATTTTGTCAAATGCAAAGGAACCTAGTAAATCCCTTTCCAGAGTTATTCTCTTTTAGGTACATAGAAATTGAGTTTGTGGCCCATTCTGATTTTCTGTGACCTGATCCTAGCCCCTTGCAACCTGCTGTGACCCATTGTGTGTTGGCCTAAAACTGTTTTTTTAAAACACTAATTGTACTTCAGTAGAAAAAGAAACAACTTACATTTATGCAGCATTTTTATAACCAATGTATAGATACTATTGTCATGTAAGGAAATTAAGCAGCCAATTTGCATACACCATTATCGCATAAACAGCAAATGAATGAATGACCAAAATGACCTTCTTTTACTGGCTAGAGGAGGAATGTTTTCCAGTGCACCAAACAAATGGCAATTTTTCTTTGAATTATGCAGTTAGACCTTTTATGTCAACCTCAGCAGGTGGAAGAGGCTTCAGAGCTTTCTATTTAAGATCTCATCCAAAAGATAGAAGGATTTTATGGCCCCTCCCACCCGGCGGGATATTACGGTCTCGCTGAACTGAATAGAAATCTAAACGTAGCATTCCTTCAATACCGTTTAGCGTCTTCATGTACCAACACATAGCATATTATCCATGGGCCCTCCTTCTCTCTCCACATCTGTTGCCTGACCAGCTGAGCATTCCAGCATTTTCTGCTCTTAATTTCAGATTTACAGCATCAGCAGCATTTTGCTTTTGTGAGTGTTTGGGATCTTTCTGTAACTGCTGGATGGATGTAGACAGACAGTATGAGACCTACCTATAACAGCCTGATTGGTGTGGGCTGAGCGAGTATGGGACCTATCTGTAACAGCCTCATGGGTGTGGGCTGAGAGAGTATGAAACCTATCTGTAACAGTCTCATGGGTGTGGGCTGAGAGAGTATGAGACCTACCTATAACAGTCTGAGAGGCGTGGGCTGAGTGAGTATGGGATCTATCTGTAACAGCCTGACAAGTGTGGGTTGAACAAGCATGGAACCTACTTGTGACTGATGGATAGGTGTGGGCTGAAGGAAAGTTGTTAACAGAGTGCATCATAAACAGAGTGTAAAAGTTTTGAATTTAGTGAAAGTGGGAATTTTCTTGAAAGCAGTACATGACCTAAAATTTCAATTAATGTTTTAAAATTAATTTAGAACTTTAAAAGCTGTAAAAGAAACTACAAGTTAGTTAACAGAAAGTGCTTGTCAATGGTAATTAACTGTCAATTAGTTGTAAGTAATTCTCTGCATAGGTGTTAATTACTGTGGCCAGGATTTTATGGCCCCTCCCACCCGGCGGGATATTAAGGTCTCGCCGAACTGAATAGAAATCTAAATGGCTCTCCACATCCGCTGGGAGAAGACGGGTGGGGCCATAAAGTCCTGACCTGTGAGCAGGAAGCTTAGTGAGCACTTATCACTTGGGTGTGATGTAAAAGGTTTATAAAAGTAAACACACCAAGTGGTTGTAAACTGAGTGCATCACAGAGAGTAAAAATTAGGAATTTGGTGAGAGTGGGGACTCAGCACAGAGGAGGAATGAGGTGCTGCCTTTTGCCCCCAGTACATGCAAACATACGAATTAGGAGCAGGGGTAGGCCACTAGACCCCTTGAGCCGGCTATTCCATTCAATAAGAGCATGGCTGATCTAATTGTAACATCAACTCCACATTCCCACCCACCTCCTGATACCCTTTCACCCCCTTGCTTATCAAGAATCCATTTAACTCTGCCTTAAGAATATTCAAAGACTCTACTTCTACCATCTTTTGAGGAAGAGAGTTCCAAAGACTCATGACTCTCTGATAGAAATAAAATCTCCTCATCTCTGTCTTAAATGGGTGACCCCTTATTTTTAAACAGTACTTGTAATGATTCATGTAAGTTTCTGACTGTAGGTGTTTTAGTGCTTAGTGTAGTTTAGTGTGCAGAAGAAGAAAAACAAAACTTATAACAAACTAAACCTAGATGTAATTATTCTAGACAAAAATAAGGAGGAGCAGGACTGGAGAATTGTGGCAGTTTGTAGACTGTCCCTATTGAACACATCTGCGGTAGATAATTCCATCTTGATTTCTCCAACTCAGAGTCATTCAGCTGGACTGTGAGTTGGAAGAAGTTGCAAGATGTTCACACCTGTTGACAATGGTGAGGTGATGACACTGACTAGACTGTTATTCTCCACATCTCACAGAGAGGTGTTAGGAATGTTAGGATTTGTAAATGGTTTTACTTTAAATTGTCTGTTTAATTTCAAGATAGAATGGAGTTGGGGTCTAAAGGATAGATAATTAACATTGCTACCTGCATACAAGGCTCATGTGATTCGCATTGCCATAGAGATGGCCTTTAAGAGATGAAGGATCCACAGAAAGCCATTGAAATACTGAGTTACAAGGTTTTTCATATCTCTGGATATCACAGACATGTCAGTTTGCAAGAATCTGAGAGAGAAAGAGAGAGAGAGCACGGAGGGATAGAATCAGCCAGTCTCCATTACTCATCATGTAGAATGTGGGTGGGGACTTTTGCTTGGATTGAAGAGACAGAGTTCATGAGGATTTAAACAAGGCTGGAAGCTTTTCCTAGCTTTGGCTCAAGGGAAGAATCCCAGAGTAACATCACTGTGAAAGTCAGTTTGGGGATTAGAAGTTACCCAGCTAGAAAAGGAAAAAGGAAGCAGACCACTGGCAGCTGAGAATAGCTTTCTACTGGCTCCTGGAGAATGAAGTGGGGATAATGGGATGAAGTGGAGATCTCTCATGCATGAATGCAGGGCAACTAGGAGTGATTAAGAGAGGATGTTAACCAGACCTGCACAATCTAAAATGGAAGATTGTGCACCAAATCAGCAATAGAGACTATTTGACATCACGATTCACCGACTCTATCTGTTTCTGGTTCAAGTACAGCACCTAAGCAGCCTGCCTGTCAGAAGTGCCGCATCATATGTGGTTGATGTGATATGGACACCATTTTATGAGTTCAGGGCTTCCATGGAGCTGGTACCAGTGGTAGGAACAAGCAACATTAGCAACACCTCACAAATCACTCTCCTTCGCTGCATCAGGGAGGTCCAAGAACACGCATGCCGTGACAGAAGAAGTTTAAAAATTTGACATGCATTGTCAAGATGAATGAGTTCTTCTCCAAGTGGCATATTCTGCCAAATACACCACTAGCCTCATCCATTGCTCAAATTACTGCACCCGAGTCACCAACCTGCCAACAATCTCTAATCAGTACTAAAACCTACAATTCATTTGCTTTACCTCATCCTCATGCACTTAGCACTGTTGCAAGCCTCACACTCATAGCTCACACACAGAGATTGCTGCAGCCTGAACTATTTTGAAGGCTGAAGCCAGGCACCTTAAGCCCAGAGCTGTTTGAGGTTGCCCTTCAAGGCCATCTGCATTACTATTAATTGAAGATCAACATCCTTATACTTGCCATGCTGCAGAGCTGGAGAAGCACCTCAGAGGAGCACCAGAACAGGAAAAGGCACATGGAAGACAGGCAGGAAGGGAAAGAACTGATTTTTGTGGGTTTTTTTGTTATCAGAAAATGGAAAATATGTTAGTCAGTGATAAAGGGAAGGTAACCACTACTGGATTGTGAATAGGGAGTTCTGATGTAAGTTACTATCATTCATTATATATTTGATTACGTAGAGCTAGACAGAAATGAAATGTACATATTGTAGCCTCCCTTCCTCTTCATGTTCCTCCGTTTTCTCTTTTACTTTCTCCTCCTTCTCCTAGCAACTCTGCATGACCCGTCTTCATTCTCCAATCTATTTTCAATTCCCAGAGGAAGACCTATCAGGTCACCCATGGTGTGGAAGAAATCTGTTTATTTGCAGTAAAATCACAAGCTTTTAAATGAACAGAAAAGTACTTCAGGACCTGCCCATTGGAAGTGTGCACATTAGCTGGCCATGTTGAGCCTGAAAATGGGTTTCACACAGCCTAATTTAGCCTCCAATGTGTTTCTCTCATGCTTACTCTCCATGAACGTCTGCATAATCCTTGTATATGTACCTCATTCCTACCTGGTTCCCTAGTTGAGGGAGCAGCATGATAACTAGTTGCTTAGCCAATTCCCAAAGCTATGTCTGTTATTAACCCTAATATGCCTGCTTCTGTGCCAGAAATCCCCTTTTCCGCAGTCACTGAAGACTAATTGGCTTTCGGGCAGCATCTGCAGTTATTTGTGTAGTACCATGTGATGCACAGAACTGCTGTTGACATAGCAACTGATTATTGCTGTGCTTTTCCCTACATGCTACAGGTAGACAGTGAAGAGGTCTTGTGGTGCAGTGGGTAGCGACCCTGCTTCTGAACCAGGAGCTAGGGGTTTGAGTCCCATCCCTGGACTTGATGTCCAAGGAAAGTGCATTTGTAACATAGCCCAACAGAGTGATCAATGCGTAAATCCTTCCAACATATTGCAATGGCAGGCAGTAAGAGTGGGACAGATTTCTGGTCAGCCATGTGATGGAAAGAAAATTGAAGCTTCTTCCATCATTGGCCATACACAAGTGCATGTTGCCACATATAGTGATTGATGTAGTCTTTCCTACTGTCTATCAGGTGTCATGTGATTGTTCTTAGCTACTCCGACCAATGAACTCCAAGTACGGGTAATCCGGGGCGGGAGTTTGCTTTCTAGTGGAGGGCCTGGTTCAATTATGTAGCTTCTGAAAAGCTTTCTATAATAAAGTTATCTGTTGTACCTGTCCGGTACGTCAAGTCATTATATTTGGCAATGAGGGTAAAATAGCTCCAATGCTGCACCTTGCCTTGTGAATGTGAGTACATCTTAAAAAAAGAAAAGGTTACTCACAAGTCATGCCACCCTTCGGTAGAATCAATCCTTATGATGTGACTATGGAAGACTGGAGGCGGTATGTAAAGCGCCTTTTGGTTTTTATTTTGTGGCGAACAAAATTACCTTGGAGGGGAAGTAGAAAGCAATCCTTTTAGTTGTATGTGGTGGCAAGACATACAATCTCATCCGCAGTCTGAAGGTCCTGAACGTGCCCAATTCTAATCCCTTTAACGATTTAGTAGACTTTGTGAAAATGCATTTTCAGCTGAAGCCATCAGTAATAATGCAGAGGCTTAAGTTTAACTCCAGAGTAAGGGAGAATCTATTGCAGCCTATATAATGAAGTTAAAGCAGTTGACTGAGCGCTGTGACATCAGAGACATACTCAATGATATATTGCATGACCGATTAGTTTGTGGCGTTAACAACGACGCCATTCAGTACCATTTGCTCGCAAAAGTCAACATCAATTTGAAGCGCACCATGGAAATAGCACTAGCCATGGAAAGTGCTGCTCGAGACTCACAGGGTTTACTGCCGGGTGTGATGTGAAAGCCTGAGACATAGCAGCAAAGTGAGAGACAGTCCCTGCTGCTAGAAAAACAAAAAGGCTGAGTAGAAGCATTTCAGCAGCAAATCTTATAGATGTGGGGGTAACCACATACCGGACACCTGCAGATTCAAGGAGGCAGAATGCCATTACTGCGATAAGAAAGGTCATGTAATAAAGCAATGCATGGCGAAATCGAAACAGCCCATAAGGCAGCAGTCCAAAATGCTGAAGTGAATAATATAACATAACCAAGCTGTCGATACCAATATCTATTCCCTGTACAATGTCACAACAGTAAAAACTGAACCCATTACCGTCACAATCCAAGTGAATGGGAAGACATTAATAATGGAAGTAGATACGGGAGCCTCTACCAAAGTGGTGAGTGAGCACACATTTAAATAACTAAATGAACCCAGCCACTGAATCTGGAGCGAACAATGGCTCAATTGAAGACATACACTGGAGAATCCATATAAGTAAAGGGCATCACCACAGTACTTGTGTCCTATAGACAACAGAGAGCTCAGCTTCCAGTGATCATAGTGACAGGTGAAGGATCTAGTCTTCTGGACTGAGACTGGTTACAAAAAATTAAGCTCAGCTGGTCTGAAATATTTCACTTGAGAACAGGAGTTCTTGAACTGCTAAGGAAATACAACAGTGTATTTTTTGAAGAATTAGGAAAGTTAAAGGGCTTACAAGCAAAAATATATGTGGATTCTCAGGCAACACCCTGTCCCTTTAAGGCCAGACCCGTGCCTTATGCCCTAAAGGAGAAGGTGGTTAGAAAAGCTAGGCATCACCCAGCCAGTCCAATTTCTGGAATGGCCAGCATCCATAGTCCCAGTGGTGAAACCTCACCGAACTATATGCATTTGTGGGGACAATAAATTGACCTTGAAGAAGGCAGCTAAACTAGACAAATACCCTACCCCGAGGATAGATGACTTGTATGTAAAGCTAGCTGGAGGAAAATCCTACACAATACTGGGCATGAGCCATGCCTACCAGCAGTTAGAGCTGGATAGCACATCCAGAGGGTAGGTAACCATCAAACACGCACAAGGGTCTGTATTAATATACTCGCCTACACTTTGGAGTATCATCTGTATGCATAATCTTCCAAAGGACAATGGAGAGTCTTTAGCAAGGACTTTCCGGAGTAGTCGTATACCTGGAGGATGTTCTGATCACAGGGTCAACTGACTCTGAACATTTGGCCAACCTGGAAGATTAAGGGGATTCTTGGAAGCTGCGTACGATTAAAGAAGGAGGAATGTACATTCCAAGCACTGGCAGCTATTTACCTAGGACACCAGGTGGATACCATGGGGTTGCATCCAATAGAAATGAAAGAGCAATCAAAGAGGCACCCTCTCCATCCAGTGTAACTGAACTCAAGCCTTTTCTGGGCAGGATCAATTATTATAGCCACTTCTTGCCCAAATTGTCAACAGTGTTAGCACCATTACACTTGTTAAAAAAAAAATCATTTGTCATGGAATTCGCAACAAGAAGAAGCCTTTGTGAAAATTAAGAAGCTATTAGGTTCATCATGTTTACTGGTACATTACAACCCATTGAAAGAATTGGCATTAACATGAAATGCATCTCCTCATGGTGTGGGAGCTGAGTTATCACATAGGGTGGAAGATGGATCAGAAAGGCCAATTGGCTATGTCTCCAGAACCCTCTCTGTGGCTGAGAACGGTTATTCTCAACTAGAAAAGGAAGGTTTATTAGTGATATATGCAATGAAGAAATTCCACCAGTACCTGGATGGATGACATTTCACCATTGTGTCGGACCATAAACCATTAATGGGTTTATTCAGTGAAAATAATGCCATTCTGCCAATAGCATCAGCAAGAATTCAATATTGAGCTTTGATATTATCTGTGTATGGATATACACTTATGCATCACCCAATCTTGCATATTGCAAATGCAGGCACACTCTGTTGTCCCCCATTACCAGATAGCATTGTACATGCTCCAGTGCCATAAGAAGTTGTGCTTGTACTGAATTTTTTGGATTCTTTGCCTGTGTGTGTGAAGCAAATTAGGAATTGAACGAACAGAGATCCAATTTTGTCGAAAGTCGGAAACCTTGTATTGCAAGGGTGGTCAAATTCATAGTATCTGAAGAGACGAGACCATTCCATGCCTGAAAAGTAGAGTTAAGTTGTCAAGATGGAATCTTCTTGTGGGGATCAAGAGTCATTGTCCCTTCACAAGGAAGAGAACCACCCTTGACAGAGCTTCATAATGCGCACCCAAGCATATCAAAGGTGAAGATGCTTGAGTGAAGCTATGCCTGGTGGCCAGACATAGACACTGACATTGACAGCATGGTCAAGCGCTGTCTCCAGCGTCAGCAACAACAAACGTTGCTTCAGAACTATTGCATCTGTGCGAGTGGTCTAGTCGACCCTGGGGTAGACTACATATTAGAACACAACCATATCATCTCTCATCAAACGGGTTAGCTGAAAGAGCAATGCAAACTTTCAAACCTGGAATGAAGAGGTTATCCAAAAGTACTCTAGAAATTCGACATTCCCGCTTTCTTCTCAATTATTGTACTACTCCTCATTCAACTATGGGTTCAATGTCATCTGAATTATTGATGAAACACCGCCTACATACAAGGTTAAGGCAGGTGTTTCCAAACTTAGATGGGAAGGTAGAGAAGAATCAGAGTAATCAAAAACTGGATGACGATATTCATAGAAAAACTTGCAGATTCACTGTAGGAGATTCAGTTTTCATGTGTAATTTTGGACGTGAACCTTATTGGTTTCCTGGTACAATTGTCTCAGAAACTGGTTTCTTGTCTTTCCAAGTGGAAGTGGAAGACCAAATTGTTCAAAAACATTGGACCATCTTCAGGATAGAGAGACATTAAAAGTAGGGAAAATCTCAAGATATTCTATAAGTATATCAATGGGAAGAGGATAACCAGGGAAAGAGTAGGGCCCATTAGGGACCAAGGGGACAATCTATGGGTGGAGCCAGAGGACATCGGTAGAGTGTTGACCGAACACTTCACATCCTTCTTCACCCAAGAGAATGAGGAGGAAGGTATCAAACTCAAAGAACAAAGAACAAAGAAAAGTACAGCATAGGAACAGGCCCTTCGGCCTTCCAAGACTGCGCCGATCATATTGCCCATCAAGAAAACATTTTGCACTTCCGGGGTCCGTATCCCTCTATTCCCATCCTATTCACGTATTTGTCAAGCTGCCTCTTAAAAACCACTATTGTACTTGCTTCCACCACCTCCTGTGGCAGCGAATTCCAGACACTCACTACCCTCTGCATAAAAAACTTGCCCTGCACATCACCTTTATAGTTTTCTCCTCTCACCTTAAATCTATGTCCCTTAGTAATTGACTCTTCCACCCTGGGAAAAAGCTTCTGACTATCTACCCTGTCCATGCCACTCATAATTTTGTAAACTTCTATCAAGTTGCCCCTAAATCTCCGTCGCTCTAGTGAGAACAAGCTGAGTTTCTCCAACCTCTCCTCATAGCTAATAACCTCCAGACCAGGCAGCATCCTGGTAAACCTCCTCTACACCCTCTCCAATGCCTCCATATCCTTCTGATAATGTGGCGACCAGAATTGCACACAACATTCCAAGTGTGGCCTAACCAAGGTTCTATACAGCTGCAGCATGACTTCCTAGCTTTTATACTCAGTAACCCTATCAATGAAGGCAAGCATGCCGTATGCCTTCCTGACTACCTTATCCACCTGCGTTGCCACTTTCAATGACTTGTGGACTTGTACACCCAGATCCCTCTGCTTGTTGATGCACTTAAGAGTTCTGCCATTTACTGTATAATTCCTGCCTGTATTAGATGTTCCAAAATGCATTACCTCGCATTTGTCCAGATTAAACTCCATCTGCCATTTCTCCGCCCAAGTGTCCAACCGATCTATATCCTGTTCTATCCTTTGACAATCCACCTCACTATCTGCAACTCCTCCAACCTTGGTGTCGTCTGCAAACTTACTAATTAGCCCAGTTACATTTTCCTCCAAATCATTTATGTATACCAGAAACAGCAAAGGTCCCAGCACTGATCCCTGTGGAACTCCACTAGTCACAGCTCTCCATTCAGAAAAGCACCCTTCCACTGCTACCCTCTGTCTTCTATGACCAAGTGAACTCTGTATCCATCTTGCCAGCTCACCTCTGATCCTGTGCGACTTTACCTTCTGTACCAGTCTGACATGAGGGACCTTGTCAAAGGCCTTACTGAAATCCATGTATGTAACATTCACTGCCCTTCCATCATCAATCATCTTTGTCACTTCCTCGAAAAACTCGATCAAGTTAGTGAGACACGACCTCCCTTTCACAAAACCATGCTGCCTCTCACTAATATGCCCATTTGCTTCCAAATGGTAGTAAATCCTGTCACGAAGAATCTTCTCCAATAATTTCCCTACCACTGACGTAAGGCTCATCTGCCTGTAATTTCCTGGATTATCCCTGCTATCCTTCTTAAACAATAGAACAACATTGGCCATTCTACAGTCCTCTGGGACCTCATCCGTAGCCAGTGAGGATACAAAGATTTCTGTCAAGGCCCCAGCAATCTCCTCCCTTGCCTCCCTCAAACTCTGGGGTAGATCCCATCTGGCCCTGGGGACTTATCCACCTTAATATTCTTCAAGATGCCTAACACCTCCTCTTTTTTGAGTTCAACATGATCTAGGCTATCTACACATTCTTCCCTAGACAAATCGACCGCTATCTCCTTCTCTTCGGTGAATACTGATGAGAAGTATTTATTTAGTATCTCTCCCATTTCTTCTGGTTCCACACACAGCTTCCCACCTCTGTCCCTGAGTGGGCCCACCCTTTCCCTGGCTACCTTCTTTCCCTTTACATGTGTGTAAAAGGCCTTGGGATCTTCCTTAATCCTGGTTGCCAGCGACTTTTCATGACCCCTTTTAGCCCTCCTGACTCCTTGTTAAGTTTCTTCCTACTTTCTTTGTATTCTCCACGGGCTTCATCTATTCCCAGCCTTCTAGCCTTATGAATGTTTCCCTTTTCTTTTTGACTAATCTCACAATATCCTTCATTATCCAAGGTTCCTGAAACTTGCCATGCTTATCCTTCATCCTAGCAGGAACATGCCGGTCCTGAATTCTTATCAACTGATGTTTGAAAGCGCCCCACATGTCAGTTGTTGATTTGCCCTCAAACATCTGCCTCCAGTCTAGATTCCTCAGTTCCTGCCTAATATTGTTATAATTAGTCTTCATCCAATTAAGCACCTTAACCTGAGGACTGCTGTTTTCCTTATCCACCAGTACCTTGAAACTTACTGAATTATGGTCACTTTTCCCGAAATGCTCTCCTACTGAAACTTCGACCACCTGGCCGGGTTCATTCCCTAATACCAGGTCCAGTATTGCCCCTTCCCTAGTTGGACTATCTACATATTGTCTCATAACTCGGGGAGAGAGACTGCGAGATTCTTGAGCAAATTGATATAGGGAGTGACAAGATATTGGAGGTGTTGGCAGGCTTAAAAGTGGACAGATCTCCAGGTCCGGATGATTTGTGCCCCAGACTGCTGAGGGAGGCAAGGGAGGATATCGCAGGGGCTTTGACCCAAATTTCTAATTCCTCTCTGGCCATGGGGGAGATGCCAGAGGACTGGAGAACAGCTAATATGGTTCCGCTATTTAAGAAGGGTTGTAGAGATAAGCCAGGGAACTACAAACAAGTGAGTCTCACATCAGTGGTAGGGAAACTATTGGAGAAAATTCTGAAGGAGAGAATCTGTCTCCACTTGGTGAAGCAAGGTTTGATCAGGGATGGTCAGCATGGCTTTGTCAGAGGGAGGTCATGCCTAACAAATTTGATTGAATTTTTTGAGGAAGTGACCAGGTGTGTAGATGAGGGTGGTGCAGTTGATGTAGTTTATATGTATTTCAGCAAAGCCTTTGACAAGGTACCACATGGGAGACTTATAAAGAAGGCAAATGCACATGGGATACAGGGTAATTTGATAGGATGGATTCAAAATTGGCTTAGTTGTAGGAAACAGAGGGTGATGAAAGAAGGATGCTTTAGTGACTGGAAGCCAGTGTCCAGCAGTGTACCACAGGGATCTGTGCTGGGTCCCCTATTATTCGTCATTTATATAAACGACATAGATGACCATGTGGGGGGTAGGATTAGTAAGTTTGCGGATGACACAAAGATTGGCTGGGTGGTTAATAGTGAGGTTGAGTGACTTGGAAGATATAGACGGGATGGTCAAATGGGCAGATAAGTGGCAGATAGAATTTAACTCTGAAAAGTGTGAGGTGACACACTTTGAAAGGACTAATTTAACAAGGAAGTATTCAATGAACGGCATGACAATAGGAAGTTCTGAGGAGCAAAAGGACCTCGGCGTTTGTGTCCATAGATCTCTGAAGGCGGAGGGGCATGTTAGTAGGATGGTGAAAAAGGCTATGGGACACTTGTCTTTATCAATCGAGGCATAGATTACAAAAGTAGGGAGGTCATGTTGGAGTTGTATAGAACCTTGGTGAGGCCACAGCTGGAGTACTGTGTGCAGTTCTGGTTGCCATATCATAGGAAGGATGTGATTGCAGTGGAGGGGGTGCAGAAGAGATTCACCAGGATGTTACCTGGAATGAAACATTTAAGTTATGAAGAGAGGTTGGAAAGACTTGGATTGTTTTCACTGGAGCAGAGAAGACTGAGGGGCAACCTGATCGAGGTGTACAAGATTATGAGGGGCATAGACAGGGTGGATAGGGAGCAGCTGTTCCCCTTAGTTGAAGGGTCAGTCATGAGGGGACATAAGTTCAAGGTGAGGGCAGGAGGTTTAGGGGGGTTTGTGAGGAAAAACATTTTTACCCAGAGGGTGGTGACAGTCTGGAATTCACTGCCTGGGAGGGTGGTTGAGGCTGGTTGCCTCACGTCCTTTAAAAAGTACCTGGATGAGCACTTGGCACGTCATAACATTCAAGGCTATGGGCCAAGTGCTGGTAAATGGGATTAGGTTGGGAAGTCAGGTGATTCTCACGTGTCCGTGCAGACTCGATGGGCCGAAGGGCCTCTTCTGCACTGAGTGATTCAGTGATTCCAACAACCAGCTATTCTACCTGTGAATAATGTCGAATCATTAACCCCTGAGGTGACAGATCAATCTAGAATAGATAAGCCTGATGTCTCTGTAGAATTGCCTAACTCTGAACGGCCACTTTCTAATGATGTACCTAATGCTGCACTTCCTGATCATGTTGATCCAGCAGAAGAGCCTCAAGTGGTGGAGCTACGCCGCTCTAACCAAATAAGGAAACCACCTCAGGGACCTAATCTTTTATCGCCTGAGTTGTATATTTGTATATGTTGTGGGTTATTCAAATGTTCTCTGTAAGTAGGAACAGTGAAAAAAAAAAGAGATTGAAAGTATAGTCTTTCCTATCAGGGGTCACGTGATTGTTCTTGGAGACTCCAACCAGTGAGTCCTAAGGGCGGGTAATCCAGGAGGCGTGGCCTTCTAGTCGAGGACCTCGTTCAAGTATGTAGTTTCTGAAAAGCTCTCTGTAATAAAGTTATCTTTTTCAAGTAGAAACCTGCCCGGTATGACAAGTCATTACACCACAGCAACTCAGACTCCCTGAGTGAACTGTAACACACCACCACCACGGGTAGATAGCTTGGCTGCAGGAGCCTTATTTATCTGTGTGATCACAGAAGCCTGGCCATAGAAAAATGTTAAATCCTTCTCTCATGATCTGAAAACATTCTCCAAATTAGTTGAATTTAGCTTGGGCTGCTTGGTGTTGATTCAATCCCAAATCATTCATGGCAGCAGTGCAGCATGCATGAGAGCTATTCACATTACAATGTCTCTGGTTTGTATTGAAGTTGTTGGTGGTGTTGCCCCCTATTCAATGACATATTGCAGTGCAGGAATCTATTTGTCCAGTCTAGACTTGCACAGATGTGTGCCTGGAGAGGAGTGACTAAACTGTCTATATGATGTCACATCATTAAGGTCTACATCCAAAGACAGCTTGGGGAACAGCTAACTTGTCGGATATCTGTCCCACACTTGCTGGAACTCAACAGCCACACCTCCCCTGTGCTGACCTTTCCCACCAGTGCACCATTCTTGACTAGATACCTTGTTAATCACATTGATATATTGGCTGTGAAGTACCTGCGTTATATTGCTGCTTATATTGGACTTTGTGAGGGTAACTGACCCTCTGGTGACTGTTTTTCTGCAGCTGCCCAGCAAAGTGTGCACATAGAGTGGTTGTGAAAGAGTACTTATGTTGGGAATTTGATTCAAGTGGGTATTCAGTGCAGTAGGAGAAGGAGATCCTATTTTTTATTTGTTTTTTTGACATCCAGTAGCTTCTGCGTGATTTTTTTTATCTCTCAGCTAAGAAACTATCATTTGCTTTTAATCTAATAATTTACCAGGTTAAACCATATAATCCAATTAAGTAATCAAACTAAAATAATTAACTAATCAAATAAATAAGGTTAGATAGGTTTGGCAGGACCAGTGATGTGTTGTAACTGCAGCATGTGGCAGTACCCAGGCAAGGTTCCCCCAAAATGTTATGCTCCCAGGTGAGGCGTGATGAACTGGCTCCCTTTTTTTGTTCAAGTCCCTTGGTTGATTGCAACAAGGTTAATTTAAAAAGGATCCCTTCCCTCGTGGATATATTTTCCAAGTACAAACGTATTTATGTTTTAATAGTATCCAATTTCACCAAGAATTTTTTTTTTACCTGCAAGCGCATGGATGATTAATTGATGTTCTTCAGCTGTGACATTCACAGCACACTCTCGTACACCAGGCCTGGAACACCTAGCACACAGAGACTAGGGTTGCAGTTGGCTTTTAACCCCTTTTCTTGTGTATTCCTGGAGGGGGAACAAAACAATCATGTCTTTCACTCAGGTCTGCTTTCTTTTGAACTCAAATCATAGTCTGGGCTATAACTCACAGGAGATGGTTCCTGCTGAGATGATAATCAGCCTTCATTATCTCCCCAACTACAGGAGGTTACAGTTCTGTTTTTGCATTGCATCTTTTCCTTTGAAGTGTCTCTGTTTGCAGTAGGCCTTGACACCTTTTTAGGTGTGAAATTTCATTCTCTGGACAGTTGCTGTATTGAACTGGGAAACTAGGATAGAGGATAGATCAATAGAGAAGCAGTGGCAGACATTTAAGGGGATATTTCAGAGTATTAAGAATAAGTACTTTCCTACTACAAAGAAAATTTCTAAGGGGAGGACTCATCATCTGTGGTTAACTAGAGATATTAAGGAAAGCATCAAATTAAGGAAAAAGCTTAAAACTCTATAAAGATGAGTGGCAGGTTAGATGATTGGACAGAATATAAAGAAGAGAGTGACTCAAAGGTTAATCAGGAAAAAGAAATTAGAGTATGAGAGGAAGCTAGCTAGAAATGTAAAAACTAGATAGCAAGAGTTTCTACAGGTACATAAAAAGGAAACAAATAAATAATGTGAGTGCTGGTCCTCTAGAGAATGACAGTGGGGAGTTAATAGTAGATAATAAGGAAATGGCGGAAGAAATGAACAAATATTTTGCTTCTGTGTTCACTATACAGGATACAAAAACAATCCAGTAATAACTGCAAATCAAGAGGTGGATGGGAGAAAGGAACTTGGTGAAATTGAAATCACAAGGGAAACAGTACTGAGCAAACTGATGGAGCTGCAGGCTGGCAAATCTCTGGGTCCCGATGGACTACATCCTGGAGTCTTAAAAGAGGTGGCTAATGAGGTAGACAATGTTCTGGTGTTAATTTTCCAAAATTCGCTAGATTCTGGAAAGGTTCCATCAGATTGGAAAGTAGCAAATATTCTATCTGAGAAGTGAGGGACACAGAAAACAGAAAGATTTAGGCCAGTTAGCTTGACGTCTATCATGGGGAAGTTATTAGAATCGATCATTAAGGAGGTTATAGCTGGGCACTTAGAAGAGCTCAAAGCAATTGGGAATAGTCAGCATGACTTTATGAAAGAAAAATCATGTTTAACCAATTTATTTTTGAAGGAGTAACATGAGCAGTGGACAAAGGGGAGCCTGTAGACGTGCAGTACTTGGATTTCCAGATGGCATCCGATAAGGCGCCACATCAAAGGTTATTACAGAAAGTAAAAGTGCATGGTGTAGTGGGTATCATATTAGCATGGACAGAAGATTGGCTGGATGGCAGAAAGCAGAGAATATGCATAAATGGGTCTTTTTCTGAATGGCAGGATGTGACGAGTGGCGTCCCACAGGGGTCTATATTGGGTCTTCAACTTTTTACAATTTACATCAATGACTTAGTTAAGGGGAGTGATGACATGGTAGCTAAATTTGCAGGTAACACAAAGATAGGTAGGAAAGTATGTTGTGAAGGGAACATGAGGAGGTTGCAGATGGATATGATAGGTTGAATGAGTGGGCAAAGATCTGGCAAATGGAATTTAATGTGGGAAAATGTAAAGTTGTTCACTTTGGCTATAAGAACAATAAAGAAGAGTATTACTTAAATGGAGAATGGCTGCATAATTCTGAGGTGCAGAGGGATCTAGGTGTTCTAGTACATGAGTCACAAAAAGTTAGTATGCAGGTACAGCAAGTAATTAAGAAGGCAAATGGAATGCTATCCTTTATTATGAGAGGGATTGAACATAAAAGTAAGGATGTTATGCTTCAATTATGCAGGGCATTCGTGAGACTGCACCTTGAATACTGTGTGCAGTTCTGGTCTCCTTATTTAAGGAAGGATATAAATGTATTGGAGGCGGCTCAAAGGAGGTTTACTAGATTGATACCTGGAATGAATGGGTTGTCTTATGAGGAAAGATTGGACAGGCTGGGCTTGTTTCCACTGGAGTTTAGAAGAGTGAGGGGTGACTTGGTTGAAGTATACAAGATCCTGAATGGCCTTGACAAGGTGGATGTCAAAAGGATGTTTCCTCTTGTAGTTAAGTCCAGAACTAGGGGGCACTGTTTTAAAATTAGTGGCTACTCTTTAAGGAGAATTATTTTTCTCAGAGGGTTGTGCAACTTTGAACTCTGCATCAGAAGGTGGTGGAGGTGGGGACATTGAATATTTTTAAGGCAGAGGTGGATTCTTGTTAGGCAAGGGAAACAAAGGTTATTGGAGTTAGATGGGAATGTGGAAATTGAAACACAAGAAGATCAGCCATGATCTTATTGAATGGTGGAGCAGGCTCAAGTGTCAACTCCTGTTCCGATTTCTTATGTTCGTATTTGTAATCCACAAAGGAATTTTCCAGCAAGTGGTTACTTTACAGTCTCTGCCAGAATTTGCTTGGGTGTCCTTTTTTAAAAAACACATGTCTTCCTTTAAAAAGTTCAATATCCCATAAGTAATTCAGGTGATGGTCTGCTGTCATGACAGAGAGCATTGTCACCTTGAACAAGCATATCTGAGCTAAGTGTCTGCAGCTTGTAGAGCATTGACTCAAAGTTATTGAACTGGAGTCCAAACTGCACACATTGCAGGGCATCAGGGAGGGCTAGATTTACCTGAACACTTTGTCCCAGGGTGCAGTCACAGCCTTTAGGTTAAGCAGAACTTTAGGGTGGGTCAATGGTCAAGGACAGTGAAGCATGTCAGGGATGTGAGTCAAGCAGGTATGCACCAGTGGAGAATCCTCGGCCCTTGACATTGACCAACAAGTAAAAGGTACTTGCTACCTGTGTGGAGGAAAACAAGGCAGCAAGGTAAATGGGAAAACTGGCTGCGGCACCACGGTGCAGGAGGCCATTCAAGTGGGGGGGAAATTAATAGGAAATTGGTAGTGATAGGGGCAGGAGAGTCAGGGGGATAGATACTATTCTGTGTAGCCATGACCAGGAGTTCCAAAGGTTGTTTTGTCTGCCCAATGCTAGGGTTAAAGACATCTCCTTGCAACTGCAGAAGGTCTTGGAGTGGGACAGGAAGGGAAGGATTTATTTTTCATGGGGCCTGTTGGAACCAAGAATGATGTTCCACTGAGAGAGTTTGAGGAGTTAGATTCCAAATTAAAAAGTAGAACCTTAAAAATAATAATCTCTGGACTGTAACTTGAGACACATGCCAATTGGCATAGGGATAAACAGATTAGAAGGTTTAATGTGTGGCTTAAAGAGTGATGTGGGAAGCAGGGGTTTCACTTCATGGGCTACTGGCACGCATATTGGGGAATGAGGAAGCTCTAGTGTTGGGACAGTCTCCACTTAAACTGGGATGGGACCAGTGTCCTCGGAGATTGATGAACTCGGGCAATAATCAGCTTTTAAATAATATAAGTGTAGGGGATGGGAGGTGAGGTTGGTGACTCAGGAAAGGGTAAACTCAAAAGAAGCAAGGGAAATGTCAAGGTTCTCGAGCAGAACAGCGTTTTGGGTAAAAATAAGCAGAGTGGGTCAGGAAGGGACAGTGAGAGTAACAAAAGTAAAAGAGCATTAATGACCAAGGTAATGTAAGGGAAAGTAAGAAAAAAGTCAAATCTAACAATATTATATCTGAATTTGAGAAGCATTCACAACAATTTAGATAACTTCATCGCACAGATAAGAATGAATAGGTTTTATCTAACATCCAATTACGGAGAAGTGGTCACAGCATGACCAAGGTTGGGAATGAGATATTCCAGAATATTTAACTTTTAGGCAACATAGGTAAAATAAAAAAGGAGAAGGGGTAGCCCTGATAATAAATGATGGGGCAAAGAGAGTAAAGAAAAAGAATCCTAGCAAAGAAAATCAAGAAGTCTAATCAGTTTGGAGCTAAGAAACAGCAAGGAAAAGAAACCTTGATGGGAGTTGTTTATAGGCCTCCTAATAATAGTTGTAGTGTAGGGCAGAGTATAAATCAGGAAATTAAGGGCGCATGTGATAAAGGTAACAACCAGAGAACAGGCTATTTTGAATCAAGTATTGTGCAATGAGAAAGAGTTAATTAATTAACCTTGTACTAAAGAGGCCCTTTGGGAAGAGTGACCATAATATAATACTATTTTATATTGAGTTTGTAAGTGATTTAGCTATGTCCGAAAGTAAGATCTTAAGTTCACAGACAGAAAACTGCGTAGGTATGAATGGTGAGTTAGTTATGGGAGATTGGAAAACTACATTAAAAATATGATAATAAACAAACAATAACTAACATTTAAACAGTTAATACATAATTTGCATTCCTTTAGACACAAACATACCATAAAAAGTGGACCATCATGAACAAAATGTATTAAATATTAGATCAAAGCAAGTGACTTATAATGTTGCCAAAGAGAATACTGTAGTAAATGTGAAAATTAGGAGGATTTTAACATTTAAATAAGGAGGACGAAGAAATTGATAAGGAAAAAGAAAAGAGGATATGTAAGTAGACTAGCAAGAGAAATACAACACATTGTAAATGATTGAAACAGATTAATGAAAGAAAATGTAGTCCCATTTGAGGCAGAGATACACAAAATTATAATGGGGAATAAGGAATAGGGGAAGACGTTAAACAAATACTTGGCATTTCCTTTCATGGTGGAAGACACAAAAAACAAGGGAAGCAACAGTCCAGTGAGAATGGGGAAATTAAAGAAATCAGTATAAGTAAAGAAATAGTACTGGGTAAATTAATCAGACTTAAGTGATGACAAATCCCCGGGGGCTGATTACCTCCATTCTAGGGCTGGAAAAGAGGTAGCTCCAGGGGTAATAGATGCATTGGTTTTGATCTTCCAGAATTGCTTACATTCTAAAACAATTCCCAGAAATTGAGGGGGTAGCAATCAAAGGATCAAGGAGGAAGGCACAAGAGAAAGAGTGGGGAATTCTAGGCCAGTTGGCTTAACATCTGTGGAAGGTAAAATGCTAGAATCTACAATTAGGGATGTGGTAAAGGGGCACTTACAAAATCACAATATGATTAAACAGAGTCAATACAGATTTATGTAAAGGAAATTGTGCTTGACAATTCTGTTGGTATTTTTTGAGGATGTAACTAGTAAGATGGATAAGGGCAAACCAGTAGATGTAGTGCATTTGGATTTTCAAATAGCATTGGTAAGGTGCCACACAAAAGGTCATTACACAAAGGGATTGGAGATAATATATTCATATGAATTGAGGATTGATTAATGGTAAACGATAAGTAGGAATAAATGGGACATTTTGAGTCCAGAACTATGGGGCACTCTTATAAAACTTAGGGCAGAGAAGAGGAGAATTTTTTTCTTTCAGAGGGTTGTGTGACTTTGGAACTCTTTGCTATAGCAGGCAGTGAGGCGGGGTCATTGAAGTTTTTTAAGGCAGAGGTAGTTAGATTCTTGTTAGGCAAGGGAATCAAAGATTATTGGAGGTAAATGGGATTGTGGAATTCAAAACACCAGCAGATCAGCCATAATCTTATTGAATGGCAAAGCAGGGTGGAGGGGCAGAATGGCCTACTCCTGCTCCTATTCCTTGTTTTCTTATTTTCAGGTTGGCAGGCAGGCAACTAGTAGAGTGCTCCGATGAACAGTACTTACACCTCAGCTATTTATAATCTATCTTAATAACTTTGATGAAGGGAGTGAGTGTAACACATTCATGTTTGGTAACAATGCAAAATTAGATGGGAAAATAAGCTGTAAGGAGGATACAGCGAGACTGCAGAGGGCAATAGAAATGTTGGGCGAGTGAGCAAGAGCATCACAGATGGAATACAATGTAGCCAAATGTGATGTTACCCATGTTGATATGGAAAATCAAAAGCAGAATATTATTTTTTTGAGTGGTGACAGATTGGGAAATGTTTGCACAAAAAGGGACCCGAGTGTCATTGTACATTAATCATAGAAGGTTAACATGCAGGTGCAGCAAGCAATTAGGAAGGCGGATGGTATGTTAGCTTTTCTTACAAAGGGGTTAGAGTATACGAGCAAATAACTCTTACACAATTATGCAGGGCATTGGCGAGGCTACGCCAGAACTACTGTATACAGTGTACAGTTTTGGTCTCCTTATCTAAGGAAAGGCATATTTGCCTGAAAGGGAGTGCAAAAACATTCACTGGACTGGCTCCTGGAATGAGGGATTGTTGTTTGAGTTTGACTTGACTAGGTCTATATTCCTTGGAGTTTAGAAGAATGTGAGATGACCTAATTGAATCATAGGGCTGAATTTTATCTTTGGCGGGTGTGAGCAATCGGTGGGGCCGAGAGCAGTCGGGAAATGGGCCCCTGACTGCGATGGGCAGCCGGCTGCGATTTCACGCTGGCCGGCCAAATAACAGCCAGCCAGCTTGAAACACTTGCTGAGAAGCTCAGCGCCGCCGGGATGGGGGTAGGAAGAAGGCGGGCAATGGCATTTCTCCAGGCGCAGGTGAGCGCTGCAAGAAAACTCCCTGAAGGCAGACAGCTGCCTCAGGAAGCTATAGACCTGAAAATGCCCAAATAATGGTTATAAAAGCTGAAAAAAAAGTCCATGCATCACATTCAATCACCTGAAAATATAGCTGATAAAAATGCTGCCCACAGCTATTTAGTTTTATTTTATTTTATTTTATTTCTTAATGGAGGTTTCATCCCGCCATTGGATGAGGTTTGATGAAAAATGCGAAGGCCACATGGGTGATTAATCCATCCGCCAACTGTAAGGTTGGATGGGCCACAAAAAAGCAGACAATTGTGCCATTAATGAGCTTAATTGTTGGCAGGCAGGCTTCTAACTTTTGCATGCGCCCAGCCAGTGAAATATCGTGCGACTGCACAATGTTGTCAGAGCTCACCTGGCATCTTCCCCTGCAATTTTACGCTTGATCGGGTTGGGCACGCAGGATGTAAAATTCAGCCCATAGGTTTGACAGGGCAGATGCTGAGAAAAAGTTTCCACTGACAGGAGAATCATGCAGAACACGGGGTCAGACTCAAAGTAAAGGGTCAGCCATTTAGGACTGAAATGAGGAAAAATTTCTTCACTCAAAGGGTTATGAATCTTTGGAATTCTCTACCCCTGGGAGCTGTGGATCCTCAGCCATTGAGTACATTCAAGACAGTGGTATCTTTGGTATGAAGGGGATTAAGGGATATAGGGATAGCTTAGGAAGGTGGAGTTGAGGTTGATGATCCACCATGATCTTATTGAATGGCCTACTCCAGCTCCTATTTTTTATATTCTTATGTAAAGATCAATATTTTTGCTTTCTGAAAAGAACAGATGGCAAAGCAGCCATCTGAGAGATGCAGCTGTGTAAAATTTGCCCTTATAAGAAAACTTATCCATCTGAACACTGTATTATCATTATGTAATATATTGAACAATATTATACACATGATGAGTGTGTATAGGCACATTCATGTAATGTTTAATGTAAATTATGCAATATATGAGGTAAAACATTCTTGATATTAGAGTGCAGAACTGCAGTGCGCTTCTTGGGAGGGGGCCCAATTTGGGACAGAACCCAAATCTGCCAGGTCTCCTCCTCAATTAAATTGTCCCCACCTACTCTGGCCCCACCACCAATGGGCACTTCTTAAGCAGGCTACCGTAATGTCAAAGAGTGACTTGGGGTTCTACCCAGTGCTCACCATGAATTCCACCCAGCAATTACCTGATAAGCCCTGCAAATCACGAATGCTCTCTAGTGGGCCAAGCAAAGTACACAACAAAAACCAGACTGGAGATACATGGTAAAGTTAGCCCCCCACCCCCATTTCTTAAGGGGATTCACTATAATTGGCTAAGCCCATTGAAGCCTCAGCTGCCCCTTGTTGGGGCAGCAGCATTACTTTGGATTTTGTCTCCTCAGCAGGGCAGATCAGATATATTGACTCTTCTATCATAGGCAGCCAGTCTGAATATATTAATGACCTTTCAAGAACATTTGGGATAGAGTAAGCGACACAGTGAAATGGTGGGTGGAAGTCTTGCTTCGCCACCTTCATGCCCCCTACTTCTCATTGTAGTTTCTCCTGCTCTGAATAACCAATGGCACTATCATCTATTTTAGGGCATTTCATCACACCAGGTTATGTAGTTAAACCACTGCTCACTGAAGTAAATCATTTCTTAGCAATTTGTGTGTAATATTGGTATCAAGGTTTGGGTTTCAAAAAGTCACAGCTAACAGTTAATAAAAATGTGTTGGATATATTTAATGCATTTCACCTCTTGTTTTTAATTTTTTTCTCTGTTTTTCTCTCCTTTTCTCCTGAAGGTGCTAATAATCCACAGACAATAAGTGCTGATCATCTTCCAGGTTATTTTATACCTTTTCAAATCATCAATGACTGAAACAATGCATACATTTTAAAGAAGGAAGGCCTAAGTTTACTTTAGTTATCAAGAATATCAAGTAATTAATGAGTTTTTACTGTTTCCTTGATTAATAAAAAATGTGCTGACCCCCAAATGTGGAAAGAGTCAAACACTTGATCAAATGCAAAATTTAGTATATTTTAGCATCTTCATTTCAGCCTTTCTCAATTACAGTTTAGGATGAAATAAACTATATAGTCTGTTGATTTAATTACAGAGACTGTTTTACAATTAATGAATAAAAGATTCACAAACTTGCAAAATCAGCACCAATTCCTAAGCAAAAAATATTTACATTTACAGTTCTCTGATTGCAAGGTTGCATATTGTCAAGAATTCACTAAACAATGGATTATTTCCTAAACAGTAGTGAATCTGTATGAATTGGTATTCAGCTTATATTTTTATGCTTTGCAAGTAGGCACATATATGGAACACAGAATCCCCTCCTTGGACCATGGAAGATGATATGCTTATCTCCTGCATATACTGTTGGCCCAATATACAATACCATGGATTGCAAAATGCAAACATCAGGTTCATTAAAGGCCTGTTATTGTGTAAAAAACATTGACAATATAGGTCCCCAGTGATAACAGATTTAGTAGCTGCTGGTAAACCCAACCATCATAATTACCATTCCATTCTTTGGTGATAATAGATGGCAAGCTAATGATTTTCAGTGCCACACCATATAATAATTTATTTTAGAATTAGTAAATGCAATCTATCACTTTGTACAACATTAAGCACTGAAAAGGGAATCAATAGGATATTCAGTGAAAATGTTCATCCTGCCTTTAACTTGACATTTGCAGTATATGTCTATTATCTGCAGGTGAGGTGGAAATGTTCATATTTCAGACATGGGACAACAGCAGACTTCACTTTCTAGTGAACTTCCATGATGTACTACATGATCACGAGTGAAGAAAAAAATTGATGAATAATTGTAACACTGAATGATAGGTGACTGCCACTTGTGTTGCAGTTGTCGTGTCCATTAAAGGCATATCATAACTTTAAAACATAAACTATACTCAGTGTGGAATCGTCTGGACTTTACTTTTCTTTTTAAAAAGGACACTGACGGGCTGCGCAGACAGCCACTAAGAGTCATTGGATTTGGTCTGTGAACTAAAAAAACTGACACACTGTCTCAAAAAGACATATTGCAGACGAGAGCTGTCAATGTCCTCCTCCTGAAGTCGTCCAAAACGGTATTCCTGACTTGAATGGGTCATTCTGAAACTAAGGGCAGGATTTTTAGGATGGTGGGGTTTCCCTTCCTGCTATGCGAAGAGCTGGCAATGAATACGTCCCCGCCAATACTGGCTGCCTCACAGCCAGTTAACATCAGGCAATCTCATTGGCCAGCAGCTTTCTAGTCTAGCAGCATCTAAATTTGCAGTGGACAGCAAACAGTCTCCAGAGTCTAATCCCCGAGAGTCCAGGACCAGTTAAGTGTGGGGATCTTAGTGTGGGGAGGAGAGGAAAAGCCCGGGCTGCGGAGGAAGTGGGCAGAGGGCATTTGCTACGGTGTTGCTGGAGAGGCCAGGAGGGACGGAGCACATGCAGAGGCCAGATTTTGTTGGGGGAGGTGGCGGGGGAGCACCTGATGTTGAAAGGAGGCTGTTGATGGAGGCACCCCTTCCTGCCTGATGCCTGAGCAAAGTCATTTTTCGGGCTCCCCCCTCGCCCCTGAACTCCTCTCACCAGCCTGAAAATTGAAGCTGGGCTGGAAACATCATTTAAGTGGTCATTAATTGGCCACTTGAGAGCCTCAACTGCAGCAAAGAGGCAGGCTTGTGGGTCTCGGCCTCACCCTACCCACCATAAAATTGCAGAGAGGTTGGGACAGGCATGTGACTGGGTGGGAAGGCCCACAAGAAATTTATGGGAACCCCCCCCCCCCACCCGCTGCAAATCCACTGGTGGGGCAACATAAC
This sequence comes from Carcharodon carcharias, assembly GCF_017639515.1. NCBI lineage: Eukaryota > Metazoa > Chordata > Chondrichthyes > Lamniformes > Lamnidae > Carcharodon > Carcharodon carcharias. The sequence continues at coordinate 89,407,097 of NC_054470.1, forward strand.
ATTCTGCCCAAATAATATAATTATCCCAAACCCCCAGTGTAAATGGCTGTAAATAATAAATCAGGTTGTGGCTAATCAAAGTAAGCCTAACACCTATCATCATATTTGGAAGGGAGCTGTGAGAAACCACATGGTAAGGCAGTAATGTTAAGCACTGTTTGCAAAAAGACACAACACAACTGTAGAAACAGTAGCAGCACACAGGGCAGCAACAGTTATGCTTTAAGAACTGAGACTGTAACATAGTAAAGTTTCCAAGCCTGTTCCTTTTCAAGTCCACCAATGTGGCAAACTGATCTCCTGGCAACAAGACTACAAGTAACTAACTTCGTGACCTGCAGAAGGCCCATTTCTTCAAAAGATTCCTGCAACAACTCTGGTATTTGACTTCAGCTATTGAATACATCTAACTACACTTCAGGAGTGAAAAACCTCTTCTTCATCCAGCCTGTTCTGAGTGTTTACCAAGACTAGCCAATCACGTGAATTACAAATTATTCTTTTGCTCATAACTTGTAAAAGTGCACTATTTTCTTCAACCGTATTTTCCTCAAGTACGTGTATGTTGTGCGAGTGGCGAGTAAGTGACGTAGTGCTAGATTTTGGAAGTGAACGCGTAAATAGAGAATCATCTTTATTTAAACTCACAAACAGCTTGCTGATGGTTATTCAGATTGTGCACGCACTAAAGGTTGAGAAGCACACAAATCTTCCTTTTCATAAACATACTCTGATTATGGACAGTAAGGGAATGGAGGAAGGGTTTTAGTTCTCTCTCATCTTTCTCCGCAACATAGTTCAGAGCTAAAGGAAGAAGACCTGCATTTATTCAGCATCATTCATAACCCCAGGATGTCACAAAGTTATTTGCAGCTCATAAATTAGTTTTCAAATGCAATGACTATTGTAGTGAACATGGAAGCCAATCGATGCACAACAAGGCCCCACAAACAGTGATGAGAGAATGATTCAATCTTCAGCTGTAAGTTTTTTGGAGGCATAAATGTTGATTAGCATGCCATCAATAAGTCTGCAGCTCTTCTTTGAATAATACCAGGGGATCTTTTACATCTGCCTGATAGGGTTAATGTCTCATCTAAAAGGTGGCAGCTGCAGTACTTCCCCAGCACTGCACTCAAACCCTAGCCCAGATTATGTGCTCAAGATGCTGGAATAGGACTTGAAACCATGATCAACCGACTCAAAGGTAAAGGTGACATCTGCTAAATTTGAACACCATTGTGCTGAATGTGCTAACATAGCTGAGGTAACAGTTGGGACTCTGAAGTTGTCTCAACATGCATCAAAAACAGGGAGGAAGATATTCTGCTTTGTAGTGTCAAGAATTTCAGAACATCTGTGATATCTTTTGCAAATACTAATCTACACTCAATGAGTGGTGGAACTGTCTGTTCTGAGTTTGGATCCTTCTGTCTTGGACTCTAGGGGCAGAAATTTTCACTCAGTGGATGCGCCCGACCCACTCAGCCGAGCGTGTCACGCGATAGCTTCAGTTGGCAGGCATGGGCTGGAGTCAGCAGCACGCCCCCTGACAATTAAAAAGTCTGTTAAGGCCATTAAGTAATCAATTAAGCGAAATTTTTCGCTGCCTGTCCGACCTAACGATTGGTGGGCAAGCGAAAAGGCCAAGTGGCCATTGCAATTTTTGGAAGCCTCATCTACGGGCGGGATGAGGTTTCCAAAAGCAAATAAAAATAAAATAAAAGTTTTACAATTGATTTAATAACATGTTCATGTCCCTGTTCATGTGACAGACCATAAGGAGACGTTTGATTACATCTTTATTTTCTTTATCATTATTTGTTATATCTCTTCACTTCCGTAAGGCAGCTCTGTGCCTCAGGGAGATTATGAAACACTCACTCGTGTGCATGCGCGAAGTCCACGGTCGGCCCACTCGCCCTCCTCCTCCACACAGGCAGTGCTCAGTGCTGCTGCTCGCATTTCACGCTGGGCAGGCCTTAAGTGGCCCACCAGTGTGAAATTGTGGTGAGGTGCTGATCACGGGCAGTGGGTGGCTTCCTGACCGCTCCCACCGAGCCTGCCCACCAAGGGCAAAATTCTGCCCTAGGTGTGGGACTTGGTTATTAGACAGTCAACATACTCTGGAATCTGCTTAATGCTTGTTTATTTGTACTACTTCTAAACAGGTTACAGTGTAGGCATGTAACTCTTAGGCATGATTCCAGTCTCTCTTTTGAGAGTCTAACATGACTGACTAGTGTCAGTAGCATATCATTATCTACATCATACATTAGCAAATCCCATCTGTTAACCCTTTATACTACACCTCCCCAGAAGTTTGCTGTCCTACTTTTTAACAATAACATAGAACAATCTCTTAACTATTTACATTGCATTTCTGCAATTCCAGTTTTTACAACTACTGATTCTACAGAATTCCAACTCCTACTCTTCCCTTCCCCAATGCAGAGTGCAGGGGGGTCCAACCACTCTCGGTACTCTCAGCCTGGAGGGAAACTGGCTTGGAGACATGAGAGCTTTCTTCTGCATCCAGTAGGACATCAGCATCTGCAGAATACGACAACACTTTAGCATTATTGCTGTCAGCATAGCTGGGAAACTGAGTGTAGGTTTCAGGATGACTGATTGCAAGGCCAACAAAAAGTTTTCAATGAAGGACTGATAGAAATGAGAAGACTGAAGAGAATTGCCCTTTGGACACTTTGGGACTAGATGAGAAAAACATAGGTCATTCTGAGGACCTTGTTGCTCCCTTGATGGACTCTGGGAAGAAGTTTCAGAAGAGGAATGATCTTCACCTCCCAAGAAGACTGTCACAGACTATCATCCACTGCAGCATTAAAGGCTAAAAAGGCATTGAAGATTTGAGATTTCCATGAACCTAGACAATGAATGAAAAAGCAACCAACTTCCTGTAAGGCTGACAAGAAAAAAAAAGATGATTTCCCAATTATTTTTGGGACGACTATCTACTTTCTGTAGGCAGTAGAAAGAGAGCTACACTTTGCTCTGTATGAGGTTGCTCCACTATGAGCAATGGGAAGAGCTGATGACAATATGGAGACAAACATCCTCATCTTTTGTAATGAGTCAAATTTCTTGTAGACAGTCAACTCAGAGACAAGATTGCTGTACAGGATCTTCAGCTTCAGATATGGTAAAGATTCTGTCACAGCTTCTGTGCTGACCTCCAGCTCTGAAGAGAAGACTTCCAGCTGGGAGTGAAGTATGGATGTTAGTTGACATTCACCCAGGACAGGTATCAGCTCTTGAGAAGTGTGATATTCTATGGACTCTAACTTGGCAAAGCATCCTCTATACAAGACTTTTCATTGACTATAGGAGATAATGTAGGCAATACATCAGTAGATTCATAGGAATTAAGATTTGAATGCGGCTCAGCCATTCGAAGCACAGCTGATTCCTCAAAACTGACAACAGAGAGATCATAAGGTGCATCTAATAATGGGAAAGACAAATCATCCTCTAAGACATCAAACTCCAACAGATCACTCAGTACTGCAAGGGATCATTCCTCATCACTGACTAGGAACAGTCAGCTCAGGTCCAGCAGGTCGTCATGGGGACAGTCACCATCTGCTGCAGTGCCTTCTGTATCCTTCACCTCTAGCCTTGCTTTGTGAAGAACTGAGAGATTCATCACTTCCTTCTCAGCCCTGGGCCTAGTGGATGGTGTCTCTGTGAAAGAAAGGAGCTTGCTGATGAGTGTATAAACTTCCTTTGCTTCTGAGGGCTGAATTTCCACTGCTTCTAAATAAAAGGTTGAAGGTTGTTGCATGAAAGGCAGTGCCCAGAATTTTTTGGCCCTGTTGGCGTCGGGTGTCATGGCGGGCAGAGGGAGGCAATATGGTGAGAAGGCCAAAAATCAGTTTCACACCATGAAGCCAGTTTGTGATCGTCTGCTCCACCCGTCAATGGCGGGCCGCGTTTCCTGCCGCTGCACATCATTAACCTAATTTCAATACTTTGGCATTTCATTACAAGCCCTGCTCACCGGAATCATCCCTCCCATGCTGGATCATCCAGGCACATCAACATGCAATCACGCTGACATGTTTCACAACCGTACATAGCAAGGTGTACCTGGTGAGCTGCACTTCGCCTTGGACTTCGAGGAATAAGCATTATTTGCTTTTGTCCAGGATTCCTAAGAGTATGCTTACCTTGTTTCAGGCAGCACTAGCAGTCATCAGCACCAGACTTCACAGGCAGCACCACATCACTTTTAAGGGGACTTACGGGCAGGACTCTACCTGCCAGACCAGCTGTAAGGCTTTTCAATGGCTGCAGGGCTAGGGCTTGCATGGGGAACAGGAAGAAGTGGCCTCAGGCCAGGGAAGTAGCTGCAGGACGAGGGCTGTACTGGGGAAGAGGGGTATCCCAGGGTGTGCGTATGAGGGTGGTGGTCGGGTGGGGGCGGGGGGGGTGGGGGGGTGGGTTGGGTGGGGGGCGGAGTGGGTGGGCACATGTTGATCTGTGCAAGTGGCTTCAAGCTGGTGAGAGCTGAGGAGGCAGTCTCCAGAGGAGATGAGGCCAGATGGTGATGTGAGGGAGTATGTGAGAGAGTGAGTGGTGATGTCCCTTGAGCTGGCAGTGAGTGAGATGCCAGTGAATGTGAGTGTGTGAGTTTAGAGTGATAAGATGGTTGCCTTACCCTGGCGGCACAGATGAGATCATTCATCCATTTTCTGCATTTGATGGCCAACCTCTTGTGTGCAGCATTGGCACTGACCACCTTTGCCACCACCTCCCAAGCTGAAGTGGTGGGACTGACGGGCCTTCTGCAGCCAGAGCGGGAGTAGAGGACATTGCGGGGGTGGGGCTCCACTGTGTCCAGAGGTGTCCCAGGGATGTGTCACTGAATCGGAGGGCTGCAGTCTTCTTGGCTTTTGGGGACGTTTTTACCAGAGCAGTCTTGGGCTGCAAGCATTGTGCAGGGTTCAGTTTAAATGTTGCGCCCTGCATGAGGAAATGGCAAGGTAACAGCATGGGGGGGCAAATCAGAAGCTACCTGTCAGTGCGTATTTCCTGTGCCTGCATAATTAATGAGGTGGGAATGGGACAATATGGCGCGAAAATCAGCCATTGCGGCCAGCAAGTAAAACAACTTTTTTCCAGCCCGCTACCTCACTTTGTGCAAATCTGGGACAATTCTGCCAAATGTGTCATTCAAATGATAAGCATTATTTGTTTTTTTTAGAATCCCTAGGAGTATGCTAACATCGTCAGTCAATAAGGACGGACATTGATTGTAAAGGACATAGAGAGAATCACAGACCTGTCACCCTGTATAGTTAAGAGGATCAATAATCCTGCCTTTGATTGGAAAGCCTATGCCACCTGGACCTTGTAACTTGTTACCTGATGGATAAAGGGTCAGTCACGGTCACATCTGCTAAAATGTTAACAGCCGCTTCAGTATTAACTTTAATAGAAGAATTGAAGCCTTGAACTTGAACTGTAACTGATTGGTAGACTGGATTAATATTATTGACTTCCCCAAGGAACTCTGTAGGGCCATTCTTTAACTGGACTTCCATTTCTTGGGAGATATGTGTTTGGTAAGTACTTGCTGGTCTGCGGCTTTGATTAAAATTTCTGGATTTGCAGAAATGCTTGAAATGACCAGTTTTTCCACACTACAAGCATCCCACGACTCCTGCTGGGCAGTCTTGGCATTTATTCTTGGTTTTGGCGCCACAATGCAAGCATTTCAAAAGGGCTGCCGGCTTGGAATTTCCCACACTATAAGTTTGTTTGCAGGGTTTCTGTATGGGTGGGGCAGCTGCCCATCGGCCTAACCAATATACGGAGTCATGTGAAGCTTCAGATTCGCCATAAATTATAGCTCAGTTCACCGCTCAGGGTTGAGGCTGCATCCCGTGCTGAACTGCCTGCTCAATAATGAGGTTCTGTGGCAGATTAAAAAAAGTATCAATGGCTTTAATAATAACTCAGAAGAATATTATCTGGTACTGCATCTGCTGCATTAGGAAAGGAACTAACTTGGAACTTTGTCTCTTTTTCATGAACTGCTCAGTAATGGAGAAAATGGCGTTTCCATAACTCTCACTGCTGGCCTCTCTGTAGGCCCTCAACACAGTGAAACGGGTAGGGTAGGGCAGGGACTGCACACTAGGCTTGATCATTGTTACCTCTCTCCAGAGTGCCCCATTCTACCACCAAAATTTCTTGAGCTGCTTTCAAAGGTTTCTTCACTCGGTGGTTCCTTTGATAACACACAGTAAAATAGTACTTAAGACTTGAGCTCCAGAACTTACCGCACTCTTAGCCAACCTATTCCAGTACAGCTACAACACAGGCATCTACCTGGAAATGTGGAAAATTGTCCGGGTATGTCCTGTACACAAAAAGCAGGACAAATCCAATCCAACAACAGTGTCATCAAGCAGCACTTGCTCAGCAATCACCTGCTCACTGGCGCTCAGTTTGGATTCCGCCAGCGCCACTCAGCTTCTGACCTCATGACAGCTTTGGTTCAAAAATGGACTAAAGAGCCAAACTCCAGAGTTGATGTGAAAGTGACTGCCCTTGACATCAAGGCAGCGTTTGACCGAGTGTGGCATCAAGGAGCCCCAGCAAAACTGAAGTCAATGGGAAGCAGGGGGAAACCATTCCCCTGGTTTGAGTCATACCCAGCACAAAGGAAGATAGCTGTGGTTGTTGGAAGTCAATCATCTTAGTTCCAGTACATCACTGCAGGAGTTCCTCAGGGTGATGTCCTAGGCCCAACCATCTTCAGTTGCTTCATCAATGACCTTCCTTCCATCATAAGGTCAGAAGTGGGGATGTTCGCAGATGATTGTACAATGTTCAGCACCATTCGTGATTCCTCAGATACTGAAGCAGTCCATGTCCAAATGCCGTAAGACTTGGACAATAACCAGGCTTGGTCTGACAAGTGGCAAGCAACATTCACAAGTGCCAGCAATGAGCATCTCCAACAAGGGAGAATCTAGCTATTGTCCCCTGACATTCAATGGTACTACTGTAGCCAAATTCTCCACTATCAACGTCTTGGGGGTTACCATTGACCAGAAACTGAACTGAAATAGCCATACAAATACTGTGGCTACAAAAGCAGGTCAGAGGCTAGGAATTCTGTAGCGAGTAATTCACCACCTGACTCCCCAAAGCCTGTCCACCATCTACAAGGCACAAGTTAGGAGTGTGATGGAATACAGTCCACTTGCCTGGATGTGTAGCTCCCACAACACTCAAGAAATTTGGACAAAGCAGCCTGATTGACTGGCACTCCATCCACAAATATTCACTCCCTGCACCGCTGACCCACAGTAGCAGCAGTGTGTACCATCTACAAGATGCACTGCAGGAGCTCACCAAGGCACCTTAGACAGCACCTTCCAAACCCATGGCCACTATCATCTAGAAGAACAAGGGCAGCAGACACATGGGAACACCACTGCCTGGAAGTCCCCCTCCAAGCCTCTCACCATCCTGACTTGGAAATATATCGTTGTTCCTTCACTGTCACTTGGTCAAAATCCTGCAACTCCCTCCCTAACAGCACTGTGGGTGTACCTACACGACAGGGACTGCAGCGGTTCAAGGAGGCAGCTCACCACCACCTTCTAAAGGACAATTAGGGATGGGCAATAAATACTGGCCTAGCCAGCGATGTCCACATCTCGTAAATGAATAATAGAACAATAATAAATAAAGAGCAGAGGAAGATCTGGCCCAAGGTCTGAAGTGAGAGCAAAAGTGGAGAAAGACCTGTGGGAGGATAAAGAGTGGTGGCCGATCATAGAACAGCAGGAAGTGCGAGAGCTGAGTTAGATTGACAAGGGGAGAACGAGCCGGGGGTTTTGGAATGAATCAGACACGTTCAAAAAGGAAAGAAAAATTCCAAGTGTGACATCACATGAAAACAGGTGAGTGATCGGTCGTTGAGTACTTCATTTTTTATCTCTTCTTTTCTTTCTCTAAACCAGGCATTCGCTTAAACTAGGGGCAGGAAATTGAAAATTTCAACTGGGGTAAATAAAATAGTAAGTGAATTAAGAATACAGTCTAAGCACAGAGGAGGTCTAAAGGTGTTAATTAGAATTAACAGTTTGCAGAAGGTGTTAACTCAATTATAAAAGAGGGAATGGAGATTTTTTAGATAATGAATGGGCAACTGTTGCTTGCAATTCCTGCCCCATGCAAGAACTTCAGGACTCTTCATGTGTCCCCAGCTGCTTAATATTAAGCTCAGACTTTCAAAGCTTGAGGGGCAGTTGCAATCGCTGTAGAGCATCCAGAGAGTTACCTGGATTGTATGTTCCAGGAGGACATGCGGAGAGAGTTCAGTATAGTAGAGGATGGCCGTCCGGATATGTAAGAAGAGGTAGGAAGAATAGGAATGTTTGGAGCATGTGCCACCCAGCATTGGAGACTGCTAGGAGTGATGAAGGAGTGCAGTTCAGATAATGGCAGGAGATTTGCCAACGTGACACCACTATTTAAGAAAAGGTTTAAGGACATTCATGGTTACCACCTGTTGCTCAGTTTAATGTCAGTGGTAGGTAAGGTTTCATAAACAGCGAACAATTTAACAGGGACTTGGGGAGTTTTGAGTTTATTAAGGAAAGCCAGCAATGATTTGTAAAAGGCATATCATACTTGACTAACCTAATTGAATTTTTTGATGAAGTAACAGAGAAGGTTGATGAAGGGAATGTGGTAGATGTTGTCTATATGGCTTTGAAGAAAACATTTGACAAGGTACTACACAAAAGGCTGGTTAACAAAATTGAGGCTCATGAAATAGGAGAACCAATGCCAGCTTGGATGAAATTTGACTTGACAGAAAACAGTGAGTTGTGGTAAGTGATGATTTTTAATCAGTCTGAAAGATGATAGCCAGTGGTGTTCCCCAAGCATTAGTGATAGGACCACAGATTTTTTGACAGGTCAGGTGGCATCTGTGGAGAGGGAAACAGAGTTAACATTTTAGGTCAAGACGGCCTTTCAGCAGAACTAGGGGAGCCAGCATGGATTTGTATAATGCGGGTCATGTCTGGCAATCATCAACTGATTTTTTGAAGAGGCAGCTAATGTAGTGCAGAAGGGAATTTTTATGAGTGTTATTTAAATAGAATTCCAGAAGGCTAAGCCCCCCATAAAGGACTGTTAGCTAAAGTTGAAGTCCATGGATTATTGACCGCTTAGCAAATTGGCTGAGTGGCAGGTGCAGTGAGTGGGGAAAATGGGCAGATACAGTAATTGGCAGGACGTCCTGCCAGTGGTGTTCTGCAAGGATCTGTCATGGCCCTCAAATATTCACCCTATTTATTAACAATTGAGGTGATGGCATAGAAAGCCACATATCCAAATTTGCTGATATCATAAATATAGGTAGCATTGTAAACACTGTAGATGGAAGCATAAAATTACAAAGAGATATTGGTAGGATAAGTGACTGGGGAAAACTGGCAAATGGATTTCAATGTAGGCAAATATGAAGTCATCCACTTAGGACATAAAAGCAATAGAACAGGGTACTTCCTACATAAGTAAAAGCTAGAAATGGAGGTCCAAAAGGACTTGGAGATCGAGATAATAGGTCACCTGGAATTTGACACCACCCCCACAAACCTCCCTCCCCACACCCCCTGCACGCCTCACCAACCCCATGGGAGTAGACAGTCAGGCAGAAGGGCCATCTGATGACGTCTAGAGGGGTCATCAGGGGGTGTGGTGCCAGTCATCTACCCATTTTCACAAGGTGGGTGTTGGGCATCCTGTGCACTGGCAAACAAGAAGCTTAAGTGGTTAATTAATGGCTACCTAAGGGCCTTTTCTCTTCTTCTTCTGCCGCTGGTATTTTACCAGTGGCGGGAGGTGCTATGCCATTGGGGGAGGTCACCAGGTAAACCCTGGTGGTCTGGGTGTGGGCTGGGTTGGAGGCCCTTATGTTTCGACCCTTGTGCCCAACAGAGGACCCCCAATAGTGATCACTGCCCACACTTGTTCCTCCCTGCTGCCCTTTCATTCATGGCCCCCACAGTCCTCTCAATGGGGTTTGGCTGGCTGGCCCTGGTGAAGCTGCCTCACTTACTTTGCAGTCCAGCCTCCATGCTGCTCCTCATCAGGGAGTGACTGCAGTCCCAGCAGTGGCCAATGCTACACGTGGTGCTGCTGAAACTGGAGAACTGCTGACCATCTGATTGGCTGGTAACTCTCAGAGGCGGGGCATCCTCTCAGATGGGGATGAGCCAATTAAAGCCAACAGCCGTAAAATCGGGGTGTGACTTCCCGGCCCCGTGAAGGTGGGCTCACTCCCTACTTTTAAGCGAGGGCGGGTGGGACCACAGTTTCCAGAAAAATTTTCGGCCTTCATTAAAATACAAGTACAGAACATAATCAAAAAGGCCAATGGAATGCTGGCCTTTATATCTAATGAACCATAATAGAAAGGGGCCAAAATCAGCCTTTAGCTCTACAAAGTCCAGGTTAGAGCACACCTGGAGTATTGTGAGCATTTCTGGGCACCGGACCTTGGGAGGATGCATTAACTTTGGAAAAAGTGCAGCGTACTTTTATTAGAACGATACCTGGATTGCAAGGGTTAAATTATGAATATGACTAGGGTTGTATTCCCCAGAATTTAGAAGAATAAGGGGTGACTTGATCAACATTTTCCAGATATTATGGTGGAATGGATTGAGAGAAACTATTTCTTTTGGTTGGAGAGTGTAAGACTAGAGGGCATAGTCAAACAAAGTACAGCCAAATCATTTAGGAATGAATTTAGAAAACACTTCTACATAAACAGGTTGAAAATCTCTTCCACAAACAGCTAGACAATGCTAGAGGAATAGATATTTTTAAATCTGAGATTGGGAGATTTTTGTTAAGGGACATGGGGCAAAGAGAGCTAGGTTGCAGATCAGGCATGATCTCTTTGAATGGGACTGGTGGAACAGACTCTAAGGACTAAAGGCCCTACTTGTATTAGCACAGGCTGGATTTTACAGTTCCCTGACGGGCGTGGTTTTGGCGATGGGCACATGAAATATAAAGGGTGACTCGCCCACTGCCTTCCCGTTCCTCATAAAACAGGCAGCCCGCTCGCCATTTAAAAAACAAAGCAGTACACCCCACCCCCAGTAAAATTTAGCCCTTTGTTCCTAGCATGGAGATCCTACATATCACCAGAAATCCTATGTGCATGATAAAATGCCACTTAATTTTTTTTATGAATAGGTAAAATGTCTCCTTTCTCATGTTGGTTAACATAGGAAACATAGGAACTTGGAAGCAGCAGTAGGCCATTCAGCCCTTGAGTCTGTTCCACCATTCAACTAGATCATGGCTGATTATCTACCTCAATGCTACTTTCCCACACTATCCTTATATACGTTGATGTCCTTAGTATCTAGAAATGTATTGATCTCTTAAACATACTCAATGACTGAGATTGCTCAGCCCTCAGGGGTAGAGAATTCCAAAGGTTCATCATCCTCTGATTGAAGAAATTCCTGCTTATCTCAGTCTAAGTAGCTTGGCCCTTGGTTCTAGATTCCCCAGCCTTGGAGAAACACCCTTCCTGCTTCCACTCTGTCATGCCCGTTAAGAATTTTGTAAGCTTCAATGAGATCACCTCTCATTCTTCTAAACTCTAGAGAATACAGACCCAGTCTCTTTAATCTCCCCTCATAAGACAGTCCTGTCATCCCAGGAATGAGTCTGGTGAGCCTTGGCTGCAAGCTTTCTATGGCAAGTATATCCTTTCTTAAGTAAGGAGACCAAAACTATAAAAACAAAAAAACTGCGGATGCTGGAAATCCAAAACAAAAACAGAATTACCTGGAAAAACTCAGCAGGTCTGGCAGCATCGGCGGAGAAGAAAAGAGCTGACGTTTCGAGTCCTCATGACCCTTCGACAGAACTGTCGAAGATACTCCAGGTGTGGTCTCACCAAGATTCTATACAATTGAAGCAAGACATCTTTACTCCTGTACTCAAATCCTCTTGTGATAAAGGCCAACATACCATTTGCCTTCCTAATTGCCTGCTGCACCTACATGTTAGCTTTCAGTGACTTCTGAACAAGGACACCCAGGTCCCTTTGGACATTGACACTTCCAATCCCTCACCTTTTACGAAGTACTCTGCACCTCCATTCCTTCTACAAAAGTGGACATCCTCACACCTACCCACATTATATTCCATCTGCCATGTTCTTGCCTGCTCACTAAGCCTGTCCAAATCCCCTTAATGCCTCTTTCATCTAGTTTTGTGTCATCCACAAACTTGGAAATATTACATTTAGTCCCCATATCCAAGTTATTGATATAGATTGTGAACCGCTGGGGTCCAAGTATTGATTCTTGTGTTACATCATTTGTCGCAGCCTGCCAACCTGAGAATGACCCATTTATTCCTGCTCCCTGTTTTCTGTCCGTTAACCAATCCTCAATCCATGCCAGAATATTATCCCCATGCCATGTGCTCTAATCTTGTTTACTAACCTCCCATGTGGGACCTTATCAAAAGCCTTCTGAAAATCCAAATACACCACATCCACTAGTCCTCCCTTATCTATACTGCTAGTAACACCCTCAAAAAACTCCAACAGGTTTGTTAAACATGATTTCCCTTTCATAAGTCCATGTTGAACCTGCTCAATCAGATTTATTTTCTAATTGTTCAGTTACTGCTTCGTTTATAGTAGATTTTAGCATTTTCCCTACTACTGACATCAGGCTACCAGGTCTGTAGTTGCCCATTTTCTCTCTCCCTTCCTTCTTAAACAGTGGGGTTACGTTTGCTACCTCCCAATCTGGAGGTACCATTCGAGAATCTATAGAATCTTGCAAAATGACCACCAATGCATCCACTATCTCTATAGCAACCCCTTTCAACACTCGAGGATGTAGATCATTGGGTCCCAGGGATTTATCAACTGTCAGTCCCTTTAATTTCTCCAATGCTACTTTTTTATGAATACCAATTTCCTTCAGTTCCTCATTCTCACCAGTTCCTTGGTTCATTATTATTTCTGGGGGATTTCTTGTATCTTCCTCCGTGAAGACAGACACAGAGTAATTACTTAGCTTCTTGCCATTTCCCTATTCCTCATTATAAATTCTTCTGTCTCTGCCTTCAGTGGACCCACATTTGTCTTTGCTAATCTTTTCCTCTTTGCATACCTTTTACAATCAGTTTTTATGTTTCTCGCTAGATTACATTCAAATTCTATTCTCCCTTTTTTAAAACAGTTTCTTGGTCCTCGTTTGCTGAATTTGAAAATGCGCCCAATCCTCGGTCTTGGCAACTTTATAAGCCATTGGTTTGGATCAATCTTCTGTCAGCACAAGCAATCTCTTAAATTCAGAAGTACAGTCCAGAAGGAAAGTATAGTTTCTATTAGGCCAAATTAAGTGAGCAAGGATTATCTACATAGATATCATTTGTTTGTTTACTGATACAACAGTACAGTTGTGATGTTTCAAATCTTTCCAGCCCACCTTTAAATCTTCAGGATACCCTGGAAAATAGTGATGGCTACACAGGGACAAACAGGAATGTTTGGCCAAAGGATGAATCAGGATCCAAGGAATTCTGGTGATGAAATGAGAGTATCATGCACTCTGGATGATGTAAAGGGAGGAGATAGAGCACTTTATGGAACAACAACAGTCCTTGCGATGAGCCCTCAAGGTGCGTTGCATCCAGCTTTAGACGACCCAGAATTATTTTATTCTTAAGGCTGGCAGAAAGAAGTACCCTTTTAGTCCTTTTACAGAATTTGAAATTAAAATTAAAAGTCTTTTGAACCTCTCCTTTTTATAAAAATGATACTTGATTTGCTTCATTAGTCATTTAGTGACATTGCAGCTGGAGTATTTTTGTACTAAACTGTGTGCAAAGTTAAAATGAATGTAACTACCTCCTTAATAATAAAACCGTGTTCAAATTCAGCTTCTGCTCGTGCGGCAATAACCAGTTTCTTAGCCAATTACACCATCTAGTGGCAAACCTGCCCACTTGTTTTCTAGTATTCACTTGAACTTAAGCCATTTTAATGGCCCAGGGAAGCCTGTGGGGACATGATACTGGCAATTACATCAAGGGCTTTCTTGCCATGAAACAGCTGTGGACGTTTGTGGGGTGTGAGGAGGAGCCTCCGGGGAGTAAGCCATCCATCATGTGCACCCTTTTCTGTGGCACACCACCCAACTGAAAGTCCTGGAAAGCACAGCATGTTCCACTGCTGCAGTAGTAATTGGGACGGTTGGCGCTGAATATAAAAAAAAGTTATCATCCAAACCATAATCCTAAATTGAATAAGCAGTAAGGTATTAGTGATGACTTATGGTCTCAGGAAGCTTTGGCTAGCTAATCATTAATATTGGCCTTAAAGTAAAATCACTGGATCCTAGGGAAACCAGTAGCGCTGGATAGAAAATTGGAAATGAAGGGTAACCATAAATGAGAACATTTCAGGCAACAAAAGATTATGATCAACGTAGGCTCGTTGGAAAAAGAAAACACAAAATAAAGAGTTGATCAAAAGCCCTTTGGAATACAGAATATAGTAAAATCATTGTAACTAGATAATTTCCCTTGAAAATATAAAGACTTGAGCTGAGGTGATTTGATCCATTAGGAATTTAAACTAAGGGCAGGATTTTCCCCTCCATCCACTAAGGGCGGCAATGAGCTTGAAAAATGGAGTTTTACACACAGGCCACAATGGGTGGGTTTTCACACCATATCGTCCACTTCCTCTCTCATTAAATATGCGTGCATGGGAAACGTGTTAGATCATGGATGGGCAGCCTCTGATTCACCTGTCCTGCCGCCATCGATCCCTCACTCCGGGCACCATATCTAAACAGCACCCGTGTCCAGCTTTTTCAATGCCTGCAGCCCAGGACTGCTGCAGGAGAGAGAGATGGCCTCAAAGGGGGACAAGACGGCTGTGCCTTAATTCAGTGATGCTTCCCTGGAACACCTGCTGGACACAGTCGAGGCCCGCTGGGATAACCTCTACTCCCGTGATGGTCGGAGGAGGTGCACCAATCTCACCACTCTGTCTTGGGAGGTGGTGGCAGTGGTGGTCAGTGCCAACACATCACAGAATAGGTCAGCCACCCAATACAGAAAGGGGATGAATGGTGTCATCCATGATGCCAGGGTAAGTTAATCAGTTCATCACTCTCGACTCACAATTCACCCGCCCATCAGGTATTCACTGGTATATCACATGCTGCCAGATCAAGGTACATCACCACTCTCTCTCACACACACCTTCACATAGCCATCTGACCTCATACCCTCTGCAGTTCATGTTGGCATCCCATGTATGGTTGCACTCACCACCCACACATGCCAGGCATCCTTATCACCACCCTGGCATGCATCCTGCTTACACCATCCACCTGTCTTTATGGAGGACAAGCTCACACACAATGAAAGGGGGGGTGGAGTGGCCAAAATCAAGGCCCTCACTCCCTACGAGAATCGAGCCATCAAGGTGGCCAGAGAGGGTGAGGGCCGTGCAATGTGAGGTTGGCGGCACACACACAAGTGAGAGGCATGCATCAGCTCAGCCCTCAGAGAATCATAGTGTGAGTGCATTGTCCAGTTTTAGAGTCACCCTCCCTGCATTACTTATCTCTTCTTTCTTTCATAGGCACTTCTGGAATAAGCTAGGCCCTCAGCTCCAGCTCCGACAATACCTCCAGAGGGAAATCATGATAGAAGGCCCATTACAGCGTTCACCCGCACCCTCCAGCATCACAGAGACACATGCCTCAGTGAGACCGAGTTCTAAAGCAGCCTTGGGGGTCACAATCTGGTGAACACAGCACACAATCTGACATGCAGAGGCAAGGACATCTGAGCTCATTGGCACTCGGAGGATTGTTGGAGGACAGGAATCTGTGGAGTCCTAGTCAGTTGACAAGTCTCCGGACTTGACCCTAAATCAGTTGCCAGAGCTGCAGTGACAATCACGGGAATATCGGGGAGGGATATCAGCTGCACTCCTCAGATTGCAACAGGCGATTGAGGAGACCATCCGCATTCAGTCTCAGGCGATAGCACCGACATGCTAGTGCACCAAGGTCACACTGGTAGGATGGTGGCTGCCATGGAGACCTTGGTCCAGCACATCGGCCCTGCACTGCTGCAGGAGCAGTGCTCCACCACCATAGCCATTGGTGGCTTCGATCAGTGGCCATGCGAGGGTGGGGGTTGGCACCTAGATCTCACTCCAGCCCTTTCTCCTCAAGGAGTCAGCCAGGGGCCCTTGGGCGCCCATAGGGAGGAGGACCAGCAACGGGGGCCATTCACCCAGGTGACTCTGGGACTGTCCAGTTGATCCCAATCCACTCTTCCTGTGACCCGATCACCTCCAGCTCCACAGGCTGAGGAGGGTGCCCTTGCCCCACAGCAGGACCCCTAAAGTTGGCCAGGGCCCCCCCAGC
Organism: Carcharodon carcharias; assembly: GCF_017639515.1. Classification (NCBI taxonomy): domain Eukaryota; kingdom Metazoa; phylum Chordata; class Chondrichthyes; order Lamniformes; family Lamnidae; genus Carcharodon; species Carcharodon carcharias. The sequence continues at coordinate 89,423,593 of NC_054470.1, forward strand.
TTTTCACCCTCCAGAGGGTGCCCACCAAGGTCATCACAGACAACATGGCACAGCAGTCAGCAAGCTGCCTCCACCTCCACTGTGGATGTCGGGGAAGTACCTGGACAAAGCGGTAGGGTTAGGAAAGTTAAAAAGATTTAGGAGAACAGCAGTGCTCGGGTGTTCATAACATGTATATAATGTATACAAATGTAAATAGAATCGCACCCTTTTCACATCTCCTCTTGTGTATGCCTCCATTTTATGATGAACTGTGTTGCTGTCAATCAAGTATGTTACCAAGGTCCCTCCCTCCCCCCCACTTATCGCAGATGGTACTATCATGGGTCTCATGTCTATGTGGTGTGCTGTGTAGTGTCACCGCAGCATGTGTCCCTTTTGCACATCATTCCCAATATCAGTGTGTTTGTGGAAGAAACCTCGTTCACATGTTTTGCAGGGCCATGTCATGTTTATTCTTGGCTGTGTAAGATTGAGGCTGAGGTGTTCTCCTTACTTGCCTGCATCCTTCAAAGGTGAAAGTGTAGTGTACAAGGGGAGATAGAGAAGGGTCATATATCGCATAACTCCATGTGCTCCCTGTCTCTTGGCAGGGTTTTCATGCTATGAGCCCATACTCAGAGCTCGTGTGTGCCCCTGCCTGCCAATCACATTTCCAATTTTCCGAGTGTACATCTGCCAGAGTCGCCAACAAGTGGGAGCACCATGCCACCTCGAGGTGCTGAAGCTCTGCCCCTCTCAGCCACATTATTGCCCTGGCGCTCGAACCTACAACCTTGAGCATTTCTCAACCTGTAATTGTCTGGATTGCAGGCACAACGCTGTGGACACAAGTTTGGGGATACAGCGCTGTGCATCCCATCACCTGAGCACTCGCCGAGACCTGTGATGCTAAGTGTAAACAGTGATATTTGGCAGTCAACAGAGCCTTTGAGCATGCTTTGAAAGCGCACGCTGTAGCTTTAGATAATGTTGAAGGGAGCAATGGGTTAGGATCAAGGATGCACGGAAGATGAAGTCTGCTCTTTATTAGCAATGACTCATGTCCTTGAGGGCTTCATGGTGTCTGGGCATTTTGGAGTTTGTGAGGGCCAGGGCTGGCCATGAGGGCACAATGTGTGTCTTAAAGAGGAAGCATTTTAATTTCTGACATGTAAGTGGTTGAACATCCTCATCCTCAGCTGGTCACATGGATAGTAAGGTGAGGATAAAAACAGGCCAGCATCACTAACTGAGAGTGTTGGATGTTAATGTGATAGAGAAGAAGGTGACACAGGGGATTGAATCGTCTCTGAATAGATGCACACTTGCAGAACATCCTTGTCCAAATGTCACCTATCCGTTTCACCAGTGAGGATACACAGAATGTGTCATGCCATTGCTGAAGATAGATCTCCTTGCAGAGCTCTGTCACATTGAAGACATGCAGCTACGAGCCCACTGAGGATAGTGAAATAGCTTCTGACTATTGTAGGCTGCCGTTGCAACTGGGATGCTGGAGAGATGTTTGTAGAGGCAGCACCTACTGATGTCTGATGCCAGACTCCCTCCTCCAGTTAGCATCTCATCTCAGCAAGGACACATGCTCCCAAGGTTTCATCATCATCTAAAGGATCAGGACAATGTGAGCCTGATATGTAAATATTCACACTTAGATTGAAGCACATGGTTGAAATGAGGGAATTAGCAATGCTGGTGTTAATGTTGGTCCATGATGGAGGACACTTGTCCATGTGGGTACTCACTGCAACTTGCCATCCTCCTCGTGGAATCTGGCAGCTATGAACGCTTCAAGTGCATGCCTGCCTCATCTGGCCTGCGCCACAGCATCTTCCCCCACAGTCTTGGCTTCCTCAACTCAACACTCTGAGCCCCTTCGATATCCTCCTCATTGGAAGAGACGAGCAACTCCTCCATGTCGGTATCTGGCACACCCTCCCCGCTTCGTAGCACCAGGTTGTACAGCGCACAGCAAGTTATGATGATCCATGAGACCCTCTGGGGAGTGTGTAACTGGAGTGGTCCACCAGATCTGTCCAGACATCGGAATCACATCTTTAAGATTTATATGGTGTGCTCTACCAATGTTCAGGTAGTGGCATGAGTTTTGTTGTACCTTCTCTCTAAAGATTTCTACGGTCACCACAGAGACACCATCAGCGACATCCTTTGCAGGTACTTTTTGTCACCGAGGAGCCAGCCCTGGGTTCTGTGTGGTCCCTCGAAGATATCTAAGATCTGCAACCTACTCAAGATATATGAGCCATGGACACTTCCTGGGTATCTGGCGCAAACCTGCATGTTAAATTTCTTGTGGTCACAGGACAATTATATATTGAGCGAGTGGTAGCCTTTCTGGTTTATGCATTGCAGTGCCTATTGCTAGGGAGCTTTTGTAGCCACATGAGTGCAGTCGATGGCACCCTGCACCTGTGGGAATCTGGAAATCTCAGCAAAGCCCAGTGCTCTGGCATTCCAGCTTGCTTGATCTCTGTCAAAGTTGATGTAATTGTGGGCCTTGCAAAAAGGGCATCTGTTACCTCATGTATACATTTGTGCATGGACGCCTGAGAGATCCCACAGAGGTCCCCATTGGAGTCCTTGAAGGAGCTTCTGGTGTAGACATTCAGAGTGGCCGTTACTTTCCAAGCCACTGGCAATGGATGCCTTCCCTGTCCCTGTGGAGCCAGTTCCTGGGGAATGTGGCAAATGTGAGTCACCAGATACCTGGACATGCGGAGGAGTCTGCGACACTGTCTCTCACTCATCTGCAGATAAGACATGCGAGTTCTGTACGCCCTTGGTCTTGCGAGTCACTTACACACAATGTTTCTGTGAGCCTCATCCGCTACATCAGAGGAGGCCCTGCTGCCCCTTGGTCTTCAAGGTTTTGTTCCTCCCTTTGATGATCCATGTGCCTCCGTCACAATCGTCTCCTCCCCTGCCTGTATGCGATGATGTAGCAGCAATAAATCCAGGCTCCATCTTCCTGATGGTCTCCTCTCTGCAGAATCAATGAGAAACAGATATGAGTCAGCATCAGTCTGCAAAGGCCCTATATTCATTAATGACTTGCCAGTAAATGTGGGTTCAGGGGCTTTGTTCCAGTATCGGCAACTATTCATCCTGAATTCCTGGACAGCGCAGGGTGTGTTTCAAGGTGCTCCTTCCCCACCACCCCACCCTTTACATGACTGACTGCTATGAGATTGCTTTAGCTAGGCACTGGTTTGCTTTCAGTCTAGATGCCGGGGTCCTCATTCACTGCACTCAAGCAGTACGCTCTTTGGACTAAGCATGAGGAAAAATGTTCAGTAAAGACATGAGATTATTTGAAGGGGTCCTGAGGCTGCTGTTTTGTGAACCTGACAGTGCCATGATTTTAACATGCCTCTGAAGATTGTCCAGTCACCCAATTGCTCTGGAGTTCATTATCACTCCAGGAAATTTCTTTGCTGTGAACAATGGGTTAATACAAGGAGATTAATTAATACCACTTTGCGGGATTAGTCTCACATGAATGTGCATCATTGCTTCACTTTCCTGATTCCCTGCATTGTCATTGAAAGGCTCTGAACATATCTCAGCTGTGCCTCTCTCCTCATTTCAGAATGCACAGTTCAGTTGGATGCCCCTTTAATTGGCTGCCCAGTGCATGTACCTGCTCTCCTATCCATCCACAGAGCCCTCACGAGCACCTCCTCATTTTAATTCTGTACTGTGCCATCACTGCAGGTTTGAAGATGGTGGTGCTGAGGTTTCACTGCCAGACCAGCTTGAACCCCTTCCATTATCCTGGAGGAGCTTAATATTCAGGTTTCCCTTCCTCCAAGACCCCTCAATCATCCCTCTGTATCCCTTGATCCCATTTTGATTGTCATGTATATCTATTTGTTAACCACTAAACATTTTGAGGCAGATGTGCCTATGCCCTGTGTGGAGCTCTCCCTTCCCTATCTTGAGGCCATTTGCACAGTTAAACGTATACCCCACCAACACCTTTGGATACCCTTAAACCTTTTCCCCATCTATCAGCTGATGATGCCTCCCCTGACTGAGTATGTCATCTACAGCCCAGTATGATGCCAGAAACCTACGGACTGAGGTGCACAATGTTACGACAATGCCCTGTGCACAACGTGTTGGACATGACTGAGACTGGACTGACAAGCCCACCCCCTCCCTGGACTGGGACAAGGATAGTCTTTACAAGCTCAACATGTAAACTGAAGTGTTTCTTCACTCAGCGATCCTCCCATCCTGGACCCAATTGGCTTATGTCATTCTGTAACATACTCTCTCCCCATCCTGACACTGAGGATGCTAACCTCCCCGCCCCCCTCCCCCGGTCATGTGACTGAGTGCAACCTTCCCAACTCTTACCCCCCACCCCGGTGGAGCCCTTACCCTGAAGCCCTTTCCTATGCCTCAGACCAGTTTCTCTCCTTCCCCAATGGATCCCTAACCCTGCAGCCCATTAAAAGACACTCCCACCTTACTGATTGCCTGGTAGGTAGAGTCTTGCCTGTAACAACCTCCCCTGAAAGTAATGTGGTGCTGCCTGCAAAGCCTGGTGCAAGTGCTGCTCGCTGCAAGGTAGGCAAATGAACCTCAAGGCCATGAGCGAAGTGCAGATCGCTTATATACTGTTGTGAAATACGTCATTCTAATGCCCTGATGATCCAAAGTGAGGGTATGATTCCTGCGAGCTGTCCTTATAATGAGATGCAAATATATTGAAATGACATGCTGATGTGCCACATTGGGCAATGTGGCCTGCTATTGTAGGCTGTAGCACACAACTGCAAACTAGTTTTATGACAACGTAAAACTGATTTTTTGGCTTTTGGTGATATTTTCCACTTCGACCTCCCATGATGCCTTTTGCAGGAGGGAGCAGAAAATCCTGGTCAAAACAAAAAATGTTAAGAAAACTGGGCTGATTTAGAAAAAAAATGGTTGTCTTTTAGATTACCTGAAACTTACGTTCTGAAATTCAGTTATAAAGGTAAAGTAGAACTAAGAAGGGAGTCACATGGAGCATTCACACCTATGTTGTGGAAGAGGTTACTGTACAATGATAGGGAAGCAGACAATTTATCTGGATTTCTGGATGGAAGGGAAGGGAATCAATGCTTATAGTGAGAAGGCAATGAGGTGTGACTATCTCTGAAGGAGTTAAAGACTTGTTTGAGCTGGTAACTTGTCCTGTTTCCAAGTGTTGTTTTGCATGATGATTACACAACAGCACTGGTCACCATGAGATTATTAATACAAGTTTATTGAAGTTACAATTTTTTGAAGATACAGTTTAGCAGAACAGTTAACTTTGTGGTCTACAAAATATCACCAATACGTCTAAATTTTAAACCCTACTGAAAGCCCTAACTACCAATAAGCCATAAGCAACCATTTTCATTGTAGGTGGCTTTGTTCATCTATTGCTACAGCAGGCCTGGAGTTTAGAAGTTCTACAGTTTACTTCACATTGATCTTTGAACTGAACTCAGTTACAGGAAGTCAGTCTGTTTTCTTGAAACAGATCGGTACGGTATGAAAGCACAAAAAAAGTCAGATAGCAGAAGGTGGGGCTCTTTGGGGTACTGTTGATACATCATAATCTGAGTACTGTTGATACGGAGTCTGTAAGAGAGGTTGATTCAGCTCACTTGCAGCGAAGCGTCTTCTTTTGTTGCGTAATGCTAATGTAGAGACAGTGAAAACAATAGCCACCAACACTAGAGCAGCCACAATCCCCACCGCTATTATCTCCAACAACGAGAGTGGCTGATCTGTAGAGGATAGGTAAAGTTAAAAATATTTCATCCAGTCCAAATTGAACAGATATTCAGCAGGATGTATACATGTCCATGATGATGCACAATCTCTCTCCTCCTCTCTCTCCCGGTATTGTAATTTGACATGCTAAAATATATACTAAAGGTTACATCAGCTGGTAGTTTTGATCATTTAACAAGCTCTGATGGGTGTCTCACAGAAAAGTAATGATTAGTCTGGAATTCAAAAGCTTTTTACTGAGAATACAAACTGTTTAATACAGGCCTGTTCAACATTGGTCATCAACCTTGAAGATAAAAACTTAGAAAATTGACATTGGGGAGTAAAAAAGTAATTGTTTTCCAAACAAACAAAACAAGAATGTTTAGTAGTCAGAATCAATGTTGAACATTTGCACAATTAGTTGGGGATGGGAACAAGTTGCCTGGTCATTAGAATGATATGCAGTACAGCTGATGTGAAAAAAAGGCTGATGACTAGCTGAAAGCAATTACATACTGAAAATGGATTAGCAAAGTAATTCTGACATGTACTGTAAATATGCTTTGTCTTTGAATAAGGAGCACGGTTCCTCATTATCCCCATTTTCTGTGCACTGATCTGGTGGTCATCTTAAAACAGTGGTACCAATTATGGAATTCCATGAACCTATATTAGTTGTATTGGGGATTTGGTACATTTTTTGTTTCTACAGCAAACTAATATAGAGGCATTAAACTGTTAATTGCTAGAACTATGAAGTGAATAGTGGCTTTTAAGAGACAAAATCTTCAAGTATGCTTATCCAGGCAAAGGCAACATACCTTCAGTTCCTTTTTTTAAAATTAGCTTAGGCCTGGATAAAAGCTGCACAAATTAGACATTTAAAAAAAAAGACGCTCAAGATTGTTTCTCCTTAGTAAGTAGATCCTTTGATAGTTGCATAGTGAACTTACTTGGCCATTGAACATCATAGGTGTAGCCAAGATTTTCAGCTGCTGTCACAAACATTTCTGCATTGGTAACAGGAGGCCAAAAAGGAACCATACTGTACTCTCGATTATGTCCTATGGGAGCATTTTCAAACGGAAAGACAGATAAATCTGGAAAAAAAACGAGGAGGAATAGAAGCGATTTTTATCAACAGGGTGGCATAAACTAGGTAGAGTGGACAGCACAATTTTATTGTATTACCAAAAAATAACTAAATAGTATAGATGCTGGAATTCAAACAAAAAGTGTTGCAATAACCCAAAAAGTGAAGAAAGGAACAAGATGTTTTGGGGGGTGAGCTCTTTCTCATTAATGGAAGATTTGAATATTGCTGAAAAAAAGAGACATGCTGTCAAAGCTTTTCATCTTGCACTCACCAGGACAGCGTCACAAGAATACAAATTGTAAAGGGAACAACAATTTATACTGCATGAGCAGAGAATGCTGATTGGTCGGCAAGTGGATTCTGATTGGTAGAGGTGTTGCCATAGAGAATGCACCAGGGAACAGTTAACTGTCAAGCTTTTGTTTCAATTCAAACCAGACAGGTCGACTGATTGTTCAAGACATTGCCCTAGGCAATGACCCCAGTTTGGCTCACTTGCAAGTGTTAGAAGCTGCATATATTCACACACAGAGCCCTGTCCTTTTCAGAGAGGAGTATGCCCATGTATTGCACTAAACAGCACTAAAACAAAAGCTTGGGGGGTGCGGGGGAACGGTGGTCATTCCCCAGGGCAATGATTAAATGGAAGATTATTATAGAGGAACAACATTTAAAAAAGAACTGGACAAAGAGAAGGAAAACATAATGTAACCACAGGAAAATAAATAAAATGACATGCAGAATGCTTGAGCAGAGGAAACCAGAGCATGACTAAAGGAAAGGGTGTTGTGTTCTGGTTAAGCAAGGCATGAAAATGAACCAGTCTGCGTACTGAGGACACCCTCCATCATATTGTGTGGCACTATCACCATGGGGCAGAATTGCAGATGGGCAATCTCACAGGGTACCCATGAAATGCTGTAACCATCAGCAGCAGCAGAATTGTATTCAATCACAATGCAAAATGTCTTGGTCTGGCATATCCCTCACTCTACCATTACCAGCAAGTCAGGGGATCAACTTTGGTTCAATGAGTGTAGGAAAGCATGCCAGGAACAGCACTAAGGGCACCTATAACAAATGATGCCAACCCAGTGAAGCAACACAGGACTACACGCATGATAAACAGAGGGAACAGCATGCTATAGACAGATCTAAGTGATCCCACAACCAATGGATCACATCAAAGCTCTGCAGTCCTGACACATTTATGAATGGTGGTAGACAATTAACCTTTACAAATCTTTAGTTAGGCTACAACTAGAGTGTTGGCTTGGCCTAAATAGCCAAGTGGTTATGGTACTGGGCTTGTAACCCCAAGATCAAGAGTTCAAATCTCACAATAGCAAAACTATGAAACATTGTAACTTCATCTGAATAGGAACAGATGGAAACGTGTTTGTACTCGAAAGAGTTACAACTAGAGTGTTGCACGTAGTTCTGGTCATCACATTTTAAGGTCCTTGAGGGTGAGGATGAGGTTTACTAGAATGGATCAAAGGATGAGGGAACTTAACACAAGGTTACCTTGGAAAAGCTGGAATTATTCTCCTTGGGGTAAAGGAGGTTGAGGGGAAATTTTATAGAGGTGTACAAGAGTATGACAAGTTTGGATAAAGAAAATCCTTTCCCATTAGCTGACGTTACAAGGGCTAGGAGTCAACAATTTATGGTTTTGGCAAAAGATATGGGGGGATGTGAGGAAGAACACAGCGAGTGGTAATGACCTAGAAATTGCTGCACAGGGTTGGTGGAAGCAGAGCTGAAAAATGATTTCAAAAGGAAATTGGATAGGCACTTAAGGGAAATAAACTTGTCGGGCTACAGGGACAGAGCGGGGCAATGGGACTGATTGCATTGTTCTAGAGAGACCTGGCATAGACTTGATGGTCCAAATGGATTCCTGCTGTGCTATAATGCCCCTATGACTGTAACCAACTTAAGGAAGAGGTTTCAAAAATATTCCCATTCTCAATGATGGTGGAGTCCAAAACCTCAATGCAAAGACAAGGTTGAAGCTTTTGCAACCATCTTCAGCAAGAAGGGCTGAGTTGATGACACATCTCAGCCTCTTTCTGGGGTCCTCAGCATCACAGATGTCAGTCTTCAGCTAATTCTGTCCATTTGATGTGACAACAAGAAACAGCTGAAGGCACTGGATATAGCAAAGGCTACGAGCCCTTACAATGTATAGGAAATAGAAGGATAGAACAGATGAATGCAAGACTGGAGGGATAGCACAGGAAGGAGGGCTTTAGATTTCTGGGACACTGGGTTGGGTTTTGGGGGAGATGGAACCTGTACAGGTTAGATGGATTCCATCTTAACAGAGTTGGGACCAATGTCTTTGCTCATGCTAGAGGGGAAGGTTTAAACATCTGGCAGGTGGATGAGAATAAGGAGGTAACACTAGAGATGAAGATCAAGGTGCACAAAAAAATTAGGAGAGACTGAGAGCAAGAGTAACTAATAATAAGGAACAAGGTGGGGTCAGTGAAAGGAAATGCAATGAGACCTAAACTTGGTTTATTATACATGAATGCAAACACACGGTGTTTAATAAGGTTGGTAAGTTTCAGGTGCAGGTAGCCATATGGGAATATGACAACTGAGACCTGGCTCCAAAAAGGACAAGACTGGGTAGTAAATATTTCTGGCCACAAGGTGTTTATGAAAGATAGGGAAAGAAAGAAGAAAGTAATGTGGGTGGTAATGTTGATTAAGGATATCATTACAGCGCTAGAGAAACAGAATGTCCTAGAGGGTCAAGGACAAAATCTATTTGCTTAAAGCTAAGAAATAATAGAGATGTCATTATACTACCACATGTAATCTTTGGGTTTCAACTATTAGGAAAGACAGAGGGACAAATTTGCAAGAAAATTACAGAGAGGTGCAAAAACTAGAGTTGTTATAATAGAGGTTTTAATTATCCTAATATAGATTGGAATAGTAATAGTGTAATGGGTAGAGACAGAAAAGAGTTTCTGGGATGTGTTTGGGAGAATTCTCTACAGTAATATGCCTCAAGTCCAATGAGGAAGGAAGCATTGTTGGACCTAATTCTGATGAATGAGGTGGGGCAAGTGGGTCAAGTGTTGTTGCGGGGGGAGGGTGGTGGTGAATTTAGGGGACAGTGATCATAGTACGGTTTACTACGAAAAAGAACAGAGAGCAATCCAGAGTAAAAGTAATTAATCAGCAGGGAGTGGGATGCAATTTAAATGCAGTGAGAACACGTCTGGCTCTGGTAATGGAATAAAAGATTGGCAGGCAAAACTGCAACTGTAACTTAGAGAGGAGATAGCTCAGGTAAATTGAGGTAGATTTGCACGAGGGGGAAAGCTGGGACAAATAAAGCCAGAATTCTCTGGATGAAGTAAGATGAATCAGAAAAATTGTGCATATAACAGATGTCAGATTGATAACGTAAATGAGAACTTGGCTGAATATAGAAAGTACAGAAGAGAAGTCAAAAAAGTAATAAGTGCAGCAAAGAGAAAGTATGAGGAGAGAGTGGCAGCTAACATAATATGGAAATCCAAATCTTCTGTAGGCATGGAAGCAGTAAAAGGATGGTAAAAGGAGCAGCAGGGCCATTTAGGGACCAAAAAGGGGATTTACACATAGAGGTAGAGGGTATGGATGAGGTACTAAAGGAGTACTTTGCATCTGTCTTTACCAAGGAAGAAGCTACCTTGTAGTGAAAGAGGAGGTAGTTGAGATGCTGGATGGGCTAAAAATTGATAAGAAAGGAGATACTAGAAAGGCTGGCTGTACGTAAAGTTGATAAGTCAACAGGACTGGACTTGATGTATCCAGGGATACTGAGGAATGTGAAGGCATTGGAGAGGGCACACAAAAGATTTACGAGAATGGTTCCAGGGATGAGAAACTTCAGTTACAAGGATAGATTATATGGATAGATCAACCTGACTTGGAATTGTATCATCATTCTGTCACTGTTGCTGAGTCAATATCCTAGAACACCCTCCTTAACAGTACTATAGGTGTGCTTACACCAGGTGGGCTGCATCAGTTCAAGACGGCAGCTCACCACCACTTTCTCAAGGTTAATTAGGGATGGGCAATAAATGCTGACCTTGCCAGTGATCTCACATCTCATAAATGAATGTAAAAAAATTGTGCTGACCAGCAAACAACTATCACAAAATGTAACATTGCAATTCCATGGATATCAGGCATATGTTGAAATATATGCTCATAATTAGATCTAAGAACAACTTGAAATCTGCACAGAAAGATTTAATAAAGTACAGCAACAGTAATTGAAATTAGATTGTGTTACATTACCTGCCTTACTCCTCTTCAACCACTCATCAAATATTGCATCAGTAAATGTGTGCAATAAAACAAAGATAGGGTCATTTGGGGACAAGTGGGTTTGTCCGCCAGTGCCGTTCAGAAATAAATGTGCCAGATTATGTAAACTGCGAACTGTTGGATCATACCTTCCTGAAGGATCATTATAACCTAGAAGACGGACCACAAACAATTCATAGTAAAGAAAAAGGGTTAGCAAGGCAATACATTTCAGATCATTCTAACCTAGCACAAGAGACCTGGTATTTGAGTATGCTATTTAACCCCTTGAGCCCATTCCCCTATGCACTGACAGCATGGCTGAACAGTGACCTAACTCTATTTACATACCTTCACCCCATATCCTTTCATACCTTGAAGGAACTAAAATATATCACTCTCAGATTTACAATTTACCATTTATCTGCAGCATTTTTTAATTGTGGAAGAGAGTTACAAACGTTTACCAGCCTTTACGTGTAGAACTGCTTCTTAATTTCACTCATGAAAGATCTGGCTCTAACTTTTAGACTATGGTTGGAATATTCTGGCCTTGTTGGCATTGGGCGTTATGCTGGGCGATATGGTGAGAAGGCCAAAAATCGGTTTTACACCGTTGTGAAACCAGTTTGCGATTGTCCGCTCTACCAGTCAATGGCGAGCCGTGATTCCCACCGTCGGGTGTCAGGAATGTAATTTCAATACCTTAGCATCTAATTATAAGCAATGCTCGCCGGAATCATCACCCCATATGAACTTTACCACCCACAAGACTTCAGAATGACATGCTTCACGACTGCCTTCAGAAGGCATGCCCCTGGCGAGCTGAGCTCGGAGGTGAGTAGTGAACACAACCTTGTACAATGCTTGTGAGTATTGCCTGTAGAACATCAAGGAAGAGGCACTGCCCATTTGTGGGGGTGGTGGGGGTGGGAGGGGGGGGCGCACAGGCAGCTCGCTTTTACCTGGCTGGCTTTCAGTGCGGTGCCAGGACAAGGGCTCCAGTAGGGGTCAGGCTGGGGGTTGGGGGGCAAGGCAGCACAGACTGAAAGAAATACACAAGCACATGCCGCGGGGTGGGGGGGTGGTGGGGTGGTGGGGGTGGGTGGTGGGGGGAGGGGATGGTGTTGCTGGTGGGTGAGGGAAAATGACTTGAGAGAAGTGACCACCACTTGGTAAGGCTTGTCAGAAGTGAGCATTCTTGCACAGCTGAGGCCGTTCAGCTGCAGCTCCATTGACATGCTTGAAGCCAGGCCTCTGAAGATTTTATGGCCATTCAAGCAACGTAAAAATAGAAGTCCCACCAAATGCTCCAGAACCTTGCACCCCTTCGGGCGCAGGCTGCAAATTACCGTACTTTTTTGGGCACAGCCGAGTAATTGGCTGACAGGGCAAGATGTGCAATCCTCTTACTAAAGCTGGCCATGGTGCAGTCACTGGTGGAAGTACTCAGAACCCCTTGCAATGTCTTTATTAAGGTTTGGACCAGTATCACCCACGATTCAAGCTAACAGTGCAGCCTTGCTGTGCGGGTTAGGGGAATGCCTGTGTCTGAGCTGAGACCACAGCATGCAGTCCAGTGGCCAAAACTGCAGCCAATCGGTCAGGTGGAGAAGGGGGGAGAGTGGGGGGATGGTTTCGGTCAGCCAATGAGCACACTACACACTGGGCATCCAAGTGGTATCTGGCACTCTCCCGTATGCGTGAAGGGACTTACAGACTTAACCAAGAGAGGCTCTTAGGTCACATATGCTAACCCATGTGTCCCTCTCTTTGGTCCTGCAGGAGCAGAACATCATGGAGCCTGGTGATTTAGTAGTCTACATCGTAGGAGGAGGAGGAGGAAGAAGAAGGAGAAGGAGAATAATAATAATAATAATGCGGAGGTGATGCTCAGCAGAGAGAGGAGCATCTCCCTCAATGAAAAGGCAGCAGGACCTGCTGTGCATGGGGCCGAAGATCCAGGGAGCTGTTGCTCGTAGGTGCCTAGCTAGAACCAGGGCCTACAGATGGTGCTTGTCATTCCTACAGATGTCGCTGAATCAGTGTCGCTGAAGACTGTGCATATCTAGGGAACTGGTCAGACATATGCCACTTGCTGAAGGACTTGGCACCATTGGGACATGGAGGGCATCCACTGCCAGTGGCTGGGTAAGTGAATGCAGCGCTCCATTTTAATGCTAGTGGCTCCTTTCAAAGGCTCCAGAGGTGACCTGTGCAGGATCTCGCAAGCCTCCACACACAAGTGCATCCAGGAAATCACAGACACCATCTTCGCAAAGGTACAGAACTTTGTGCATTTCACCCAGGATTAGGAAAGCCAGGATGCAAGAGCGCTGGGATTTGCGCAGATCTCAGGTTTTCCACAGGTGCCGGGTGTGTTCGGCTGCACTCATGTGGTGCTTAGATCTCCTTGACAACAAGAAATCAACCACATCAACTGCAAGGATTTCCACTCGCTGAATGTTCAGCTGTGTGTGACCACCACAGATGCATCCTGCAGGTCTGCGTATGATCCTCAGGGAGCGTCCATGATTTCTACATCCTTAGCAGGTCTCAGACCCTGGCATCTTCCAAGGTTCGGAGAGGCTGCAGGGCTACCCACAGAGGACATAGCTGTTGACGCCCGTGCAGCGGCCTCAAACTGCAGCAGAGCAATGGTATAACGAGGCTCATGCTGCGACCCAGACTTTGGTGGAGCAAATGATAGGCATTTTTAAAATGAGATTCAAGTGCCTTGACAGGTGTGGTGGAACACTGAAGTACATTCCACCGAGTGTGCCGCACATCATCACTTGCTGCATGCCAATGGGGGCGGCGCAGAACCTAGCTGAGGAGATGGAAGAGCTGTACGTCACCTCCGATGAGGAGGATGCTGAAGGGGATGACGGTGATCAGGTCCTCGAAAGCGAGGGTGCTGGTAATGAGGCTATTGCACAGACCAGGTGAGGCAGGAGCACTTTGGAGGCCCTCATAGCCACAGGATTCATGGAGGATGATAATGAGATGCAGTGAGGACAGTCCTGATATCCTCACCTTTCATCTGACCATTATGTGTGGATGATGGCAAGGCATATACTCTGAGTGCTCAGCCTCATGTCATGGAGACACAGTAATAGTTGCTAGATTCCAGGATGATGATGACAACATGCAGTGAGGACACTCCATAGATGTCCTCTGTGAATGTCTGACTCCCATCTGGCTTAGGGAAGCTCGCTTGCGCTTTGTGATCAGGGTCATATCATGGAGACACAGCCATGAGCACAGAGAATGATGGAACTCTGTGATGCCTCCCCATGACATTCTGGTAGCAATGACAAGCACCATCGAGGTGAGGGATCATTAATGTGGCCAGGGTGTGTGAAGCCAGACCATCACTTTGGTCTGAAGGTTACACACTGCACAGGGAGGGGGCCCTGGACTGAGAAACCTGCCTTTATTTTGTGCAGGAACCAAGGTTTCACATCTAGTGACATGAACACTGCTCATCATAACAAGGAGCCATAGGCAAGGAGACATTCTTGGGAGTTTATTTATAATAGTGAACATTATGTACAAGTGATTAATACCCAGATCTAGGCTAGGCCCCGGCCTGCTTTCAGGGTCCTGCTGTGTGGCAGTGGCACCCTCCTCGGCCTGTGGAGCTGGAGGTGACGGGGTCATGGGAAGAGGGCCTTTGGTTGGGCTGGACGCTCCCGGAGTCACCTGGGTGGATAGACCTGGGAAGTCCATGCCTGCTTTGGATCAGACAGTGTGATATGCTCAACAGATTGTGACCCCGTGGCTATTCTAGAACTAAGTCCCACCGAGGTGTGTATCTCTGTGTAGGTGAGCGCTGGGACGGGACTTCAATTATGGTGTCATCAGATTCTTTTTCTGAGGTGTCTTCAGGGCTCAAGTCGAGGACCTGGCTTGTGGACCTCCTCGGCTGCTTCTCAGATGTGGCTGTGAAAGCGAGGAGAGATAATTAGTGCATGGCAAAGGACTGCGGAATAGGGGAACTCACTCACAGCATGGTGGATGTTGCACTGCTGCATCCTCACTTGGTTGAGCACTCTCCACCTCGCCATCAGCACAGGAGTGGTCCAGATTGTCACCGGCCAGCTGGATTTTCAAAGTCTATGAGGACCTTGATATCGGGCATTTCTCCACCAGTCTGCAACCTCTCCCTTTTATTGTGTGCCAGCTTGTCCTGCATGAATACAGATGGAGAGAATGTGGGCAGGGTGCCTGCCAGGCCAGATGAGAAGGATACCTGGCACGTGTGGGTGGTGAGTGGTGCCATGGACTGGATGAGGATATGATCTGCAGGGCAGATGAACGTGTGTGCAAGAGAGTGAATGGTGATGTCCCTTGAACTGGCAGTGAGAGGGGTTCCTGTGTATGTGTGATGGGTTTGAAAGTGTGTGAGTTGAGAGTGATGAGAAGAGTGATTTACCTTGCCAGAGCAGAGGAGATCATTCATCCTCTTTCAGTACTGGGTGGCTGTCCTCTTTTGCAGGGCGTTGGTGCTGGATTGGTGACCTTGCTTGCTGGTCTTTGCCCAGAGCGGGGGTGGATGACTTCACGGCAGCTCTCCACAGCGTCCAGTAGGGTTGCTCGAGGGAAGCGTCCCTAACATTGGGGGCAGCATGTTTTCTCCCTTGAGCAACCATGATTTTCTAGCAGCTTCCAAAGCGAGTGCCAGCCCTGAGGAAAGGCACCATTTAAATATGGAGCTCCAATTACTGAAGGCCTGAGGTGACCATGGGGTGGGCAAATCAGAGGCCGCCCCACCAGAAATCTGGTATGTTTCCCGGGAGTGTAGTATTAATGAGGTGGATGCACCGGGAAAGGGATGATACGGCGCGAAAACCCACCACTGTGGACGGCAGGTAAAGCATCCTTTTTCACAAATCTGGGACGATTCCGCCCTTTGGCCCAGATCCTATACTCCCTAACCAACAGAAGTAGCTTCTCTATTTGTCCTATCTGTTCCTCCTAATACCACGAAAATTTAAATTACCCATTAAGCTTTCATCCCTTTGCCACAGTTTGGGTCATTCACTTAATCAATCAATATTCCCTTGTAATTTGCGTCTTTTCATCTACACTGCTTTCAGTGCTTTGTTATCTTCCAAGTTTGGATATGTGTCTTTCCATCTCACTTTCTCAGTTATTAATAGAGTGAATAGTTTAGGCCCCAAAACAGGTCCTTATAGAACACCATTAGTTGCATTCTGCTAATTAGAGAGTCAACCATTATCCCTATTGTCTGTCTCTTTTTGATCAGCCAATTTCCTAATAAGGTCAATAAGTTGCCTCCAATTCCATGGGCTTCAACTTTAGCTAACAGTCTCTCAGGAAAGACTTCAGCAAATGTTTTCAGCAAATCCATCAAAAACTTCCATCAGTCTCATTAGACATGACCTACCTTTTTTGGCTCTCTGCTCATTTTCAAGATTTTCAATCACATCTCAATCCTTAATTATAGAGTCGGCTAATTTACCAGATGTTTGGCCAACTGCTCCATAATGTCCTGGTGTCTCTCCATTAGCTTTCTTAAATAGTGGAAGGGCATGCCAATGTTTCATTCTAAGGTACAGTTCCCGAATTAAGAGAATTTTGGAAAATTATAATTTGGATATCTGCAATGATTTTACCTAGTTTCTTTAAACCCTGAAATGGAAACCATCTGGCCCTGAGGAGTTGTCACTCTTCAGTGCCAATATTGTCTTCACGACCATTATTTTCATTGAATTAATTTTGGTGAGTCCCTGTGCCTGATTTATTATTAGATTCCTTGGGATCTTTGCATGCTGAGTTCTTCCTCTAATTAAAGTGATGCAAAATAATTATTCAACATATCCACCATTTCCATACTTTCATTCACAATATCACAATTATCAGTTTAAGGGGCTCACATTGTCCCTGATCACCATTCTTTCCCTAATATAATTGCAAAATATTTATGTATTGATTTTGATATTCCTTGCAAGTTTTTTTTTCTCAATATACTCGCTTTGTTTTAGCTATTATCTGTTTTGCCATCCGTTGTTGTTTTCTGCATCTTTCCGACTTGCTATCTGTGCTAGTTTTTGCATTTTTGTATGTTCTGTTTTATATTGTCTCTTACCTCTTTAGTTGTCCGTGGCTTTTTTTTTTTGGAAAATAGAGCTTTTGCACCTTTGTAGTATAAATGGTTCACCTTATATTCTTTTTCAAACACCTCTCTCTGGCCCTCTGTCAGTTTGCCCAATAACAGACTTGCTCAGTTTACTGTGGACATCCTCTACCTCATCACACTGTCAAGTAAACTTTACCTAAGCCTAGAATCTTAGTAGCTATTTTGTGTTTCTCCCTTTCAAACACTACACTGATCACACACTGTTAGGCTGTTAACTAAATTACCAAATAGGAAGATAAAGGCAAAATAATGTGGATGCTGGAAATCTGAAAAAAAAAAACAAAAAACGCTGGAAAAACTCAGCAGGTCTGACAGCATCTGTGGAGAGAAAGATAGAGTTAACGTTTTGAATCTGTATGACTCTTCTTCAGAGCTAGAGAGATATAAAAATGTGGTGAAATTTATACTGTTTAAGGGTGGGGGGCGGTGGTGGAGCAATTGAAGCTGGATAGAAGGTCAGCGATAGGTGGAGGCAAAGGAGAGATTGCCAAAGATGTCATAAACAAAAGGTCAAAGGGGTGTTAATGGTAGTGGAACTGGCTAAGGAGGTGCTGATGGTGACATTAACAGTAGAAAGCAGAATGTGATAATGGCCAGACCAGGGTAAGCACTCTGGAAAGAACAACATGATCAAGTGACAGATGGCCTTTGTGGGAGTTGGTAAGGGGGAGGGGACGGTGGTGAGTAAAAAGGTTGAAAATAGGCTAAAAGGGGGGATAAAACAATGAACAAAAATGAAAATAAAAAAAGAAAATAATAAAAATGAATATTGAAATAAGGGGATAAAAAATAGGGGTGAGGATGGAGGAGAGAGTCTCACCCACGGTGTTTGACAGGGCCCTCAACCGTGTCCAACCCATCCCCCGCGCCTCTGCCCTCACACCTTCCTCTCCCCCTCTTCACCATGGATATCCAATCTGTCTACACCTCTATCCTTCACCAGGATAGTCTGAGGACTCTCTGCTTCTTCCTTGAAGAGAGGCCCATCTGCCAGCACTTTCCTCCATCTGGCTGAACTTGTTTTCTCACTTAAACTTGTCTCACTTCCTCCAAATAAAAAGTGTGGCTATGGGTACACACATGGGTCCCAGTTATGCCTGTTTCTTTATGGGGTATGTAGAAAATTCCTTGTTCCAGTCCTACTCAGGCCCCCTCCCACAACTCTTTTTTTCAGTACATTGACAGCTGTTTTGGTGCTGCTTCATGCTCTCATCTGGACTTGGAAAAATTGATCAATTTTGCTTCCAATTTCCACCCCTCCATCACCTTCACATGGTCCATCTCTGACACCTCCCATCCCTTCCATGACCTCTCTGTCTCAATTTCTGGTCCACCAATATTCATTACAAGCCCACCGACTCCCACATCTACCTCGACGACAGCTCCTCACACCCCGCTTTCTGTAAGGACTCCATCCTATTCTCTTAGTTCCTTTGCCTCTGTCATATCTGTTCCAAGGACACCACATTCCAAAACGGTGCTTGTGACATGTCTTCCTTCTTCCTTAACTGCGGTTTCCCACCCACAGCGGTTGACAGCGTCTTCAATTGCGTCCGACCCATCTTCCGCTGCCACTTTATATAATTATTTTTAGTACTTGGTTTTTGTGATTCATGCCAAACTAATTAATAGTGTACTCGTTGTTTATTATTAGAAGATGTTAGCTAGTTTATAAATCTGATCATATCCTGTTCATTTATGGTATTTGGCCCATCACTGTATTGTAAGCTGGGACTTGTTCCATTGTATTATCCACTGAGTTGCTGAACAATATGGATAGGTCAGGCCATTGACACTATCCCAGATCATTGCTAAAAACTCTCTGCCCTCACACCTTCCTCTCCCTCCCAGCACCGTGATCAGGTCCCCCTTGTCTTCACTTTTCACCCCACCAGCCTCCGCATTCAAAGGATCATCCTGCACCATTTCCGCCAACTCCAATATGATGCCACCACCAAACACATCTTCCCTTCACCTCCCCCCCAACTGTCAGCAATCCATAGGGGCTGTTCCCTCCTGAACACCCTGGTCTACTCCTCCATCACCTCCAACCTCAATTCCCTCCCAAGGCACCTTCCTAGCAATCGCAGAAGGTGCAACACCTGCCCCTTTACCTCCTCCCTCCTCACCATCCAAGGGCCCAAATACTCCTTTCAAGACTTGCACTTCCCTCAATTTAGTCTACTGCTTTCGCTGCTTCCAACGCAGTCTTCTCTACATTGGAGACACCAAATGCAGACTGGGTGATGCTTTGCGGCGCATCTTCGGTCTGTCCATAAGCATGATCCAGACCTTCCTGTCACTTGCCATTTCAACACACCATCCTGCTCTCATGCCCACATGTCTGTTCTTGGCCTGCTGCAATGTTTCAGTGACGCTCAACGCAAACTGGAGGAACAGCACCTCATTTTCTGATTAGCACTTTACAGCCTTCCGGGCTTAATATAGAGTTCAACAACTTCAGACCATGAACTCTCTCCTCCATCCTCACCCCTTTTTTATTCCCTTTTTTCAATTTTTATTTTTAAATTTTTTCCACTTATTTTTATTATTGGTTTTATTTATTTTCAATTTTATTCATTGGTTTAATCCCCACCTTTTACCCTATTTTTGATCTTTTTGTCCCCACCACTGTCCTCTCCCCCTACCCCACCGCACTAGGGCCATATGTCATTTGCTCATGTTGTTCTTTTCAGAGTGATTATCCTTGTCCGGCTATTGTTACATTCTGCTTTCTATCTTTAATGTCACCATCGGCACCTCCTTTAGCCAGTACCACCACCATCAACATCCCTTTGACCTTTTGTTTATGACATCTTTGGAAATCTCTCCTTTGCCTCCATCCATCACTGGCATTCTATCCAGCTTCACCTGCTCCACACTCCTTAAACAGTATAAATTTCACCACATTTTTACTTCTCTTTAGCTCCGAAAAGTCATAAGGACTCAAAACGTTAACCTGGTCTTTCTCTGTACAGATGCTGTGGAGTTTTTCCAACATTTTTTGTTTTTGTTACCTAATAGGAACAAAGAACTTAGAAGTAGGAGTAGGCCATTCAGCCCTTTGAGCCTGCTCCATCATTCAATAAGGCCATGGCTAACCTGGTTGTGGTCTCAACTCCACTTTGCTGTCTGTCCCCTATAACCTTGACTCCCTTGTATCAAGAATCGGTCGAACTCTGCCTTGACTATGATCCAGCTTCTATTGCTTTCTAAGGAAAATAATTCCAGATACTAACGACAAGTTGAGAGAAAAAAAAATCTCCTCATCTTAGTCCTAAATGGTAGACCTCTTATTCTTAAACTGTGTCCCCTGGTTCTAGTCTTTCCCACAAGTGGAAACATTGTCCCATATAACTTATCAAATCAACTCAGGATCTTATATGTTTTATAAGTATATTCAAGGCTGAGATTGACAGGTTTTTAATCAGTAATCTAGATGCTACTAGATCTGCTTAGTTGTTCCAGCATTTTCTGTTTTTGTGCCAGTGAATGTGTGATGAGCTTGAGTGTGAGAGTTTAGAGTGATGAGATGGCTGCCTGGATGAGATCATTCATCCTCTATTGGATGGCCAACCTCTTCTGTGCAGCATTGGCATTGATATGCTGGATTGGTGATGCTGCTGCCTGTTCTACAGCCAGAGCAGGAGTGCAGGCCTCCACGGTGTCGAAAAGGCATTCCAGTGAAGGGTCATTAAACCTGGGAGCTGCAGTCTTTTTGCCTTTTGTGGATGTCTTCCCTGCAGTGGGCTGGAAGCACTGAGATGTGTACGCGTGGCTGGACTTTAAATATGGTGCCTGGCATGATGAAGCGGCAAGGTGATGGCATGGTGGGCAAATGAAAGCCTGCCCGCCGTGGAAATGGCATGTTTCCTGGGAATGCATAAGTAATGTGGCAGCTTTGGGATTTTATGGCTAAAAAACCTGCCAACACGGCCAATGGTAAAACATCATTTTACCCGCCCACTACCGCACTTAGTGCAAATCTGGGATGATTCTGCCCATTGTTGTTTACATTTCCCAAGGTTTGTTATGACAGCTGAACCTATTCTGAATGTGTGGATGAGTTGCAAAAGGGCCAGACCATTTATTTCAACAGGGGGCTATATAGATTTTTTGACTGACAGTTTAAAGGGGTTATTAAAGGATTAGCTGTCTTTAATGTGGTTAGTGAAAGAGATGTTTGTTTATTTTTACAACAGATTGACCCACTTGAAGGGATTTATATTTTTGAATGGTTTCATGAATGAATTTATTTTTTCACTGCCAGATGTGTGTATGTGCGGGTCAGATCTCTGTTAGAATTTTCTTTTTATCCCCACTTGGATCCTGAGGTCTTCCCATAGTGGATACTGGCTGAATGGCCAAGGAGGAAGAAAGGGGAATGGAGAATATGAAGGGATACAGTGAAGGCATGGGGGTATGGAGGTGAGATGGGACATGGGAAGTGTGGGGGGGGGACATGAAGAGTATGGGGGCATGGGTGTAAGAGGAGGCATAAAGGACTTGAGGGTGGGTGGGGAATGAGGGATAGGGGGTCTTACAGCCTTTAACGAAACTGGGCCAAAATACTACAAAACCGAGGTAGACCTTCTAACCAGTTCGCCTCTGCACTCACCCAACACCATAGTTGCCTCTGAATTGCTTCCAGGGTTAGCAGGTCTGACTCTATCTCACCCCCACCTCCCCGGAACAAAAATAAAGTGGGTGGGGCTTTTTGAAACAGGAAGGTCTGCCAGGTTGGGAAATTTCCTGACCCAACCTTTCTGCCTCGTTAGCGAAAAATAAGTTCCTCCCTAATTCCTGAAGCTCTGAATGCAGGACCTCAATCCATTTCATTTCTATGTCATTGCTTCCAACATAGGTTTTAACATCTACCTGCCCTCCTTCCCTCTGCAGAATGTTCACACGCAGTGACAGCCTTTACCCTGACACTACAGAGGCAACACACCCTGTGAGCCTCACATCAGTAGTTATAAACCCCCTTAAATCCCCTATGACTACAGCATTAATGTACCTTGGTGTGCCCCCTTTTGCAGTCATTTGTCCCTTGATGCATGCTCTGGACCGCAGGCCTTTGAGGTGTTGTTGTCCTCACTGCAAACCAATTTCTGAGTGCCACATGCCTGGTGAATCCCTACACCGTCTGCCTCTTCTTATTCTGTCAGATGGCCACCCACTTACTCTCCTGTAGTCTCTATGGCTGTGGGGTGACCACCTCCTGGAATGTATGATCAGTGAAACTTACAGCCTTCTGAATACCCTGTAAAGACACCAGCCGTTCATGGTCAGAAACTTTGAGCTTGAGTTCTAGGCACACCTGCACAGATGGTTGTCCAGCACATACAAACATGAGGTTCTCTCACATCTCTCACATGTGCAGGGACTGGGCCTCAGCTGTCCCAGCTTCTTACTTAAAATTGGGTTTTATTGTTTGAGATTGCTCCTGTAAAAGCCACAAATTAAGCTTAGAGTACTTCACCTTAAACATTTTACTAACGAATATCCAAACACTCTAAATAAACTTGCCTTCCACTGTGTTGCGGAAACTGTCTGCTGAATTGGAGTAGAAGGGTGGCGTGTCATAAGCAGATACATCTAAACATTTTGCTACATCCTGGGCGTCAGGGAGACGCTGCACCATCGGTCTTGCAAAATTCCCACCTGGATTCCGGCGGATAGGACCACCTTCAGTGTCTGGAAACATTAATAGTACGGAGAAGTTAGGGCAGGTTCCCAATCATTGCAGCAAGGAAGTATAATTTCCAAACAAAGGGAGGATTGTAAATCATGGGTTTGGCACCTTGCCAAGACCTATACCAATACTTGCAGTTTACCCCACCCATTTTGATCAAATATTGCAAAGCATGGAGAGATCATTTAAAATAACAATTTTAATTTATATTTCACCTTTAATGTAACAAAATGTCCCAAGGCACTTAAGAGCAGAATCAACAAAAACATTTTTGATACTGAACCACAGAAGGAGATAGCAGCACAAAAGGACTAAGAATTTGGTCAAAGAGGTAGATTTTAAGGTACACACTGGAAGAGGAGAAAAAGTGGTAAAGAGGTGTAGGATTTTTGGAAGGGAATTCCGGAACTTAAGGCCAAGGCAGCTGAAAACTTGGCCGACAATGGTGGAATGACTGAATCGGAAATGTGCGCGAGGCCGGAATTAGAGGCCAGCAGAGATCTCAAATGTCTCTAGAGCAGGAGGAGGTTACAGAGATAGGGAGGGACAAGGCAATGGAGAAATTTTAAAACAAGGATGATGATTTTAAAATTGAAGCATTGTCAGACTAGGAGCCAAATTATAAATAAAACAAATGAGAGATTAAAATATACAACATGTCTGGAAGGATGATGCAGGAGGAAGGCTTTAGGTTCTTGTGACATTGGGACCATCTCTGCAGGAGACGGAACCTGTACAAACCGGACAGCTTGCATTTGAACAGAGATCCTTGCAAGGTGTTTTGCTAGTGCTGCTGGACAGTTTAAACTAACTTGGCAGGGGTGTGGGAACCAGGAAATAATATCAGAGAGAAGTATCAGGGTGCACAGAACAGGACCTTTTCTTTTTACATTTTTGATACACCACCTTTCGAAAAGTACCAAGTGTATGTGAACAATTATACAATGGTGGTCAATGCAAGGGTCAACTTGCATTTGCAGAACGGATCCATATGATGAATCACTGCATTAAAATATATTACCTGATAGTGACGTTTGAAGATGTTAGAATGTTTTACACTTTGTTTCCAACATCGCAGCAGGATTTCCATTTTCCTCACGAACTGAAACCTGGCATGCTTTTACTGTACTTCCAAACCCCAGACCACCAGGTGAAAATGGTACACGGGAGAAAATCCAATTTTTGTCCCTGATTTAAAATGGGGAACCCAACCTCAGCAGGGGTGGTTATGTATTTTGCACACTAAGCATTCCTGACCTGAAAAAAGGCTAGAGGAAAACTGCATGAGGTTGGTAATGCAGAGGAAAATCGGATTTCCTCCAAATATAATCAAGTGTGGCCATTTGTGTGCTGATACGTGCCTCTGCACCAAAAGAAACATTCAGACCCAGGTGTTCAGGGAAGGAAAGAAAGGAGGAGGGATAGCAATGTTGATAGAATAGAAGATTACAGTGCTAGGGAGAGGGGATATCATAGTGGGGTCAAGGACAGAATCTATCTAGTTAGAGCTAAGGGACAATAGAGATGTAATTACATTGCTCGGTGTTTTCTATAGGACAATAATTAATAGGAAAGACCCAGCAGAACAAAGTTGCAAGGAAATTACAGAGGTACAAAAATTATAGTTATAATGAGGACACTAATTATCCGAATATCGATAGAGATAGTAATAGTGTGAAGGGCAGAGCTTCCAAAGTGTGTTCAGGAAAATTATTTACATCAGTATGTTTCTGACAGGAGGTATTGCTGGGTCTGGTTCTGGGGAAAGAGGTGTGTCAAGTGTTAGTACGGGAACATCCACAGGACAGTGATCATAGTATCATAAGGTTTATATTGGCTATCGAAGAGGAAAATAAGCAATCCAAAGTTAAATTAATATATTGGGAAAGTGCCAACTTCCATGGGCTAAGAATGGAAACTGGAATCAAAGTTTGGCAGTCAAAACTATAATACAACAATGGGCTGCCTTTAAAGAGGAGATCGTTCAGGCACAGTTGAGATATATTTCCATGAGGAGGAAAAATAGGACAATCAAAGTAGGATGCCCAAAGGTCCCTAAATGACAAAAGGGATAGAGAGTAAAATAGAGCAGAAATATGACAGATATCAGATGGATAATACAATTGATAACCAGGCTGAATATTGAAGGTTCAGAGGGGAGGTGAAAAAAACAGAAACAAAGGGAGGGTGTACAAATAGACTGACAGCTAACATAAAAGGGGAACCTCAAAGTCTACAATAGGCATATAAATAGTAAAAGGGATGAGTGGGGCCAATTAGCAACCTAAAAGGGGATTGGTGCATAGGGACAAACAGCATGGCTGAGATATTAAGTGAGCACTTTGCATCTTGTCTTTACCAGGGAAGATGATGCTGCCCAAGTCATAGTGAAAGAGGAGGAAGCCAAGATACTGGATATGATATAAATTGATAAAGAAGTAGTATTAGATAGGTCAGGTCTACTTGAGACGTCATGAGGACTGGATCTAATGCATCTGAGGATACTGAGGGAAGTGAGAATGGAAATAGCAGAGAGACTGATTCGGCCTCAGCTGGAGTATTATGTTCCATTCTGGGTACTGCACTTTAGGAAGCATGTGAAGTTTTTAAAGAGATGGTGCAGAAAAGATTTATGAGAATGGTTCTAGGGATTAGGAATTTCAGTTGCGTGAATATATTCAAGGAGTTGGGATTGTTCTCCTTAGATAAGGGAAGGTTGAAAGGACAGTTGATAGTGGTGTTCAAAATTGTGAGACATCATGACAGAGAAGATAGAGAAACCGTGCCCATTGGTGGAAGAGTCCAGAACTAGAGGACATCAATTTAAGATGATTAATATAAGCACCAATGGCCGTATAAAGAAAAGTTTTTTTTTTAAAAAAAATGCAGTAAATGGTTAGGATATGGAATGCACTGAGTGTGGTGGTATCAGATTCAATTGTGGCTTTCAAAAGAGAATTGGATAAGCACCTGAAGATTAAAGAAAAGGGCTACAGGGGAGTGGGACTTGTGAAATTGTTCTCGCAGAGAGCTGGTACAGAGTCAATGAGCTGAATGGCCTCCTTTGATGCTGTAACCATTCTGTGATTCTAAGTGAAAGACATGAGGATAGATTTCTGGTCTCCAAAAATTCAAGTTGTAACTTAAATAGGTTGGAAGAGAAAACGGCCATCCGGTTTTTCCAGGTCCAATACTTATTTCAAGGGTTCCCCTTAAAGAGGGCAAAGTCATCTAGGTTCTAATCAGACGAAGACATATTAACGTTTAATTTCATACAATTTTGCCTTCATTGTATTTTTAAAGCAGTTACCATTGCAAATAGTTCCCAGGGTATCATAGTCTTCCAAATTTTCACATAGGTTTCGCCACCGGGAAAAGATTGAGTTAGAACCTATGAGGATAGGGTCAAAATTGCTTCTGGCTCCCATCAGATCATCAGTGCAGATGTCACAGGTATTCCTTCCAGTGGCAAAATTCCAGTATGGGAGTGCAAAAGTGGGGTCCCGCAGCATTACCTATATTAAAAGAAAAACTGTTGTTATTTGGTAAACATGATATAGATGTTATTACAATCGCAGACTAGACCCTCAAATGTTATTATGGTCATAGACAAAACTCCCAATTTCTGTTATGATCAAGTGAGGGACCAATACCTTTTGTTTTAAAGTAGACAAAATTAGGAATCCTGGTTACTCACAGAGAGAATAAAGCCACATTTTCCACAGTTTTAAACAGAAGAATTATTATACATATGAATTTACAAAGCAAACAGTCAATACTTTCTATCTTATACTCTAACATGCAGAATTAACATGAGACAAACGTGGATTAACAGGCAAATTGTGTCAAATACACCACCAACAGCACATTAAATGGCAGACAACTAGAACAGATTCCTGTTCAGAAATCTTCTCAGCAATCCACCCAGACGTCAATGAGTCACAAAAAATCTTTAAAGTCTGTCTTCCTCACAAAGGATTTCAGCTCCTCTTTCAAAGATCCGGCCTCTGATTTCCCTTAATAGCAGCTCCTATTTAGCCTACAGGCCTTCCTGCTTCTCTTTTCCCTGCAAGTAGCTGTCAGGCAACAGGATTCAAACTTAGAAGGCACACCTAACTGCTCAACCTCTTCTCCTGAGACGGTGTCCCACTGCATTTACAAGGCTTCAGCCAAGCATCCAATCACCAGCACAATCCCAGCTTTCCTTTGCCTCAACTGTGAGCTTCAAGGAGCTATCATATCACCCCACCCAGGCTTCTATAAGTCCCAGCATCTCAGAGCAAATGACAGCACTTCAGCTATACGAACCTAGTAACCTTCTGCTCCAGACTAATCTGGTGTCCTGTTAAATTTTACAATAGCACTTGTCCCTGTTCTGAGGCTGAGTCTAATGTATCAACCTTTGTGCATTCTGTGCCTTAAAGGTTACAATTTCCGGTCACACAAAAGTCACCCCCACAGGTGCTAACGTATTAGGGCTTCACACCAAAAAAACAGACAAAAAGCCCTCACAATGTGTTCACCTAAACTTTGATCGGGAAATAAAGACTCATTTTGAAGTCCTTAAAAGTTATCAGCAGGCAGCTTTAGTATAGGTTTACCAGTGAGTTTACAATGAGGATGATACCAATCAACTCTTACAAAACATAGGCTAGCAGAACAGGCAGAAGAATGGTAAATGGAATTTAATACAGAGAAGGGTGTGATGATGCACTTTGGCAGAAGGAATAGGGAGAGTCAATATAGACTTAATAGCACTGTTCTAAAGTGTGCAGGAACAGATGGACCTGGGCATTCACGTACATAGATCTTAAGCTAACAGGGTACATTGAAGAAGCAGTTATCTTGAGCTTCATAAATGGAGATATTCAGTACGAAAGCAGGGAATTCATGCTTGGCTCAGCAAGTCCAATTTCTGTTGGACATCCATACAATTTATAATTGCTTAATTGACTCAATTAAGCCAAGACAGCAAAAACAGTGGTCCAATTTGCACTTTCAATTTCGATTTCCTCCCAGCCCCAACACCTTCTTCCTTCCCAAAATACAACCAGTCAATTCTGTGACCTGCTCTCATTGATACAACATATACTATTTTATTTTTGTAACCATTTATTTGGACCCAACTCAAATAGGGAAGGTGCTGTTAATTTTGTCCTGTATTATTGTTTCTAAAAAGTTTTCCTAACCCACTGCTTTTACCAACCTCATGGGCAGTGAGTTCCAAGTCATTAAAACTCAATGCATAAAAAGCCTTTCTTCACGTCCCCGCTGTATTGCTTGCCCAAAACCTTAAATCCGTGTCCCCAAGTCCTTGTATCATCAACTAATGAGAATAGCTTTTCCTTGTCTATCTTATCTAAAACTGCATTCATCTTATCCACTGGTATCAAATCTCCCCTTTATCTCCTTTGCTTCAAGGAGAACAAGGCCAGATTTTCCAACCTAACCTTCTAGCTAAAATCTGCCATCCATGGGACCATTCTGGTAAATCCCCTCTGCACCCTCTCAAGGGTGAGGGTAGATCATATTCTAAGGTGACGAGAACTGTATGCAATACTCTAGTTATGGCCTCAAAGAGCATTCCAAAGGTTCAGCACGACTTCCCTGCTTTCGTACTGAGTATCTCCATTTATGAAGCTCAAGATAACTGCTTCTTCAATGTATGCTGTTACCTTAAGATTTATGTGCGTGAATGCCCAGGTCCTTCTGTTCCTGCACACTTTAGAACAGTGCTATTAGGTCTATATTGACTCTCCCTATCCCTTCTGCCAAAATGCATCATCACACCCTTCTCTGTATTAAATTCCATTTACTATTCTTCTGCCCATTCTGCTAGCCTGTGTTTTGTAAGAGTTGATTGGTATCATCCTCATTGTCTGTCACACCTCCAAGTTTGGTATCATCAGTAAATTTTGAAATACTCTGTACTCTAATATCCAAGTGGCTTAAGTACTTAAGCATCTGGAACAGTACTGGCTACCATTCTCTAGTCTGAAAAACAACCAGTTGCTGTTTTCTGTCCTTAAGCCATTTTTTAAAAATCCAAGCTGATACTGACTTTGCTGTTCCACGAGCCTCTATTTTGATCACCAGCCTTTTATGTGGTATTTTGTCAAATGCTTTTTTAAAATCCATATAGGCACAACATCTACCACATTCCCTTCAATCTTCTGTTACTTCCTCAAAAAATTCAATTAGATTAGTCAAGCATGATCTGCCTTTTACAAATCATTGCTGGCTTTCCTTAATAAACTAAAACCTCTACAAATAAGTGCCTGTTAACTTTTACCCTGACTATTGTTTCTAAAACCTTATCCATTACTGATGTTAAACTGACCAGCCTGTAATGTTCTTACACCTTTTTTTTGAATAAGGGTTTCACATTTGCCATCCTTCAATTCTACAGTGTCTCCTCAGTATAGAGGGAAGATTGGGAGATTGTGACAAGCTCTTCCACTATCTCCACTCTCACTTCCTTTAGCAACCTGTGATACAAGCCATTTGGACCAGACAATTTATCCACTGTATACATAGCTAGCCTTTCCTGACCCAAATCTCAGGAAGAGACTCCTCCAATGTTGAACCAATGAAGTATCCTTCTTTTACGGCCTGTACACCTTTGCAAGATGGTTAAACATGAGTTACGCTTTTCCCTTGAGCTGGACATGGTGTTGTGACCCGATGAGCATTTCCACAATTTGGGCAGAATTTTGAAGGCACCTGACCGTGATGAGGCACATGTTGAAAAGGTTTCTTCGTCCGTAACCTTTACACTTAAGCTGGTTTGGTAAGCCGTGTCTGCAACACTGAGCATAATGATGCATTGCTGTGAAACCTCTTTGAATCAAACATGGCAGATTTGATTTGGACTTCCAAAGTTGTGACTTTTTCCAGAGTTAAATCATCATCCTCCATGAGGAGACATTCGCTAATTCGTGGAATTGAAGTTTTTTTCAATTAATTAGTCACGGATTAGTTAATTGGTTAGTGTGCCAAATTTACACATGGAAGCTAATTGCCACAATGCTGACATGCATTGTTTTATGGGCTCACTATTTTCCTGGCATCTCTGGTGGAATGTGTCTCATTTGACCATCACAATTTTCTTTGGCCCAAATTATTTTTTTTGAGAGTGGTTATTGCAGTATTGAACATAGATGTATCTTCTGTAAGCTGTTTGAATACTCGCTGGCCTTCTGCTCCAAGACAATGTATGAGTATTGCCTTCTTGCGGATCGCTGCTATATCCGAATTGTCCACCTCTGTAGTGAGTAAGTAGGTGTTGAAACCTGAAGGCCATTGGTCCCACGGCATGGGAGGATCCTCCAGTGATGAAAGAAATGGTTCTGGAGCTGGTAAAGTTGAACTTTTCTCAAACTTCCTTGTTGCCAATTTTGTTATGTATTCACTAATTTGATGTATATTTTATATATCTGATTTACCTCAGAGAAATGCAGAGCTGACTCTAGTTCTAAATCTACAACAGATTTATTTTCAGTGCTTCAAAAAAATCTCTTCAATTACAAGATATCTCCACACATGTCCAGAGCTCAGGTCTTTCCCTGGAAGATTCTGATAACTTTATCTCTCAAAAGGCTCCACGCAGACTTCAGCAATCAAGCACAGTGAACATATATCGGTGAACAAACTAACATAATCAAACACAGATCAACCGAACACTATACCCCAAGGATCTAAGCTTGACCCTCTCAGCAACATCATCTGAAGCACAGTTTTAATTTTCACATGTATGTTGATGAAACCCAGCTCTATCTCTCACCACCTCCCTCGACAACACCACTGTTGCCAAATTGGCAAGTATCTAGCATTGAATGAGCAGAAATTTCCTCCAATTAAATATTGGGAAGGCTGAAGCCTGTTTTCAGTTCCTGCTCCTAGCTCCATTCCCTAGCTATCAAGACCATTCCTCTCCTTGCCAATGGTCTGAAACTAAAGCAGTTTCTGGCAATCTTGGTGTCATACTTGATCCCCCCCCCCCCACCCCCCTCCCCCCTCCCCCCCACCCCCCTGACCCACCCCACCCCCCAAGTTGAGCTTCCAGCCATATTTTTGCACCATCGCTAAGGCCACCTATTTCCATCTGCGTAACAATGCCCAAATTCACCTCTGTCTTAGCTCATTTGCTGCTGAAGCCATCATTCATGCCTTTGTTAGCTCTAGTTTGACTGTGTGAACACACTTCTGGATGGTCTCCCATATTCTACCCCCTGTAAACTTGAAGTCATCCAAAATTCTATACCCATGTCTTAAATGGCACCAAGTCATGATCATCTATCAATCTTGTGTCACTGACCTTCACTAGCTCCCAGTCAAGCAAAGCCTTAATTATAAAATTGTCAACCTTGCTTTCAAATCCCTCCATCTCCTCACCCTTCCCTCACCCTATACTCTCTGCCAACACTACAACCCTCAGATATCTGCACTCATCTATTTTGGCCTCAAGTATCCCTGATGTTAATTGCCCCACCATTGATACCTACGCTTTTCATTGCTAAGGATCTAAGCTCTGGAATTGCCTCTTACACCACTCTGCCTCTCATTTGTGCTTTCCTCAGTTTAAGACATTCCTTAAACCTTACCCCTTTGACCAAGCCTTTGGCATTTGTCCTAATAGTTCTTCATGTGGTTCAGTGTCAATTTTTGTTTACAATGCTCCCGTGAAGCACCTTTGGATACTACAATTTTGTACAATTTGTTATTGTAAAGAAGCCAATAACTATGCCAATTCATGATGGTTGATCACTTCTCTGTGCCAATGCTTCATTATTTAAATGCACTGATCCCTGATCCAATGATAAAGTGGACCCCCTCTAGAAGTTAACACACCTTTTAAAAAAGAACATAAAGCAGAACACTAGTGCTGAGAAACACATTTTTGCGTTTAGAAGGATTGTATCACACGCTCAACTTGCCAACTCCCCCATGCCATTCTGCAGTGGGTGAAGGGTGATGCCCTTACCTGCATGTCCCGTTCTAGCTGCAACAGGTGGTAGCGATGCCAGGTGAGAAAAGCGGGCCCCTCATGAGAGAAGTCGATGCCACTGAAGGTCCGCCCTCCTCCCAGGTAGGTCTTACTCACCGAGTAGTAGTGAGTCCAGACGAACAGGTTGTAAATGGAGATGTTTTGGAACTGCGGGCTCTGACCGTCGGGCCCGGTGATGTTGGAGAGGTGGCGAGTTGCCACCACCAGCTCGGGGTGAGGGGTGAGCTTGGCGAGGTGCAGAGCCTGGACCAGGCGCTGCCTCTCCCGGGGGCTCAGGCTGTGCACGTCCCGCCGCTGCACCAAGACCGGCTGTTGGCAGTTGGCCCCGCTCCAGCCGAAGCGGCAGCTGCCGCAGTTGTGGCCGTGGAAATTGGCGGTGCAGCGGCAGCTGCGGTTGAAGAAGCGGAGGGGCCAGCGCTCCCGGTCATCCAAGCCATCGTGCGGGTACTGCGGGCCGTGCCGAGCCGGGTCAGCCCGAATATCGGCGCAAGTGCCCCGGGCCAGGCTGGAGCCGCAGCGATCGGTGGGGTCGGCGGTGAGGGCAGGGCAGCACTCCCCACTCAGCAATACCTCCAACTGCACACACTCCCTGGGGAACTGGGCATGGACTGTCACTATGCAGACCACACTGAACAAGTAGGTGAGCAGCTCCACAGAAATCATCTTTTTAAAAAAACCTTTTATTCTAACTTTTTAAACTTCACTAATCCTGGTTAATAAAGAGAATGAATAATGGTTCATTAATCGTCCCACAGAACTGGTAGCGCTTGCAGCTAATCCTTTCCAGAATCCTCTTAAATACCCAATTATCCCTATGGCAGAGTCTGGTGTTCATCTCGTGATAATTCTTTTTTTGAAAGTATATGCTCAGGTTAATGATGAAACAGAAAGTTGCTGAGTGATTTTTGAGCAATGCTGCTGTATAAAGCGTTCCATTGCCCTGCCAAGTAAGAAACAGCTGAAGTATGAATAAAGAAAGACACGAGTTTCATTCCTGTATATAAACTGCCATTGGCTCGCTGGGAACATCCACAAGTACTCTCTTCCTTAACCTTCATCAAACAAAGAGCGCTAAGAAAATAAGAAACAGAAAATGCTGCAAAAACTCGGCAGGTTTGATAACATGTATGGTGAGAGAGAAACAGAGTTAACGTTTCGAGTCCATGTGACCCTTTTGCAGAGCGCTAAGAAAATGTCTGAATTGAAATCTTGAAGTAACTATAAGTGAAGGATCGAGTCAATGAACCAGTTGCAGTGGCCAGTCATTGTGTGAAGACTTAGGGCAAACAAGTGGACATAGCTCTAAGATCACCTGGTGGGATATCTACACTTACCAAATGAGAAAGCAGCCAGGTAGTTCGTTCTTTATTAAAAAGCCAAGTAGCTTTAGACATTGTGTGGATTCATTTTGCAGAAAAGGAAACCTAACAACCTCCTCTTGACATTCAATGGCATCACCATCGTCAAATGTCCCACCATCTACATTCTAGGGGATCACCATTGACCAGAGACTCGACATAAATGCAATTGCTATTGGAACTGAACGTTTGATGCCTTGGTTAGTCAAAGTCAAGGTGTATCTCCAATTCTTGTTCTCCATATTCACTTTCATTAGGAGTCAGTAGATTTTGAGCAGGAGTGGAAATCCTAGTCCTTTTCCTCCTGTGGACATAAAACATATCAATTTAGCACCTGGGAAGTGTCAGCTGTGGTTCAGCTGGCAGCACTGTTGCTTCCCGGTCAGAAGGATTGTGAGTTTAAATTCCATTCCAGGACATGATCATAAAAAAAAATCAAGGCTGACATTCCAATGCAATGCTGAAAGAATACAGTCTTAGAGGTATGGTCTTTTGGACGGGATGTTAATCTGAGGCCCTGTCTGCCCTCTCAGGTGAATACAAAAGGTCCCAATGTTTTGAAGAAACCAGGGGAGTTATTCATGGTCAGCTGGCCAATATTTATCCCTCAATCAACAAGTCCTGTCCTGAGGTAGGGAAAGATGCTACATAAATGCAAGCCTCTCTGTTCAGATATATGCATCACCAAACCTGGGCCCATTTCACACTCCATTTTAGCAATCTTGGATGTTGTAATTGGAACTGTATACATCAAAAAAATTGTGACACTTCAGGGTATACCTCCTGACATACCCGTCCCTACCCGGTGCAACCCAATTTAAAACAACTTGGATTTATATAGCACCTCTAATATAGTAAAATGTCTCAAGGCATTTCATAGGAGCATTTAACTACCAACACAAAAAAGATTGGACACTGAAGAAGGTTTTAAGGAGCGTCTTAAAGGTGGGAAGGAGGCAGAAAGGTGTAGGGAGGGAATTCCAGAGCACTTAGGGCTAAGGCAGCTGATGCTACACCCTTCTTGGATCTGGTTCCACAAACTTTAGGCATACATACAGCCTACCAAGGCTAAATTCTCATTTCTCACACTGAACCATGCATTTTACCTGAAGAAATTCTAAATTAGACTCTGTCTAAAATTGTAAACTACTTAGCTCATTGTTAAACCATGGGCTGTGAGATTTTACTGTGACAGTTTGAAAAAAGTAAAATAAACAGCTTCGCTCAGAACTTAGTGAGCGGACCTTGCCCTGCAGTGCAAAAACATTTTATGCAGCAAATTGCTGGGAGTGTCAATTAATAACAAGACAGATGAACAATGGGACCAACCTCTCACCTCCTTAACCAATGAAATATAAGGATAGGGAAAGAAACAGAGAAATGAACTGAGAAGGAAATGGAGTGAATGAGACATAATTAGATACAGAAAAAGAAATAGAGAAGGAAAAAGAAAGATTGGATTAAGAGAGGAAAAGGGAGTCAGAAAGGAAAAGAAGGCAAATATATTTCAATTTAAAACAAGCTCTCATTTTTTGTGAGATAATGATGGGTTGGTTGCCTGGTTGGAGAAATATTTGCAAGAATGTGATTCTACCCTCACTTTAGAGATAACTCAGTGCTTAGCTGTAGCTGATTGTTTGAAGCCACTATATGGGGAGTTGTGTACTTGTACATAAACACATACATTGCACTCAGTCATCCAACTTGTTGGATCCTCAATATGTTGCATCATTTTCTTGCGCTAGTGAAAGATTATTTAGTCATTTGGTAGTACAGAACTTGAGTATTGCTGAAAAAAGAGACTTGTCGAGACGTTTTGTCTCACACTCATCAGGACACTTTGCAAGAAAAGCAATATAAAGGGAAAACAACAATTTATACTGTATGAAAAGAGGGGCCCTGTGTATTAATGTATGCAGTTTCCAATACAGGCAAATGTGCCACACTGCAAGCCCGACTGACAATCTTAAATTGGTTGTTAATGTAATTCTTAGAACATTGAGGATTATTTAGCAAGTGTTGTCCAATCATCCAATTGTTGTTTTCCTCTTATACTGGCATTCTTGCAAAGTCCCCTGATGAGTACAAGATGAAAAGCTTTGACATGTCTCTTTTTTCAGGAAGATTATTTTTAAATGTAAAGATGGAATACACTTACCACTCAGCTAGACTTTTTACTTTCTTCTATCTATCAAGCGAGACCTGTACTAATGTAACTTCTAAATTCCATTCCATTGATATTAGCATTTTGACTATCATCATGAGGCTATGCCCCTTTATTTTTCAATAATATGGTTTTTCACCTTTCAACTAACTGGAAATTTTGCAAGTTCAACTGAGACAGAGCAAGCTGATTTCAAAAAAGTGCAAGGCCACATTCCAAGGTGAAGGTGAGAAACAAACAAATCACCCCCTGGGGAGTGTGAAGAGAGAGACATTTCCTATAATCCTGAGACCCATCAAAACTCATAGTTATCTTGGAGGAGACATTAAAAATGCATAGTACTGGATGTTGAAACAATGACTACCACAGACATATACACACCAAACCTCTTGGAAATACACAGTGGGTAAAGTATTTTAAGGCAAGGCTGCCCAACCACTAGAGAAAGTTTTTAAGTGACATCGGCAATGTCAAGAAAGTCTTCAGCAGAGAAAACAGGCTGAAGGCTGCTCTCTCTCTCTCCCATGCTTTTGGAATAAGTGTGTCACCTGGCTTAAGAAGCCAACTCTACCAGAAACCTACAGCAAACCAAGATATTGTAATATTTGCAATATCTTCTACATCCAAGAAGCCAGCTAACTTTATCGGCCACAATGTTTAAAATCTATGCCTCAAGGACAATCAAAGGACATTTAACCATATATTCTTTTACCTTTGTTTGGACTCTAACTCTCCTTATTTCTGATGTGTGTGTGTGCGTGTGTGTGTGTGTGTGTGTGTGTGTGCCCGAATGGCTGCATGAGGGCCGAATGCTTAACATCACATTTTTATTATGTTTCTCTGGTTTAGTGATAAATAAATTTGCTCTTTCTTTGACTCAAGAAAACCTTGTTTGATTGGCTCCTTGTTGCTCACAGCTTAAATAGTTAAATGCATTTAGATTCGGAAAAGGCATATCCTCATGTAAAAGAAACTTAAACCTTTGTTGTGACCAAATGAGGAGGTTGAATAGAGGGGAGCCAATTCACCCCTTCTCACGTGGTTGTAACAGTATGTAAATTGGCTGTTACAACTAGCAAACAAAGATTAAGAATTTAAATTGTCTACAGAAACCACTGCTGTCAGAGTATTGCTGAAAAAAGACATTTTGTCAAAGCTTTTTGTTTTGCACTCATCAGGATAATTGCAATGTCCCTTTATCTGTGACCGGTTCTGCACAGCATGAATTGCCCA
Source organism: Carcharodon carcharias (assembly GCF_017639515.1). NCBI lineage: Eukaryota > Metazoa > Chordata > Chondrichthyes > Lamniformes > Lamnidae > Carcharodon > Carcharodon carcharias. The sequence continues at coordinate 89,460,416 of NC_054470.1, forward strand.
AATGCTTAGGCACATTGTTACCACCGCTTTTGAACAAGTTTTTTCAGATACAAGGTGAAGGATTCTTTCACACTTGTGAAGACCATACAGCACTTGCATATCAATAGCAATGTTGTGTCCATGTGCTCATTTGACATTGCTAGCTTATTCACCAATGTTCCACTAAAGGAAGCCATAGATATTTGCACTGCAGCACTATATCATGGTAATTTAGACCTGTCATTGTAGCGTGAATAAGTATTTATTGAACTTATGCACTCAGCAACTCACACAATTGAGTTCAGCTTCAATGGCACCATGTATGCTCAAATAGATGGTGTTGCCATGGGATCCCCTCTAGGCCCAAATCTTGCAAACAGCTTTGTTGGGTTACTTGAGAAATGTGTCTTTGATGGAATGACACCTAACCTCCTACCACTTGCATATTTCCGATATGTAGATAATACGCTTGCCATATTTAAATCCGTGGCAGCAGGTAATAATTTCCTTGCATGTCTTAATGGACTCCATCTTGCACTCAAATTCTCCTTTGAAATGGAGCAGTCAAATGAACTCCCTTTCCTTGATGTACTAGTTGAGAAATCTGCAAGGGGGTTCTCTATGGCTGCCTACAGCAAGACTACTTTCACTGGCCAATACACATGTTGGGATTCTCGTAATCCCTTGCACTATAAGATTGGTCTTATCCGCAACCTTGTAAATGGGGCTCAAGTCATTGGCTCACCATGCTGAAATAGGGCGCATCAAAGACATCCTGTGATATAATGGCTACCCTGATCATTTCATGCTGTATATTGTGCAAACTTATGAATGGGCCTAAGGCCATCACCTTCAGCCCCGAAAAGTGCCCAGTCCACCACAGGTTACCCTGGAAGGGCAGGGTATCTCAAAAGTATGAGCAACAGGCGAAGTTAGCAGTTTCACGCTACTACTATGCAGTAGCAACATGAGTGGTATTTGCCAGGAACAGGATGCTACCGTCAAGCCAAAAAGACGTTCTGCCCATCTCACTAATGAGTAATATGGTATATGAATATCAGTGCCAGTGTGATGTTAGGTACTTAGGCCATACATCCCAAAGAATATCATTTCAAACAGCATGTCTCTTCCGCTGTTTGCAATGGGCAGGGTACAGACCATACCCAACCAGCCCATGCTTGCAAAACTCAAAACACAGTGTCCAGCATTAGATGTGATTCCGTAATTGGAAAACATTTGCTAAATAATCCTCATTATGCTAAAAATTATGCTGACACCAACTTAAGATTGTCAGTTGGGCTCACAGTGTGGCGCATTTGTGTGTACTGGAAGGTACGTATATTAATACACAGGGCCCTGTTCTTTGCAGACAGAAAGAACATGTACACACATTGCACCTGTTTCAACTAAACAAAATAAGTGATAGCCATTTGCTGCTTCATTCCTCAGGACAATGCCTTAACCAATCAGAGTCAAGCTACCTGGTTTAAATTACAAACAACGTTTGGCAGTTAACTGTCAGTCACCATTAACAGGTGTGTTCTCCACCGCAAAGCCACTACCAGTCAAAGCCCACTTGCCAATCAATCAGCACTCTCTTCTCATACAGTATAAAGTTGTTACTTCCCCTGAAATTGGTATCTTGAGCTTGTCCTGATGAGTGCAAGACAAAAAGCTTCAACAAAACGTCTTTTTTCAGCAATACTCAAGTTCTGTGTTGCCAAATGACTATTGATAAACAATTACAAAATAGAACCAATTAATTTTTCAGCACAGAGAAACCATTTGGTCCATCACACATTCCTTGATTGCAGAAAAGAACTGCCCCATTCCCCTTCCTTTCCCCATACCTTACACTTTTTTTTTCAAGTATATATCCACTTTCCTTTCAAAAAGTATTATCCAGATTTTGCTGGAGCAGGGCCCCATTGTTCAACTTTTTCCCTTATCCTTCAACTGGAAAAATGTTGCACTGCACATTGCTGGAATTATAAGCTGGAAGTACAGAGCATCTGAGACCAACAGTCTAGCTCCTTAAACAATGAGACTGAAGGTTAGAGAAAGAAACAGGAATGCTGGAGAAGGAAATAACATGAATGATAGTCAAATCAGGTAGAGGGAAGGGAAGATTGGATTAAGAGAGGAAAGAAGACAAAGTCTTGAATTCTCGACTTGGCGGGCAGGCCTGGGAGTGGGCAGAAAACGGACTGCCAACCACGATTGGCCCCTGACAGCGATTTCATGCTGGCTGGCCAATTAATGGCCAGCCGGCATGAAACACGCGCTGAAAACCTCAGCTTTGCCAGGATGAGGGTGAGAGGAGGGCGGCAATGATGTTTCTGTGGGTGCGGGCGAATGTTGGCTGAATATGCAGGGCTTGGCTATAATCACATTACATTTACCTTCCCCATCCACAACCTGCTGTATGTCAGCAACAAATCTGCTTCTCTCATGTTCCTTTTGGGCTGTAACTTAAAACCTGATGATCTTAATCCTGAATTTTATTTTTTAAATTTTTAAAGAAAATCATGCTTTACTTTCTCCTAATTCTAAGTTCTGCATGATCAAGAATGAACATCAAGCTGCCTGTTAGTAAAAAAGGACAGCTGATCATTTATGACATACTACTTACTGGAGCACAAACACGTGAAGTTGTGCGTCAGAGAAGAACTGAAAGCCTGAGGTTACCAGGAAGACGAGCAGATCATGAGTGAAATAGCTGATGAAATGACGTGCTTTCCCAAGAATGAAAAGATCTATTCAGACAAAGGCTGCAAAACAGTGGCCACCAAGTTGGACTTTTACTTGTAATGTGCATGTGTGTTTTTTAAATTGGAAAATACTTTGCCTTTCTACACTGGACATTTTTTTATATATATAAAAGAGAATTGCCTCAGGGAACTGCAGACCCAAAAACTATGAAATGAAGTTTTGAAAATCAGGAAAAAAATGTCCAAGCATCACAATGAGGCACCTGAACATATAGCTGATGAAAATGCTGTCCATAGGTTTTTATTTTTATTTTATTTAATAATGGAAACCTCATCCCACCCTTGGATGAAGCTTCATGGAAAATGCAAAATCCACTTGGCCGATTCGCCTGTCCGCCAACCGTAAGGTTGGACGGACCATGAAAAATTTGAGTCAGGACACTCGCCCAATGTCTTCTCGCGTGATTTTACACCCTATCGGTTCAGGCTGCGCCCGCCGGTGGGACATAAAATCCTGCCCAAAGTTAAAGTAAGGTGAAGACTAAAAATGTAAAATCTTAGTTTGTAAAAAATTGTTAAAACAATTTGCTACTCGTAGGAATGAGACTCCAAGCTTTCAATTGTTCCTTTCCTAGACTGGAGAGACTGAATGTCATTGCAGGAACACAAGTCTTGTGATAAAAGATATGGCAAAGTACTAGACCTAATTTTGTGTGATGAGTTTAATTAGAACAATACAGAGCATCATTAAACACAATGTTATTTTAGTAGTACATTGTGATTCATTGTGTATTCTGCTGGGACCAACTGGAATGCCATACTGTATCCACTGTAGCTACAGCAAGTCACGGTATTGTTTGTGATCTATCACAGAAATGTTCGGCTCATTCCAACACACAGATCTACTGCTTTAAAAGGTACAATTTAACAATCAAATTTTTCATAGCTGCAAAAGTAAAAATAAGTTATTTTATTTTTCTACTGGCACAGGAATGTTGAAGCATACACCTAGACTTGCAGAAAACTAACATAATGACCCTAACGGGACTTTTTTGGGGGGTCAGATTTGCTGCCATCAGTAAACTTGACTTTTAATATTGTGGAAAACAAACACATGCAATAGGATTAACTTGGTCAAGTTTAGCACACTAGTGCCATTTCTAGCTATAACTTTGCATTCACCAATTTACAGCTGCAGCTGAACTGTCTAGTTTTTAGCTGATTCTGGCATTCAACCTCATGTTATCATAAACATAATATAAACATAATATCCAAATTTGTCCATAACTGATTTTCTTTTCAAAATCCCCATTTACTCTGTGCCAGAGTATATTTCAACAATAATTACCAATTCTCACATTAAAGATTATTTTTTTTTAATTCTACCTTTGACTAGCTTGAGTCTTTGAGTAAATTATCTGATCAAATTGTTCCACATACTTCTGTATCCTATGATGTGGAGACAGTAAAATTAAGGTTTTTCAATTCATGTTCATAATTTGAAAAATAAACTTGAGAACTTAACCCCTAACTTCACTTCTATGACATTCGTTGTCTAGCTTTGTACTTTCCAAACAGTGGCATCATTACACATTACAGAGTTTGTTTTACTTTCTTTTAAAATATTTCCACCAATGAGTCATAACATTCTTAAAGTTCTGCTTAATTGTCCAACATAACTAAAAACAAAAAGTACTGGAAAAACTCAGTAGGTCTGGCAGCATCTGTGGAGAGAGAAACAGAGTTAACACTTCAAGTCCATATGACCCTTCTATAGAGCTAAAGAGAAGTAGAAATGTGATGGATTTTATACTGTTTAAGAGAGGGTGGAGCAGGGAGAGCAAGATAGGTCAGGTGTATGTGGGGACTAAGGAGAGATTGACGAAGATATCATGGACACAAGACAAAGGGAGTGTTAAAGGTAATGTTAAAGACTAAAGAAAGAGCTGATAGTGGCATAGAGGTAAGAACAGAATGTGTTAATAGCAGAACAAGGATCAGTACTCGGTGAAAGCCCAACATAGAAACCAGTGACAGGTGGCCCTGAGGGGATGGGGCGCAGTGGTTGTAGGGGGTCCGTTGTGGAAAAAGGATAAAGATAAAGTGACAGGATGGCCTGGGTCATACTTGCAGACTGAGCGAAGGTGTCTTTGACTTGACCATTCGTGTGAAGATAATCAAGGCTCATTAACCTGTCCTGATATTCCCTTGTGCGGCATGGTGTCAATTTTATTGATAATGGTCCTGTGAAGTGCCTTGAGACATTTTACCAAGTTAAAGGTGCTATATAGATGTTGTTGTCCATTAAAGGATCTTCCAGAATGCCTAGATGCTCTTTTATGAGTTTGGTATTAATATCAGTGAGCTTTGATCTGAATTACAGAATAGTTTTAAATCAGAAAGCCATATGGCAAGGTTGCATTGTGTCATCATGTTCCTTTTAAACTCCATAGTTAAAGGATCATGCAAGTTACTACTTGGATGGATAAAACAGGAGGATGGGTAAAATTGGAAGATGAAAAATTTGATCATCAGTACTGAAGCAGAAACCCAGCAACAACACCTCGTACTTGTATAGCATTTTTAACATAATGAAATACCCCAAGGTGCTTCACGGTAACATTATCAAATAAAATTTGACATTAAGCCTCATAAGGATATGTTAGGGCAGTTTGATCAGATAGGTAGGTTTTAAAGAGTCTTTTTTAAAGGAGCAAGGAGATTTGGAGAGGAGGAGAGATTTAGGGAAAGAATTCAAAAGCTTAGGGCCCAGGTAACTGAGGGCACAGCATTAATCGTGAAATAATTAAAGTCAGCTATGCTGAAGAGACCCGAATTGGACAACCACAGATATCAAGTAGGGCTGCAGAACGCATGGTGATCACAGGGATAGGAAGAAGTGAAGCCATGGAGGATTAGTAAACAAGGGTGAACATTTTAAAGTTGAGGTGTTGTTTAACCGTGAGCCAGTATAGATCAGTGAGCACAGGGCTGATGTGTGAAGTAGGCTTGGTGTAAATTAGGACTCAAGAAACAATGTTCTGGATGATCTCAGGATTATGGAGGGATGGACTTTGGAGGCAGACCAGGAATGCACTGGAATAGTCAAGTTTAGAGGTAAAAATGGCATAGGTGAAACTTTCAGCAGCAGATGGGATGAGGTGGGCAATTTTAGAGAGATGGGAAAAGGTGGTCTTAGTGAGGGTGCAGGTATGTAGTGGGAAGCTCATCTCGGAGTAAGATATGACACTGAGGTTGCAAACAGCCTGGTTCAGACTGAAACAGTTGCCAACGAGAGGGTTGTTGTTAGTAGCTAGGGGACAGAGTTTGTGGCAGGGTCCAAAACAATAGTTTGTTCGATATTAAGTTGGAGAAAAGTTCTTCCCGTCCAATTCTGAATCTCAGGGAAGCAGGTAATTCAGAGACAGTGGAGAAGTTGAGAGAGGTGGTGGTGAGGTAGAGCTAGGTGTTTCCAGCATACATGTGCTTTTGGATGATGTTGCTGAGGAGCAGCATGTAGATGAGAAATAGGAGGAGGCCAAGGATCGATTCTTGAGGGATGCCAATGGCAATGGTGCAAGAGAGGGAAGAGAAGCCATTGCAGGTAATTCTCTGCCTACAACTGGATAGATAAGAATGGAAGGAGGTGAATGTAGTCCCACTCAGCTGCACATTGTAGGGAGATTTTGGGGGAAGATGGTGTGGTCGATCATGTCAAAGGCTGCAGACAGGTCAGGAAGGACCAATGATAGTTTACCTTTGCCACAGCCACATAGGATTGTGACTTTGGGGCAGAAACATGATTGGAGAAATTCAAACATGGAGTTCGGGGAAAGATGGGAATGGATTTGGGAGGTGACAACACATTCAGATGCTTTGGAGAGGAAAGGGAGGTTGCAGATGAGGAGGGGGTAGTTTGTAAGAATGGTGGGGTCAAGGGTTGGTTTTTGAAGAGACAGGAGATGACAACAGATTCGAAGAATAAGGGAACTGTACCTGAGGAGTGAAAACTGTTCACGATATTGGGGCCATGAAAAGAAGTTAAATGGCCAGCAATTTAGTGGGAATCAGATTGAGGGAGCTGGCGGCTGGTTTCATGGACAAAATGAGTTCAGAGGGCATGAAGGAAGAAGGAGAGAAACTTAAGAATGATGCAAGATCAGGGTTAGGAGAAGGAGAAGCCTTGTGGAAATTTAGCCTGGGAGGTTCAGGGATGGGAGGAAAATGCCAGTTTCAGCTGAGTGGCTGGTCTCAATATTAGTGACTAAGAAATCTATGAACTCCTTGCATTTGCTGTTGGAGGTGAGGGTAGAGGATGCAGAACGGAAGGGTTTAAGAAGATTGGGCTGAGTTTAACGGTGGCGTTGGTGGGCCTAAAGGCAGATCGGAAAGCTGGTGGCAACACCGCTGCAACCATTTTCAGAAGCCTTGACATAATTATATGGCCAACACGCAGTTAATCGCCTGCAGTCAGGCATTTTGTCCCTTTAAGGGTGAATATTCTGCCTTCAAGAGTTGCTGGTCAGCAGGAGGGCTAGCATCTCTTCAGACCTAGCAGCACCACTGGGGACTGCTGGTACTGCAGCATGCCTGCAGTAGCCACTATGCAGGAGGCCCCAGGGCCTAAGTCAGGCTCGCTGGGGACAGTGAGGCTAACCCCACCAAGGTGGAAGTGGGAGGGGTGCAGTCATTGCTAAGGCAAGCAGGATGTTTCAGTAGGGGTGGCCTTTTACAATGGGCATGCCCTTCGTGGGCCACAGGGAGATTGATCAGGAATTTACTCCCTTGAGCCGACAAGGAGGCCACCAGCTTTTACTGGACAGCCTCCCCACGTGGTGTAAAGCCCTCCCATTCCTTTCAAAGGTATAATACCAATGGCGATAGGATAAGGTCCTTAAGTGGCCATTAATTGGCTACTTAAGGACCTCACCTGACCTTGAAGAGGGAAGGTCATCCTCAACCTATCTCAATCCTAACTGAATCGCAGAGGGTCAGGAAGGCGATGGGCACTCCTCTCCCATAACTTCCCTTCCAGTTCTGTGGCCTTCCCTGCCACATAGGCCACTCCCAAGGATTAGTTTAAATTCCACCCATACTTTGCAGTGGAGAAATGAAGCCAGGATTATCATTGCATTCCAGGATGATTCTAGGAGAAAATGTTACATTGTAAAGTTTCCCTTCTTAATCAAGGTTACATAAATTTTATGTAATATTAAGGTTTACAGTACCTTCCCGTCTTCTCCATTCTCAGTTGCTGGTTGGTGGATCATTCTTTAACTTGCTTAATGATGAGAAGGGAAGCCATTAATTGATTGGGAACCAACAGGGGGATGTGCAAGGGAAGGTTGGCTGTTTGCAGAACTGTTTTGATTTAGTGGCTTTAGGGAGTGGGCAAGAATGACGTTGCATATGGTCCTTATATTGGTCCACAGGTGCAATCAAAGTGAACCCTAGATTAATAAGGGAATCCCTGGCATAGTGGCTAGCAATGTGAGCAACTGGTGCTGCATTGTCCTCATTGCCTTCCTCCTCTGCCGCGGAATCATCCACAGACCAACTGTGCCCTGTGTTTGTTCATCCTGCTGGTCCAAATCATGCCTCTGTGCAATGTTGCACAGCAAAGCATGACCGTTCTAGACACTCTAGCTGGTACTTACTGAAGGATATCTTCAGGTTTGTCATCTCCAGCATGCTTAACAAGGCTTGTTTGATCACACATCTGTTAATCATTTTAGCACTTTTGGGCTTCATTGTTTACATTTCTGATGGGTGTCATCAGCCAGGTTTTCTCCTGGCAGCCACTTCTTAAGTCTGTTTGTAAGGTCCAAAGAGGTTCAGGAGCTTGGACTGTTGCAATATGAAAGCATCATGGAGCTTCTCTGGAATCTTGCACACACCTGCAGAATTTATTTTTTGGGGTTGTGGAGTGGAAGTCTTTGCAGTTCATGAATAATCCTGGCTGATCTGTGGTTGCCTGGATTGCCACTTGTGTATAGTCGATGACTGTGCAAAGCCAGCCAGAGCCACAAACGTTGAACACCCACTTATTTTGACTGGCATCTTCACAGGAAATGTTAAAATTATTGCCAGTCCTGGAAAACAAGCCATCACTCATCTGTCTTAAACATTTGTGCTGCTTTGTGTGCATTAGAGTACTTAAGTTGGAGTTTGGTGAGTAGTGAGTTCAGTGAAGAGGGAAGGAGGTGATTCTTTCAGGGGAAGCCTACAATGCAACAAGAGTTCAGAGAGATAAAGCCCATAATGCAGAGGAGAGAGAGCTGGGAGTCTACAGATTAAGGGCGGAATCATCTGTGCCCACTTTGGACTTTACAAACAGACTTAAGAAGTGGCTGCCAGGAGAAAACCTGGCTGATGACACCCATCCGAAACCTAAACAATGAAGCCTAAAATGCATGCAGCAAGACTAACAGATGTGTGATCAAACAAGCCTTGTTAAGCATGCTGGAGATGACAAGCCTGAAGATATCCTTCAGTAAGCATCAGCTAGGGTGTCTAGAATGGTCAGGCATGCTTGGTGACGTGAGCGGACAATATGGTGAGAAGGCCAGAAATTGGTTTCACGACATAGTAATTTACGTTTGTCCACTCAGCCCATCAATGGCGGGCCACATTTCCTGGTATCGGACATCAGGAACATCATTGTAATACATCTGCCTATCATTATTAGGCCAGTTCACCGGAATCATGCCTCCCACCTCACCCCACAACTGGCTGATTTCAAAATTTTCGATGATATGAAGATTGGAAATGTTATTACCTGTGATAGGGATAGCCTTGAACTTCTAAAGGACATAGATATACTGATGGATTGGACAGACAAATGGCAGATCAAGTTCAATGCAGAGAAGTGTGAAGTGATTCATCTTAGCAGGAAGAATATGGTGAGACAATATAAAATAAAGAGAGAGCCTCTAAAGGAGGTGCAGGAACAGAGGGACCTCGGTTTTTATGTACATAGGTAATTGAAGATGGCAGGGCATGTTGAGAGAGTAGTTAATAAAGCATATAATATCTTAGACTTTATTAATAGGGACATTGAGTACAGGAGTAAGGAGGTCATGTTGAACTTGAATAAGGCCTTATCTAGAGTACAGTGTCTAGTTCTGGGCACCATACTTGAGAAAGGATGTGAAGGCATTGGAGAGAGTACAGAGGAGATTCATAAGAATGATTCTAGGGATAAAAAACTATAGTTATGAAGGTAGATTGGAGAGGTTGTGACTGTTTTCCTTGGAGAAAAGAAGGCTAAGAGGAGATTTATTTAATGTATTCAATATCTTGAGGGGTATGGACAGGGTAAATAGTGAGAAACTGTTCCTACTCAAGAGAACATCAAGAACTAGATGGCACAGATACAAAATAATTGGCAAAAGGAGTAAAAGTGATGTGAGGAAAAGTTCTTTCGCCTGAGGTGGCTGGATACTGCAACAAACTTCCTGAGAGGGTGGTGCAGGCAGGTTCGATTGAGGTATTAAAAACAGGAGTTGAATTGCTATCTGAAAGGAAAGAACAAGCAGGGTTACGGGGATAAGGCAGGGGAGTGGGATTAGATAGAACGCTCTTTCAGAGAGCAGTGCAGACTCAATGGGCCTTATGGCCTCCTTCTGTACTGTAAAGATTCTGTGATTTGTGGGCCAGTGACTGCATGATCCTGGATAAGATTTGAGGTCTAGAAAGATCCAGGTAAAAGTATTGAGGGTAGGGATCAGTTTGACACCCACTAGTAATGTGTGACTATCAGATCCAGGAGACAGCAGGTTTTCTAGAGGGCTGCAGATCTCTGCTGCCACCTGACATGACAACCTGAGCATCCTGAAGCGTTGCTGTCCTGACATGTCAAGGAAACTCAGCCTCTTGTCCTACACTCTGTGTTGCAGATTGTGCCTCCTGCTAGCTGCCCCTCTCAGCTTCTCACACCTCCCTATTGTCCACTGCTGGCAGTGCTGCTTTGGTCATAATGCTGCATGTCTGAGGTCCAAGCTAAGCAAGCCAGGGCACCATCCATTGATTCAGAAAACCTCTGACGTGCATAATGTACACTCTTATCAAAAGTTCTGTGTACAAATACCTTCCCACTAGTAAGTTAGAAAGCACGTAGTACTGAGTATGCTTGCAGTATTTCTATGAGTTTTAATTAGCCTTCTCAGTTGTCATTGTGTTCTCTGCACAAGTGAAGCTTCAACTGAGGGGCACCATAGACCTTACCATAGACTTCTTGTGTTCTTAACAATTTACATAATAGACTAGTTTTGAAGTTCCAAAAAGAAAAGTTTATTGGATCAATGTAAAACTCCGTGTTTCATAACAAACACCTGGTGGAGGGTGCACGATCCATAAATTTACAGTTTAAACTAATTTAGGTTTGTAGTGGAGCATAATGCAATTGAGGAAGGAAGATGATATTCCCCATAAAGCTGGAGTTTAGGCTGTGAAAGTTTTGCCTTCAAACTCTGTGTCCAGATCAGATGGGTCTTGGGATTGCTCAACCATTGCTTCCTTTTCCACTTCAGAAAAGCATTGAGTCTCAGAAGTCTCCAGAGGAATTTTTGCTCTAAAATTTAAATAACTAAATTTAGTTGCACAAGAACTGATGAAATGCATATATTGAGTGTTTATTAAATCAAAGCACATATAAAAATAAACCTGAATTTAGCCTTATACAGGAAATGTTGCTGAAAAGTATTGAAATATTAATTTAAAAGCCAGTATTTAATTTTTCAAACTAGCTCTTTCTTCCCAGTTAAAGGGAAGCATAGTATCATTATCAGCAGGACAAGCCTGGAATCTTACTTCTGAGGATCCTATCATCAGATGGATAGACTGGCATCGGATGTAGATGGAGCCAGACATAATAACTGCAATGACTCACAAGTGCGCTGAATGAGGATATTCAAACTTTTGCCCACCCCCTCATGAAGTAGGCTTTCCATCCCCATCCGACCCCATCCATCCTGCACTTCTGCACTACCACAAGAGTGCTTAATTGCAGCAAGATATTTTACATAGGTAGTTTAAATTATAAATGTGCATGTGGGAATTTATAATGGGAATATAAAACTAAGGACACATTGTAAGTCTTTAAAATAGAGACCGAGGTTCATCTGTATGACTTGTCCAATATGTGCCAATCTTTCATCCCTGCCTCACCTGCAAGCCACACTGCCTTGTGTGCAATAGCACAGGAGTGAATGAGTATGTTAAAATTCTCACATCTGAGTATACTTTCTGTCTACAGATCTTTACTTTTTGTTGTCTAATTTTTGCTTTAAATTTTTCCTATTGTAGGTTCCCATGTAAACATTTGCGATGAAAACTGCCTATATAAACTGTCACACTGTAACTGCACCTTTTCACCAATGATGGCAGCAATCAGTGCTTCGCCTCTAATTCTCAGCTTCTATTGCAGAGAAATTCCTATGCTCCAAGCAACACTAGTTCTTTGTTCCCCAACTCAATGTAAGTAAGGCTAATAAATGATCAATAAATACTTTCATATATAATTTCAGTTTGCAATGCATTATTTTCCAATGGGCACTGAATTATTTCTTTGCATCCAGGTCCAATTATTTTAGCCCCCCCCTCCTCCCGCACAATTGCTTGGCTCCCCACAGGCAACTTTCCCCCTTCCAACCCTGCCATAGTTGAATGTTTTGCTAGATCTTTACTCCCTGGCCAGAATTTGATGTCCCGCAGGTGGGCACGTGCCCGACTGAATGGGCGTAAAGACGTGTGGAGATGATGTTGGGCGAGTGTCCTGACTTGTGTGATATTTCACTCAGCAAGCATGTGCACAAGTCGGAAGAGCACCCGCCAACAATTAAGCAGTCAATTAAACTCATTAACCGCCCAGTTGTAAGTGATTTTTCATGGCCCGTCCAACCTTACAGTTGGTGGATGGGACAATTGGCCAGATGGCCTTTACAATTTTGATCAAACCAAGGGTAGGATGGAATCTCTGTTAGGATTTAAAATATAAAGAAATATCTGGGGATTTTTTTTAATGAGGTGTGCTTTCAGGTGCTTGATTGTGCTGTATGGACACTTTTTGCAGCATTTTTGTGCTTCCTTTTATTATTTGGAGATCTGCACCTCCCTGAGGCATCTGTCTGCCTTCAGGGAGCTCAGTGGAAGCGCTCACCAGCACCTGCAGTAACTCGCCCTTGTCCCACCACCACCGGCAGTGCTGAGCCTTTCTCAGGGCATGATTCACGCTGGCTGGCCGTTAGTTGGCCAGCCAGCGTGAAATCACAGTCGGGGGCTGGTCACATTTGGGGGACCGTTTTCCGGCTCCCGGGTCCCCCAATTGTGCACGCCTGCTGAGGGAAATATTCAGGGCCCTGCATGTAGTGCCACAGGAAACCGATCATTTTACATTAAACATCTTGTCAATTCATGCATTTCTGTCCATGGACCCATGTCATACTGTTATGATTTTTGGCCACCCCTTTTATGTTAATACTTGGTATTGAAAATAACTGATCAGGAGAGTTTTTCCGTTTGCCTGACAGACATTTATCCATCAAACAACATTACTTGAAAAAATGACCTGGTAAACCTGGCCATTTATTTCACTGCTATTTGTAGAACTTTACTGTGTGCAAATTGGTGGCCATATTCCCCTAATTTACAATAACGACTGCATTTCAAAAGTACCTAGAAAGCTGTTTCCTGAGGTTGTAAAAGAGGCTATATAAATGCAAGTTCTTAATCAGCTATGATGGGAATTCCTAATACGAAACAGATCCATGTGACATTATAGTTGAAAACTCTGTCAACTAAGTATTATTGCTGTAGCCCTATTATTTCCTATACAACTGTATCCTCTCTCACTCCATGAGCAATGTCACAGCAAAACTACTAGTGTTACAGTTATGAGGTCTATATTATTGTTATGATTTGGGAATGTAATTTTAATTTAAAGTAAAATGAAGGGGGTCATGTGATCTGTTCTGAAGTCTGCCTGACAGCAAGCCTGGGTGGTTTGATTGTTGGAGATTAAAGGGGGCCCAAATATTGGGAAGAAGGTGCAAGCTCTTTACACTTAGAGACAATGGCATCAGCCTGTATGCTGACAGTGGTTAAACTTGAGTCTCCAATGTCCTAGAAAAGTGTTGAGAATGTTGGGTTGTAAACAGTTGTACTTTAAATTGTCCATTTAATTCCATGATAGAATAGAGTTTAAAGAATAGCTAATCAGCATTTCTACCTGAATTCAAAGCCCATGAGATTCATGTTGCCATGGAGATGGGCTTTGAAAGGAGAAGGGTTTCTACTAAATCACTGAAAATTCACAGACAAAGTTAATCTGTCAGAGTCCAGGAGAGAGCAGCTAGAGGCCAAATACCTTTATGGTTTACTATGCAGAAATTACAGTAAGAGCTCGCATTCAGATTGGAAAGACCAAATTTGTGAGGAGTTAAAACGGGGATGGAAGATTTGCCTAGCTTTAGCTAGACGGAAAGATCTCCAGGAAAACTCACCCTGTGAACGACAGCTCTGGAGTTAAAGTTTTCCAGCCGGGAAAGGAAAAGATCAGAAGTAAACACTTGGAGCTAAGAGTCGGTTTGGATTGGTTTTGGGAGAATTGAATGTCTACTTAAAGGGCAATGTAATATATACAGTAGGGGTTTTATCAGTTGCTTTAAAAGTTCTGTTCTGTAGTTTATAGCATAAGTTGCCGGAAAAAAAAATGTTTCGTCAAAATTGCTTTTGGTCTGTTTGTTACAGTAATCATCTTTGAAATATGAAATCTTATCATGTTAACCTTTTAGCTATTAATTGGAAGTTTGAATTCCTATTTTTTTAAAGTTATTGGTCTCTATGGGGATCATAACACTAAGATTAATAGTATAGCCAAAACATAGAAGATGAAGATGACCTGAATAACTACACGATCAACCAGACATGCATAATTTTATAATGTTATGTAATTCATGCTATTCTTATTCACCATTTGCTCACCATTACATGATCAAAGTTCTGCAATATATTGTTGATGGACTTACTGTGAGACTGTTGTGTTGTTTATTGTCACTGTATTCTCATTGGATTCAGCATTAATTGTTTCACCAGCCTCGCTGTCTTCACAGCTTTTAGCTGGTATTGTTTTTCTATTGGGGAAAAAAAGAGGTAAAGGTAATGGCTATTTTTTTCTGAAACTTTCACTTTTAGTATTGTACACAATGTTTACACAATTAAAAATAAAAGTTTAAGGGAAACACACACCTCCAAAAGGAAATAGCTTCAAAAATAGCTTCACTCAATTTAAATAAGGGTAGCCGATTTTTCTCCCAAACTGAAAGAGAGGCATAACATAGGGCTGAATTTTTCCTGTGTCGGGCAAGCTCGGCAGGAATGGGTGGGGCCGGTCGCGGAGCCGACCGCGGCACGCGATTGGCTCTGCGCCACCATTTTAAGCAGGCGGACTAATTAAGACCCGCCCAGTGTAATACACGAGCATTGCGCTGAGCCACTACCTGTGCGGGCGGGGTGAGGGGGGAGAGTCGGGTCCAGTGCTCTTTCGCGCATGCATGGAGCTGCCTCAGGAAGATTGAAGTACTTTTGAAAAACCTAAATGAATTTCATAGCAAGTTAATGAAACATGTCCCCTCATGTGACTGTGGGACATGTTTTTATTTTTCATAAAAACTTTTCATTTAATTTGTAAAATCCGCTCGTGGATGAAGTTTCCTAAAAAATCTAAAGGCCGCTTGGCCTTTTCGTCTGCCCGCCAACCATAAGGTTGGATGGGCAGTGTAAACTTGAAATTAATTACTTCGTTAATGCCTTAATAGGCCTGTCAATTATTGGCTCCGGTGCACGCCCATCGACTGAAACATCACGAGACAGCTCGATGACGTCGGGATGCACGCCCAACGTCATCGCGTGTCATTTTACACTCTGGCGTGTCAGGCCCATCCCCGCACACCGACTGAAACTATTTGGCCCACGTTTCCAAACCCACTGCAGTGCAAGTCCGTGCAAAAAACACTCTGCACTTGCATTGATACATTTGTTGCAAAAGCACCTGCAAAGCTTTTTCAAAGATCTGCCCAGCAACCAAGAACTCAGAAAAAAAACAGAGGGAAGTCAACTGTACCCCAGCAAGTGCAGCCTGAGTAAAAGAAGGTTACTGCCTTAAAGCGGCAACACGTTTAAAGCTGGAAATACAAGAAGAAAAAAAATCACCATGGATAGCAAGTCAGATGTTCCTGTTGGGGATTTGAAGTAAACCGGCACCAGAACAGAGCAACAGTTCCAGCGAGATTCAGGGATTTAAAAAAAATAATGGGTACGAGGGCAGAGAGAGAGTTCCAGGAAGAGTCAGGTCTGTAAAAAGAAAAGGCATGAAAAAAGAGTTCCAGTGAGATTCTAGGGTTTGAAAATAACTGATGTGAGGACTGAGTGTGAGTCAATTAACATTTTATTGTATTTATTTAAATTCCAATTTCGGTGCAGTATGTAAATAATTTGAGGCATGGCAGGGCTGCTCATACCCATCGAGTACACATCCTGTACCATGTGGGAACTCCAGGATGCTACCCATGTCCTGGACAACTACATGTGCAGAAAATGCCACCAAATGGAAAAACCCGAGCGCTTGGAACTCGAGGAACAGCTGGTTATTGAGGAATATTCACGAGAATGAGAGCTACGTGGATAGCATATTTCAGAAGGTAGCCATCCTGCAGCTTATGAAGGAGCAGGCAGAGAGGGACTGGGTGGCCATCAGACAAAAAGAAAGGCAAGGCAGGTAATGGCAAAGCAGACCCCTGAGGACATCCCACTTTCTAACAGCTACTCAGTTCTTGTGTACCAATGGGGGAGAGGATTCCTCTGTAGAGAGCAGCAAGAGTCATGACCAGAGCACCATGTTCAGTTGTGCAGGGAGGGAGGAGAAAAGAGAGGAGAGCAATAGTGGTGGGGGATTCAATAGCTAGGGGAAGAGATAGGTGCTTCTGTTGTTGCAGACATGATTCCAGGATGGCACGTTGGCTCCATGGTGCAAGGGCTATGGATGTCACAAAGTGGCTTCAGAGCATTCTAGAGGGTGAGGGTGCATAGCCACAGGTCATGGTTCACATTGGTACCAACGATATAGGTAGAAAAAGGGATGATGTCGTGCAGGCTGAGTTCAGAGAGTTAAGAAAGAGATTAGCAAGCAGGACCTCAAAGATAGTAATCTCTGGATTACTTCCAAGGCCACATGCTAGTGAGTATGGAAATAGGAGAATGTACCAGATGAATACATGGCTGGAGAGAGGGTGCAAGAGGGAGGGCTTCAGATTTAGAGTCATAGAGGTCTACAGCCCAGAAAAAGGCCCTTCAGCCCATCGAGTCTGCTTCAGTCAAACAAAGTGCTTAAATATTCTAATCCCATTTTCCAGCACTAGGCCCATAGCCTTGTATGCCATACCATTGCAAGTGCACATCCAAATACTTCTTAAATGTTATAAGGGTATCTGCCTCCACCACCCTTTCAGGCAGTGATTTCTGGGACATTGGGACTCGTTCTGGGGAAAGTGGGATCTGTACAAGCTGGACATTCTACACTTGAAAAGGGTTGGGACGAATGTCCTTGTAGGGAGATTTGCTAGTGTTGCTGGTGAGGTTTTAAACTAGATTGGCAGGGAAATGGGAACATGAGGGCAGATTCAGATAGGACAAATTCAGAGCAGGGAGCTGGAGACAGAAAATTAGCGGAAGACTGAAAGACAGAAGAAGCAAAGGTTGAACACAGGAATTTGGCAATTTTGAAAGGTATTTATTTGAATGCAAGGAGTATAGCAAACAGAGCTGCTGACTGAGGGCACAGATAGATACATGGCAGCATGATATCATTGCTATAGTGGAAACTTGTCTTAAAGAGGGGCAAAAATGGCAACTCAACATCCCTGGATATAGGGTTTTCAGGCAGGATAGAGAGGGTGCTAAATAAGGGGTGTAGAATTATTGATTAAAGAATCAAGTACAGCTGTGAGGAGGATAATATACTAAGTTAATCATCAAATGAGGCCCTTATGGATTGAGTTAAAGATTGAAAAGGGGGCAACCACACTACTAGGAGTGTACTATAGGTCCTCAAATAGTGAGAGGGAGATAGACAAGCAAACATATAGGCACATTTCTGAGTGCAAAAACAATGGGACAGTTGGCAACTTCAACTACCCTAATATCATCTGGGATATGAACAGTTTAGTAGGCACAGAGGGCGCAAAATTCTTGACTGCATTCAGGAGAACTTTTTTAGCTGGCACGTAACAAGCCCAAAGAGAGGGAGTGCAGTTCTAGATTTAGTATTAGGAAATGAAGCTGAACAAGCAGATGAAATAGCAATGGTGGACCATTTTGGAGATAGTGACCATAATATAGTTAGATTTAATATAATTATGGAAAAGGATAAAGATAGAACAGGAGTAAAAGTTCTAAATTGGAGAAAGACAAATTTTACGAAGCTGAGAAGCGATCTGGTGAAAGTGGACTGGTGACAGCTACTTGAAGGGAAATCAGTGACAGACCATTGGGAGGCATTCAAAAGCGAGACTCTACGGGCACAGTGTTGACATGTCCCCACAATGATAAAGGGTGGTACTGCCAAATCTAGAGCCCCCTGATTACCTAGAAGCAAAAAGGTAAGATAAAGCAGAAAAAGCTTATGACCGTCACCAAAACTTAATACTGTAGAAAGTCTAGAGGAATATAGAAAGTACAGAGGTGAAGTAAAAAAGGTAATTAGGAAAGCAAAGAGAGGATATGAAAAAATATTGGCAGGTAAAATTAAAGAAAACCCAAATATATTTTACCAGCACAGTAAGAGCAAGAGAATAACTAAGGAAAGGGTCAGACCAATCAGAGATGTGCAGGGTAACTTGTGCTCTGATGCTGAAGATGTGGGCAGGGTTCTCAATGGGTAATTTGTTTCTGTCTTCACTAAGGAGAGGGAGAAAGCAGATATCCTAGTTAAAGAGGAGGAGTGTGAAATATTAGAAACAATAAGCATAGTGAGGGGAGATTTACTGGAGGGACGGACATCCTTGGAGGTGGTTAAGTCACCAGAGTCAGTTGGATTGTAACCCAAGCTGTTAAATGAAGCCAGGGAGATAATAGTGGATGTTCTGAGGATCATTTTTCAATCCTCAGTAGATTTAGGTAAGGTACTGTAGGACTGGAGGTCAGCAAGCATTGTACCATTATTTAAAAAGGGTACGAGTGATAGACAAAATAATTATAGCCCGATCAGATTCTGTGGTGGGCAACTTATTAGATTCAACTCTGAGAGACAAGATAAACTGTCACTTAGAAAGGAACAGTTTAATCAGGGATAGTCAGCATGGTTTTGTTAGGGGAAAGTCGTCTCTTATTAATGTAATTGAATCTTTTGAGAAACTAACAAGGAGGATTGATGAGAGTAGTGCAATGGATGTTGTCTACATGGATTTTAGTGAGGCATTTGACAAGATCCCACATGGTAGACCAGTCAGAAGAGTAAAAGCCCATGCGATACAGGGAAATGTGGTGAGTTGGATTCAAAATTGGCACAGAGACAGGAAACAAAGGGTAATGGCTGATGGATGTTTTTGCGAATGGAAAATGGTTTCCAATGGTGTTCCACAATGCTCAGTTTCGGGTCCCTTGCTGTATGTTTGTTGTATATATTAATGATTTGGACCTAAATGTGGGAGGCATGATTATGGTATTTGCAGATGACACAAAAATTGGCCGTGTAGTTGATCATGAAGAGGATAGCTGTTGTTCTCCAGAATAACATCAATGGTTTGGTTGAGTGGGCAGAAAAGTGGCAGGTAGAATTCAAGCCAGGTAAGTGTGAGGCTATGCATTTGGGGAGGGCAAACAAAGTACAGGAATACTCAATAAATGGGAAGTTATTGAGAGGGATTGAGGAAGTGAGAGACCTTGGAGTGCATGTCCACAGGTCCTTGAAACTGGCAGGACAAGTGGACAAAGTGGCCAACGAAGCATACGGAATGCTTTCCTTTATTGGATGAGATATCAAATACAAAAGCAGGGATGTAATGGTGGAACTGTATAAAATGCTGGTTAGGCCGCAGCTGGAATTTTGTGTGGAGCTCTGGTCACCACATTACAGGAAGGACACAATTGTTCTGGAGAGAGTGCAGAGGAGATTTACAAAAATGTTGCCAGGGCTTGAAAATTGCAGCTATGAGGAAAGATTTGATAGGCTGGGGTTGTTTTCCTTGGAATTGAGGAGGCTGAGGGGTGACCTGATCAAGGTGTACAAGATTATGAGGGGCTTTGATAGAACAGACAGCAATGCCCAGTTTTCCCTAGCAGAGAAGTCTATTACCAGGGGACACAGATTTCGGGTGACTAGTAGAAGGATTAGAGGAGACATGAGGGAAAACATCTTCACTCAGAGGGTGGTGGCTGTTTGGAATTCACTGCCTGGTTTGGTGATGGAGGCAGAAACCCTCAACCCATTTAAAAGGCACCTGGATCTGCACCTAAAATGCTGTAACCTGCAAGGCTACGGACCAGGTGCTGGAAGATGGGATTAAAATAGGTAGCTAGTTTTTTTTTCAGCCAGCGCAGACACAATGGGCTAAATAGCCTCTATCTGTGCTGTAAATTTTCTATGGTGTTAATGTGGCTCAGTCCAAGAAGGTCACAAGTTCAAACCCTGATTCCTGATCTCTGTCAGAGAGCGAGGGGGCACTCTAATTTGTGCTAGTGTTCTTGAATTTCATTTAGAAAACATTGGCTATTGCCACCATCCCTGATCACTCCCCAGTGATAAAGTATGCATAAATGGGTATTAAATTAATTGAGTTTGGATGTAACACTGCCTCTTCCTGTGCACCTGAAAGCTGAAAAGCTTGCTGTCACTCAATATTGAAGTATATAAATAAAAGTGGTGAATTGACCAAATACAAGAGAGCTAGTGGCATGTGTGGAATTGTAACTTAGGCCCAGATTTTTATCCCCGAGTCGGGTGCACAGATTCAGAAGATTTCTTGGCTCTGTGAACCCAACCATTAAAAATATCCGCCGCAGGTTGGATTATTGGTTGGAGGTGAGGGTGGGCTGAAATAGGAGTGTGGACAAGCCACCCCAAAATGAGTGCAGAGGTGGGCTGGTGGAAGATCTGCCTCTGTGCACTGGCACTGTGTTTAAATAAATAAAAAGAATACTTTAAAATAAAATCCCTCCAGTCCTCACTCTCTCCTCAACCCTGTGCACATTCCATATGTCCCATCCATGACAACCTGTGCCAGTCCGTGACCCCATCCATTGTCATGACCCCTCATACCAATGCCAACCCATGCGCCTCTACTCATCACCATAACCCCTCATACCCGCATGCCAATTCATCCCCCTCTATCCACCTCTCATTACCCCTCAAACCCCCTATGCCAACCCATGCTCTCTACTCTCCACCCTATGCCATTACTGTCTCTATGCCAATTCATCTAGTATCCTTGGACACTTCCTTGATAGCTTTGACACTTCCTTGGTAGCTCTAACACTTCCTTGACAGCTTTGACAGTTCCTTGACAGCTGGACAGTTCCTTGAAAACTGGACAGTTCTTTTGACAGTTTGACAGAACCATGAGTTTGTGCATAAAAGGTGCATAATCGTGTTCAATTTTAACAATCCCAAATGTGCCTTAGCTCTCCCAAAGGGCGCCTTGCCTCTCCCAAAGGTGTCCTGGGACCCTATCCAAAGGGGTACCTTACCTCCTCAAAGGGGTACCTTGTCTACCTCAACAAATTCATCATGTTCAGATATCCTCTTACATGTGCTAATCTGTACATCCTGGTCTTACAAAATCCCACTTCAGTGGAGGCTGCAGGTGTTTTAAATGGCCAGCTGCCTCTGCAAATTGAGCCTGTGAGAACCCCACCCGACTCCCTGTGGAATTGGGAAATGCTGCATTCGGGGGTGGGACTTAGAATTTTCCGCCATTTCTGGGATTTTTGACATGAAGGAAAGCCTCTCAGTTGTGGCAAAAATCTGGGCCCTAGTTGAATTCAATACTTGCATGAAAGGAAAAGAGAAGTAAAAGATTGTGAGAAATAAAAGTTATAAAGAAATTAGGCTATATTGTTCCCTGTTAAAATCATTATGGAGGTAATACAACCATTTTTTTTACTGCATTTTGTTCATCTCAAATTATAATAAGGACATTACATCATGCTGCAATGTTATATGCACTTTGCTGTTCGTCATTCAAATTGCTGAGTATCGGTAGATCTTTTTATGATATCCTGCTTTTCCAAACAACTTGGTCCCACAAAAAAGCACTAACATTCTTTTAACAATGTGTTCCTGAAAATGGGAGAGATGTTTAAAGGGTGGCTGAGCACCTTACTGCGCTTTACACTATTGCCTAAAGTCAAAGTTATCTCCAGTATCTGCATAGTAATATTGTAGCAAAACTGAAAAGGCTGTGTTAGATATACATATCTTATATCTTTTAATAGAATGCCATAACTCAGTTGTATGATTGATTCCATTTGCTTTCTTGAAAATGGAAAGGACTACTGGAGACACTGTTTCATTGGTACAGATTTGTTTGATCAAAAATTAGCCAGGACAAAACTTTCCCAGTCAAGAACAGTATATTCAAAATTCCTCTGAACATTAAGGACTTCAAAGAACCTTTAGCAGCTTTGTTGCAAGCTGGATTTATGCAATTTTCAGTTGTTTTCAGCTTAATTGTTATGATATTGCATCTTTATCTCAACAAAACTTTGAGAGCCTTTAGTATTGTCATGTGATAATAAATATGACTATCACAATCTATAGTTCAATAATATTTTGGCATGTCATGCTTGCCATAAAGCTTCTTCTTTTACTTGAATTGTACTTGATTCAAAGCAATCCATTGTATAAATATCAGGCCTGGTAGTTGTTTTTTATCTATGGTTTCAAGGTCTTTACAAAATTGTCTGCATATAACTCTGAATGGCTGCTTATATAAAATAATGGACTATTTCATCTCAGGTGTTTGACCAAAGGAGCTGGGAGCTGTTTTGATGTAATTTGAGGCGAAGTTGCATTAAGCGATTACTTGTGCTGTATTATACCCATCTGCAACCTTGGCTTTTTGAATCATGTAATTCTATGTAAACTTAACCAGTACTTTTAGCCTTCATACTGTAGAGGTGAAATTTGTCTTCGGCAAAAGCCCATGCATGATACACAGCACTGACTTTGCCTGCTGATTTGCTATTGCCACTTTGCACCTTCGCTGAAGATCTTCCCCCTTCCCGTAAGTCTCTTAATGTTCTGAATTAATAGTGGGAATCCTACACATGTTTGACTGCACTGTTTTACTGCTAAATAGGACAATTGTTAGTCCTGGGTTAAGCTAACTCGTGGTTGGAGAGAATGAAAGATCGAGGTTTCAGATTAGTAATTTCTGTCCTGTTTGCATGAAGAAATGGGACTGGAAAAGGAAAGCATAAGGAGAAATTCTATTCTCTGAAAGTCTAAAATTCATTTCAAATACAGCCATTAAGAAATGTGTTCTTATCTATTCCTCCAAAAACCTATGCTGTCTTGGATTTATTTTTTGCTTTTACTCACTGCATTTCAGCATTTCAATAAATGAGAAACATCAAAGGGATGATCTTGACTGCCTCACCCCCCGCCCCCCCACCCACCCGCATCCACGGGGTCTGCTGCAAAATAGGGGTTAAATTTGCTTCTGTAACCACCCTGGATTCTCCCTTTTCTGTCCCAGGCCCCTAGCAATTTAATTGACCTGTTTGTGGCCACTTGTCTGATAAGTAGGCTCCTAATTAAAAGGTTAACCATGGTGCACCAATGTTATTCCTGCCCAAAATGCATTTTAACTCGAAATCACAGAGGCTTCGCCCATTCTTAGACCCATTGGAGAAACCAAGGGGATTGGTATACGAGGGGATTGGTGTATGAGGGGATTAGTGTACAAGAGGATTGGTGTACATCAGACCTTGAAGAAGTATTAAAGAAGACTAGCTCTCAGCTGCAGCTCATTGGATCACAGGACTTTCTGTGGTCTGACTGCTGGGAGTGTTTCTTGTTTCCAGATTGTGTCTTCTATGTGTCTGATGCATTAAGGAGCCATTCTTGCTTCTTTCTTCTGGATGGAGTAAGATTTAGAAGAGGAAGAGGAGTAGCAGCCTCAGCAACCATCAGAATCTGTGTATCTCTGGCACTCTCACATCTGGGGCAAAGTATTAAGGAGGCCATACGCAGAATGCAGGGTCTACAGGCAAAATGTACCAAGATCTAACTGTGCAGGAGGAAACTATATTTCTCAGAGGCTATTGTAGACCTCTGCAATCTCCTTCAGCATGATCAACTGCTTGCTGGTCCATGGGGCCATACCATGACACTCCAGATGCTAGAAATCTAAAATAAGATTGGAAAATGCTGGAAATGGTTAGCAGCTAGGTCTGGCATAACATGACAGTGGCTTTCAAAGTCACCACAGGCCTGAATGTTTACCACTGACTTAATTTGGTTTGCAATAAAACATATCCACCACACCTGACAGGCTGCGGTTCACAGCTGTGTTAAGCAGGGGTGGGGGGTGATAGCGGGGGGTGTGGTGGTGGTTTTGAGTGAGAGGTGTGTGTGCAACCGTGCTGACATCCTGAGCAAGCTGGAAAACCAGTGTGTAGGAAGAAGGCAAACAACTTCCCTGACAGCCAACAGGTTTTCAAAGTTAAAACAAAAACAGAATTACCTGGAAAAACTCAGCAGGTCTGGCAGTATTGGCAGAGAAGAAAAGAGTTGACGTTTCAAAGTTGTTGAGTGAAAAGGCCTTTCATCAGAACTGGTCTAGTGATCACGACCTGAAACATTAACTTATTTCTCTCTCCACTCATGCTGCCAGACTTGCTGCATATTCCCAGCACTGTCTGTATTTATTTCAGATTTCCAGCATTTGCAGTATTTCCCTTTTCTATAATTTACCACATTGTGTCTTTTTCCTGTTAAGACAATATAAATCACATTCGCCGTTTTGTAGCCTTTTGGTACTGAAAACTTTCATCCATTATATTCCACTTAGTTATAAATTCCACTTCAGTCTTGTGATTTATAAATCTGAAAAATGCACCTATTTATTGATGACATTTTTATTATTGGCTAATATCTCATTCAGATGCATCTTTTGTAAGTTTAATTGCTTGCTTGAGAATATAATTGATCTATCCAATGGCGGAATCTGTTGTGAAAATAAAACACTCTTGGGGATAGGCTGGGAGGCAGAAAGCTTGGCAAAATGGCATGGGAAGGCCCAAGACATGTCATCTTCCTGTGTTCATGTCATATTGTTAGTGGTAGGAGAGGTGGCAGGTGGTTGGCACTTAAATGGACAATGAAGGGCCTCTCCCCTCCTCCATTGGCATTTTTACCAGTGGTTGGGGGCCCTCCGCCATGTGGGAAAATCACTGGGAAAACCCTGGCAGCCTCCTAGTGGACACCAAGGAGGGCCACATCCACAATACTCGCCTTTTTGGGCACTCTTTGCCCATGGAGAGGTCCCTCAGTGCTAATGGCTGCATTTGTGGCAATAGCAGCCCCAGAGCTCACTTACCTGACTTTGAACGCGCACAGCCATTGATGCACCCTCATCCTACAGGTACAGCCCAGCAATGGCCACCAGTCCTGTGGCGCTGATGAGCTGCCAGTCTTCTGACTGAGCTGGCAGCTCTTGAGGCCGGACCACCATCCTTAATAGAGGCAGTCCTGCCTGCAACCGACATTGTGTGTCCCCGAGCCCTGTGCCTGCCAAAGTGGGGTCATCTACCACTGTTAGCCTTGGTGTCTAGATCCCCGCCACCGACATAAAATCCAGCCTTGAAAAGCGCTGCTTGCTTAAAATATTGAACAAAATATGGAGCAAGGATGAGCGGGACACTGTTAACCTGTCCTGTTCATCCTTACTCCACTTTTCGTCAATATTTTGCCTGCAATATAAAACATACAAAAATCCATTTTTATATTCATTTTTAAATGTGCTATCCCGTGTTTGCTTAATTTTCTCCCTCAAAATGTCCTCAATTTCATAATTTGTCTTGACTGAGAAACCAGATTAATTGGTTACCAAATCTAATTTGATGCAGTGTTTCATCTCATCCTGCAAACAAGAAATGTATCGATTGAAAGATTAAATGGACGACGTGCTTTTTCAATGGAAGACTTCACCTGCATGATACACCCCAGGAGAGTACTGGTCAAACTCATTGTATTTGGGTATCATATTGCTACATTATTCAAAAAAAGTTAGGAACTATATTCTTAAGTGAATATATATACATATATCCAGAATGCCATGTTGTTCAATACTGCATTGGCTGGCATGCTGAAAAGCAACAATGTATCATTCCATAGCAAATGGTGAGATCTTAGATATGCAATTGAGTCAGCTCCTATATCTGTGTAAAAGAGTGTGATTATCTCCAACTTATAGGAATCATGACTGGGGTTTCAAATGACCTCTTGAATGAATTAAATAATGAAAGATCAACCAAAAAAGAACTAAAGTCCTTACCTGCCTCTCTTTTTGCATTTGGTGCAGTAAATGGCAAGAGCAAACACCTCCACAGCCAAAAATACAGGGACAACAGCTGAAATCAAACCAAACTTCCACGCCTTAAGACCAAAAACAGAGACTTCTGATGGATTAATACCTGCGCAGACAAGATAACAATGTTGTCTGAAGATTACAATTTATTTGTGTGTCTTTTTATCGGTATGTAATTTGAATTGTAGACTTCAAATTATTTGGGTTTCTACCAATCTGGAATCTACTTTTGGATAATGAGCAAACTGGAAAAATCTGCTGGATGGATCCCTGAGATATCTGTATCCTACCATTTTTGGCCACTGTGCATTCTAATTTACATCATTGAGAGCCATGTCTTCAGCAGCCAGGACCCCAAAGACTGTAACTCCCTCTCTACCCTTCCCCATATTTCTATCTCTCTCTCCTTTAAGTAGCTCCCTCAAATTTATCTCTGTTCAACTTTTTGATCACCTATCCTGATATCTTTTTGCATGGCTTGGTGTCAATTTTTATCGGATCACTCTTTCATGAAGTGCCTTGGGATGTTTTCACCAGGTTTAAGATGGTATATAAATGGGAATTGTTTTTCAAGGATTAAATTGTATTAGGTCCATATTCTAAAGCTAAACCTTGTCTGCTTGTCCTTGTATAGGAGTTACTCAATCACTTTTCTTTATGAATGTAAATTAGAAAGAATGCACTTGCACTCATAGCATCTTTCATGATATTTGGATATCCCAAAGCATTTCACAACCAAAGAGTAATTCTAAAGTGTAGTCACAGTTGTGCAGAAATGCTGCAGCCAATTTGTGCAAAGCAAGATCCTAGAAAGAGCAATGAGATAAATGATCAAACTGTTTTTGTTGATGTTGGTCAAAGGATAAATACTGACAAAGATGTTGTGTTATTATAATGATATAATACCTAATCACTCACATGGGACTGGGTAAACATGTTGTGGGTTCACTTATTGAGACTAGGCACATGAGAACAGTTATAGGTAGGTATGAAACTTGAAGACATCAGAGCTGTGTGTGTTCTCTCTGCTCAAGCAAAAGTGAAACTAAGAGTGGATCACATGATGCATTTTCCTTCTAGTGATGTCATGCTGCTACCCTTAAAGGTGTATTACAACACTCTGCTTTCTTTTTAAATATGCTTTTCCCACTTTCAAAGAAGTATAACTATTTATGACAAGAGTTCATGTTTAGTTACCATTACCTAAGTGTATCGAACAGATGAATCTATGAGTCTCTAAAGAATAGAGATAATCTGTTGGTACACCTAAATCTTGTAGTGGTAGGCTTATCTGGAGCTGTCTTTAATTCCTCACAGTGATCTGTGAGATTGTTATTCTTGAATGTTGTTCCTGGTTGTATTTGGGATGTTGTCCAAAGTGCAATAGAGCTTTGTAGTGATTGAGGATCTGGAACGGTTTAGATTTGTCCTCTGTGATGCCTCATCATTGTGCCTTTGTATGCATTGACTTCGTAGGATCTTGGTTCCGAACAAATTCTTGTCTATTGGTTCTTGGATGTGAACTTGAACTCTAAACTTGGCAATTCTGTACCTATTTTTATATTGTACATTGGTCATCTTCTCTTACAGTTTGAAATGCTTCTCGCTAGTTTCTGAGAGAGTAAAAGGGTAGGTAAATTGGTACACACTGGTCTGCCAAACATGAGCTCTGCCGGTGATGCAATAGTTGCACTTAAAGGTGTCGCTCTTGCTTGGTCTGTCTACATTTCAGAACTAGGGATTTCACCATGTCAATCATTTGTGCAACTAGGCCATTAGATAGAAGGTAATGAGAAGAGGTAGTATGATTGATATACCACTTCACACACAAATCCTGAAATGGCTTACCAATAAAATGCAGACCGTTATCCATAATGATTTCTCTAGGCACACCACATAAGCGGAAAATAGCACTTAGAGTCTCTGCAACAGGTGTGTTTGATGTATTGTGCAATTGTCAAATAATAGGGTGCTTGGTAAATTAGTCCATGATGACATGAGATCAGTGCCATGGATATGGAAGAGGTTGGATGAGATTTTGGACCAAGCATGGTAGGAACTTCATGTGGAATCAATGGTGCTTTGTGCTGAATTGTCATATCCCCTTCACCTGCCCCACACTTCTCGATGACAACTTCAATGTCATTGTTTATACCTGGCCAATAGGCTGCCTCTCTTGTTCTCATCGAATATATGCCCACGTGTGAGTGAAGAAGTTGTTGAAGAACATCAGGTCGCAAAGGTTCCAGTATGATGACGTCTACTTTTAAAAATGACTCCCCGGGGGCTATCTAACTCATCCTGGTGAGGCCAAAATGGTCTCACGCATTCGTTGACATGCTGAATTGAATCATCGGATGATGGTTTTCCACAGTTTCTCTAGTGTAGAATCTTTGGCCATTTCTTCTTGGAACTGCTGGCATTTGCGCTGGGCAAAATGCACGAGATCAATTTGGAGAACATCTTCAAGTTCAATGTCAATGAAGTCAATATGTAGGTCTAATCGTCTGTTTACTCTGGGTTAGGCAATCAGCTAAGTGTATCCAATATACCTAATCTCACAGTCGTAACCATGAATCATTATCAAGAGATGTTGCAATCTTGGCGGTGCACTGGTCAATGGTTTTCACCAAATCATCTCCAGTGGCTTGTCTGAACCACAAATCTTTTGTCAAATAGCTAGGCATGTAAACACATGGGGCAGGATTTCCCAGTCAGCGAGCGGCGGGTGGGACCCACTTGTTGGCGTGTAAAATGACGCGGGATGACGTCGGGCGGAACTCCCAACGTCACCCTGCATCATTTCCATTTTCAGCTCGGTAGGGGTGCAGCCGCTGACCTCTCAACGGCCAATTGAGGCCATTTAAAAAGTAAATGCAATAGTTAAAGGACCTGCCCGTCCAACTTTAAGGTTGCTTCAGAAAAAGCATGAAACCTCATCCATAGGCGTGATGAGGTTTCATGTAGGTTTTAAAAAATTCAGTAAAAGTTTAATTAAAAACGATGGACATGTCCCAACTCATGTGATTGGTGGTCTTTGTGCCATAGGAAAGGCACATCCTTTCTCAACAATTCCCTTAGTGATGTAGATTTTTAAGTGAAATTGGGAATGTATGGAGACAAGAAATTAAAGAGACCTCGAAATCTTTGAAAATCGTCCCTATCTTGAGGAATTGGCATGGCTTTAATATCCTCTATTTTACTTGGATCGAGACATATGTCAACTCTGGAATAAATAGAACTGTTGAAATTGATCTGCTGCATGTTGATGTCACATTTCAGACTGCTAAACACCAATCCGTCATTACGTACCACTTGCATCAACAAGTGCAGCTTATGGTCATGTTCTTGCTTTGTTCTCCTCACAACAGCCATATCGCCAGCGATGCAAATGCATCCTGACATAGTGCATGTGATGTAGTCCATGTGAGCTTGAAAGAGATCCTGGTTAACAGATAGCCCAAATGGAAGTCATTTTAAACAATATCGCCCAAATGGGCGATGTAACTGTGACTTCTCTGCATTATGTACTGCCTAATAATCATGCTTGGCATCAAGCTTCAAGAAGAAAACCTGCGCATGTCAGATTTAACTTTTCTGCTGTGGCTATTTTGTAAAGACAACATTTCAAAGCTGCATTTAAACATCGTGGATTGAGGTACACTCTCAATGGTTCATCCTGCTTTATGACACGTGATTGAGCTGCACCAACCTGTGTGCTCGTGTACTTCTAATGATTCCATATTTCTCCATTTTGTCTAGTTCGTCTTGTAAGTGGACGCTACATACACATGGTATTTCAATTGATGGACTTGCATCCTCCTGCAAGTGTAATGTT
This sequence comes from Carcharodon carcharias, assembly GCF_017639515.1. Taxonomy (NCBI): domain Eukaryota; kingdom Metazoa; phylum Chordata; class Chondrichthyes; order Lamniformes; family Lamnidae; genus Carcharodon; species Carcharodon carcharias. The sequence goes on from NC_054470.1 coordinate 89,490,529, forward strand.
GCAGCTCCCTCGAAACTGCCAATTTTGTTGAAAAATTCTGGATACTTTTGATGTTACGTTATGAACTGAGGCTAGAAGAGTAATTTCTGAGTTGATCTGATGTGTTATGGCTGAGCGATTCCATGGATTATGACTAGTGTGAGGTCACGACTTTCTGGGAGACCTGCAATGGTCCTTTAAGTTTCCACAATATAGAACATCGGTGATACTATGGAGGATTGCTGGTACTTGCAATCCGGGACTATGGATCCTGTATACGGAATTAGTGAACCATTGTACACTGAATGTTTTGCAGTAATAGGTTTGGCCATGGCATTCCATGTCTGTGGATACATGTCTTTTGAGATTTGCAGAGGTAGTATGTTGGCATTTGCATCTGTGTCAATCTTAGCTAGTAACGAATAGTTACCAATTTTCTTAGGATAGATAATTTAAATCTTGGCAAACACTTCAGACGATGTGACAGCATCTATGTTTTCCATTAGATAGATAATGTGAAACATGCGTTCACCACTTTTCATCTATAGTGCACTTCATTGCCATTTTTTGCTTTGTCAATCACCTTGTATATTTTCTGATGGGATACTGGATGGTCATTCTTTTTGCTTAAATGTACCCGTTGTGTACGGCCTGTTTGGATCAGTGCATGGCTCTTTGTAGCTGTATCAGTCTTTGCTCTAAATTATTGCCACTGCCAATGGCTCTTTCTGCCTTACAGACTTGATGAAAAGCTGGGTATTCCTTAAAGGCATGCAGAAGTCTGCAGCTTCCACCTGTCTTGCTAGGTTTGGATATTCTAGTGAGTCAGCAATTGGGGTTGTATTTATGATTTGTGATTTTTATCGACCTGCAAGGATTGCTTCATACTTACGTTCATCCTTGGGTAGCTCCTTGATGCTATACGTTTTGGGATTGTCTAGCAGATCTTTCTGGAAATCCTCCATTGGAGTGGATGCAGTGACCAACTCAGTAATTCTGTCTGCTAGCTTTGCATTTGAAAAAATCACCGTTCATACCATTTTCTCTGCATCTGCTGACAAAGTGGTCTATTGATTCCGTAGACTGTCGTCGAAGTGACATGAACTTTAGTCGATGAATATGGAAGTTTAACTTGATTCTAACCCAGTCTTCTGATGTAGTCTATATCTTTTGCAGATCCTTTAGCTCTTCTTCTGTCTTTCCTGATGTGTTCAGCTGGTGTAGTCCTTCATTCCTAATTGCTAGATGCATTATTATGCCTTGCTTGTCTGGTTCAGGGACACCCAAATTGAGAAACCACAGCTCTGTGCACTGTTTAAACATTTTCAATTTGTATAATGGGCCAGCTGCATCCCAATTCAAACTGGGGAATTTTGTGGACATTCGGAAAATATCCGTTTGACTCTCTTTCTTCTGGGATGAACAACATTGTCACCGCTTTAGCGTGTTTTTCCGAAGCTCCACCTACAAAGACGAGTTGTGGTGGGAATGCAACATGGCATAATGGCATCTTTGCTTTTTATTCAATTTATTGTTCAGCATCTCCTGAAGCCAGCCCTTATAATCACTAAGATAATAGCAAAAAACTGTGGATGCTGGAAATCCAAAACAAAAATAAAAGTACCTGGAAAAACTCAGCAGGTCGGAGAGGAACACAGTTAACGTTTCGAGTCTATATGATTCTTCAACAGGACTAAGGAAAAATAGAAAAGAGGTGAAATATAAGCTGGTTTAAGTGGGGGGTGGGACAGGTAGAGCTGGATAGAGGGCCAGTGATAGGTGGAGATAGCCAAAAGATGTCATAGACAAAAGGACAAAGAGGTGTTGAAGGTGGTGATATTATCTAAGGAATGTGCTAATTAAGGGTAGAAAGCAGGACAAGCAAGGTACAGATAGCCCTAGTGGGGATGGGGTGAGGTGAAGGGATGGGATTGAAATAGGCTAAAAGGTAGAGATAAAACAATGGATGGAAATAAATTTAAAAATAATGGAAATAGGTGGGAAAAGAAAAATCTATATAAATTATTGGAAAACATTTTACAGCCTTCTGGACTGAATATTGGGTTCAACAATTTTAGATCATGAACTCTCTCCTCCATCCCCACCCACTTTCCAATCCCCCCCTTTTTTTCCAATAATTTATATAGATTTTTCTTTTCCCATCTATTTCCATTATTTTTAAATATATTTCCATCCATTGTTTTATCTCTACCTTTTAGCCTATTTCAATCCCTTCCCTTCACCCCACCCCCACTAGGGCTACCTTGCTTATCCTGCTTTCTACCCTTAATTAGCACATTCCTTAGATAATATCACTACCTTCAACACCTCTTTGTCCTTTTGTCTATGACATCTTTTGGTTATCTCCACCTATCACTGGCCCTCTATCCAGCTCTACTTGTCCCACCCGCACCCCCCCCCCTCCCAAAACCAGCTGATATTTCATCTCTCTTCTATTTTTACTTAGTTCTGTTGAAGAGGCACACAGACTCGAAACGTTAACTGTGTTCCTCTCCGCAGATGCTGCCAGACCTGCTGAGTTTTGCCAGGTATTTTTATCCATATAACCACAACCTTTTCTGGCCTGATTTTTATGGCTTTTTTTGGTTTTTTATTGACTCTCCCTTGCTAACTATCCATCCAGCCCACACACTGGTCACTGGTCTTTACCAATTGAGCTAACCCAGAGCTTATCCTCCCGACACACTGTCCCACTCACTGAACTGCCAGACTGTGAGCTGCAATCTCATCACCATCCACTTACAAGCTCTTTATTTGAGCATTATCTCAGTGCTGTGTCTTCAAAGCTTTCTTCAGATTCATCCGCTGTGTTTTCAGCAATCTCTGATGCTGCGACTTTGTTGCAGTCTCATCAAAACAGTGAGGGTAATCTCATGCCATGTGGTAAAGCTGGAGTCATTGAGAATTACAATGAAAACTCTCCACCAGTTGGAGTCATACCCAGCACAAAAGAAGATGGTTTTGGTTGTTGATGGTCATTTCCAGGACATTAATGAAGATTTCCTTAGGGTAGTGTCCTAGGTCCAACCATCTTCAGCTACTTCATCAATGACCTTCCTTCCATCATAAGATCAGCAGTGGGGATGTTCATTGATGATTGCACAATGTTCAGCATGATTCACGAATTTTCAGACACTAAAGCAGTCCATGTCCAAATGCAGCAAGACCTGGACAACATACAGGCTTAGGCTGACAACTGGCAAGTAACATTCATAACACACACGTGTCAGGCAATGACCATCTCCAACAAGAGAGAATCTAACCATCACCCCTTGACATTCAATGGCATTACCATCGCTGAATCCCCCAGCATCAACATCCTGGGGGGCTACCATTACCAGAAACTGAGCTAGACTAGCCATATAAATGTTGTGGTTACAAGAGCAGGTCAGAGGCTAGGAGTCCTATGGCAGGTAACTCACCTCCTGACTCCCCAAAGCTTGTCCACCATCTACAAAGCACAAATCAGGAGTGTAATGGAATACTCTCCACTTGCCTGGATGAGTGCAGCTCCAGCAACACTCAAGAAGCTTGACACCATCCAGGACAAAGCAGCCGACTTGATTGGCACCACATCCACAAACATTCAATCCGTCCACAGTATGCACCATCTACAAGATGCACTGCAGGAATCCACCAACATTCCTTAAACAGCAACTTTCAAACCCATGACCGCTACCATCTAGAAAGAAAAGGGCAGCAGATAGATGGGAACACCACCATCTGGAGGTTCCCCTCCAAGTCACTCACCATTCTGACTTGGAAATATATCGCCGCTCCTTCACTGTCACTGGATCAAAATCCTGGAACTCTCTCCCTAATAGCACTGTGGGTATACCTACTGCAGTAGTTCAAGAAGGCAGCTTACTAGTACCTTCTCAAGAGCAATTAAGGATGGGGAAAAATTCTGGCCTAACCAACAATGCCCACATCCCATGAATGAATAAAAAACAAGCATGATCTAAGGCTGTCCACTGTGTCATATCTGTATTTAATCTTGCTGCCCCCCCATCTTTCACCACCGCTGATCACCATGTTGTGTTATTATAATGATATAATACCTAATTGCTCATAAGGGATTCAGTTCACATGTTGTTGATTCATTTATTGAGACTAGGCACATGAGAACAGTTATATATAGGTATAAAGCTTGAAGACATCAGAGCTGCTGTGTGTGCTCGCCTTAAGCAAATATGAAATTAAAACTGAATCACATGACAGACTTTCCTTCTAGTGCTGTCATGCTGCTATCCCTTAAAGGCATATTGCAACACAAGACACTGGGAGAACTCCCCTTCTGTTCATTGAACAGACCATGCGATCTTTTACATTTACACAAAAGGACAAATGGGGCCTTTGTTTATCATTTCAACCAAATGATGCACCTCTTGGAGCAGTGGTCCCTCAGTACTGTACTTCAATTAATGGATAATTTAATATCAGTTAATGGAAGACTTGTGGGGTGTTGTGTAATTCGAAACAATATGAAGAGCAGTTCCCTGCAATTAATGCTATGTCTCCATCACTCCTGTCCTCCTACTTTACCCTTCAGAACTGCTGGCTACATATAACTTGAAGCTGAGGCTTTCTGGAAAACTCCCCATTACGATCTACACTGATGACAGCTTGAATATAAGTAATGGCCAGGTTTTGTTTTGGAGTAGGATCTAACAGTATCTGTGGCTTTCAATGCATGTCATTGGCGAGGCAGACAGCAAAATGCAGTTTTCACAAATCTAACAGCACAACGGACAACAGCTTTTGGATATTTTATTTACCTGCCCCTCATCTGAAGATGTACCATTTATGCATAAGTAACAGCAAGCGTCGGACTTAGTATAAGAGTAAGTGAATTAATAAGAGTATAAGTACAGAATAGATCTAGAGTTTATAAATTAAAATTGATAGTTTAAACAGGATATTAACTAGGTTGTTAAAAAGGAAATAGATGGTTTTTTTGCATTATGGGTGGGAATCTAAGACCTGGTGCTTGCAATTCCTTCGCCTTGTGGGAGTTTCAGGGCACTTCGCGTGTCTTGGGGGACAATGTGAGTAGAAACTGTATCCATTTAGGAGATTCCATAGCCAGGGGGACAGGCGGGCACTTCTATAACCATCATGGTGAGTCCTGCATGATGTGTTCTCTCTCTAGTGCCAGCGTAAAGGACATCATGGAGAGGGTGCAGAATATTCTGCAGGAGTAAGGGAGTGAGCCAAAAATTGTGGTACATGTTGGTACCAATGACATAGAGAGGGAAGGTATTGAGGCCCCATGGTCAAGTTTTCTGGAGTTAGAGAGCAAGTTAAAAAGAAGGATCTCGGAGGTAGTAATCCCTGGATTACTCCCAGTACCATGCATTGGCGAGAGTAGAAATAGGAAAATAGGGAGGATCAGTGCATGACTTGAGACTTGGTCCAGGATGGAGGGCTTCAGATTATTTGGACAATGGCCCTTGTTCTGGGACAGGAGACACCTATTCACAGAATGGGTTGCACCCCAATTGGACTGAGACCAATGTCCTCAATGGGAGGTTCCCTACTGTGAATGGGGAGAATTTAAACTAAATTGGCAAAGGGATGGGCACCAACATATGGAAGTGAAAAATAGGAATATAAAGTGAGGGTGTTGGACAGTACTAGAGCACAGGGTAGTTAGATAGAAGTGGACTAAGAAGGACTGCTGGGAATGCAAAGGCAGGATTACTATGCTTATTTATAAATGCACAAATTGTGGTAAGAATGGTGAGCTACAAGCACAAATAGTCGTGTGATAACATGATGTAGCAACAATAATGGAAACGTGGCTTAAAAAGGGTGAAGATTGAATGTTGAATAAACAAGGATATGAAGTGTTCAGGGAAAGAAGAAAGGAAGGTAGGATGGCAGTATTGAATAGGGAAGACATTGTAGTGTAGACATTGTAAGGAAAAGGAGTTGAGAAGCAAATAGGGTATGATCACATTATGGGGGGGATTTTATAAGCCTCCAAATAGAGATAGAGGAACAAATACGCAGGGAAATCACAAAGAAGTGCAAGAACTATAGAGTGGTGATAGTGGGAGACTTTAATAATGTTCGAGTCAGGGATAAGGAGGGAAGGAATTTCTGAAATGTATTCAGGAGAACTTCTCAGCTCAACCAGGAAGGATGCATTGTTGGGTGTGATGCTTGGAAATGAGTTGGGCCAAGTGGTCCAAGTGTCTGTGGGGGAGCACTTTGGTAAGAGTGATCATCGCATCATATGGTTTAGATTAGTAATAGAGAAAAGTGCAGAATGATATAAAGTCAGTCTAGATTGGAAGAGGGCTAATTTCCATGTGATAAGAAGGGATCTAGCCAGGCTAAAATGGAACCAAAGACTGACAGGAAAAACTGTAAATGCACAATGGTTGATCTTCAAGGAAGAGATTCTTCAGGTACAAGGTAAGTACATTCCAACAAGGGTGGAAGGTAGGGAAACCAAGATAGGACTGCTTGGATGATGAAGGAGATAGAGATTATGATGAAACACAGAAGGAGGGTGTATGATGCACGCCAGGTAAATTCTTCATATGAAAATCAGGTAAAATACAATAGGTTGAGAGGGGAGAGGAAAAGGAAACTAAAGCTTGCAAGGAGAGAATATGAGAATAGAATAACAATCAACTTAAAAGGAAACCTAAAAATCTTTTACCAGCTTGTAAATAGTAGAGGGTAGTTAAGAGGTGGAGTGGGTTCTATTAGGGACAAAGAGGGTGATGAATGCTTAAAGACACGGGACAAGGCTAGAATACTTAGTGAGTACTTTGTATCCATGTTCACTAAGGAAGAGGATGCTGAGAAAATACTGGTAGAAGGGGAGATTGTAAATGCAATGGACAGGGTGAAAATTGAGAGACGGGGGTACTGAAAAGTCTGGTGATGTTTAGGGTAGATAAGATGTCTGATTCAGATAGCTTGCATCCCAGATTGCTAAGGGAAGTGGGGATGGAGATAGCAGAAGGGCTTGTGTTAATCTTTCAATCTTACCTAGATGCAGGCGAGGTGCCAAAGGATTGGAGAGTTGCAATTCAAGAAAGGGTATAACGTCAGTCGTAGCAACTACAGGCTAGTTAGTTTAATATTAGTGGTCATAAGATCTTAGAAACAATAATCAGCAAAAAAGATCAACAGGCACTTTGAGCGGTTTGAGTTAATTAAGGATAGCCCATAGGTTTGTAAAAGGCAGATGTTCTTTGAATAATCTAATTGATTTTTCGATGCAGTAACAGAGAAAGTTAATGAAGGGAATGTGGTAGATGTTGTCTATATGAATTTTAAGAAAGTGTTCAACAACTCCCACATAAAAGGCTGGGTAACAAAATTGAGGAGGGTCACTGTCCAACTGGATACAAAATTTACTTTAGGACAGAAAACAGCTGGTTTGAATGAGGTAGACAAGGAAATATTGTTCCCATTAATTGATAGTACAAGGACTAGGGATCACAGATTTAAGGTTTTGGGCAAGAGATGTGGTAGAAATGCGATAAGGAATTGTTTACGCAGTAGTAATCATCTGGAACTCACTGGCCATGAGGGTATGGAAATGGAAACAATCAATAGTTTCAAAGGAAACTGGGTGGACATTTGAAGAAAATAAACCTGCAATGTTATGAAGAACGGAGGAGTGGGACTGACTGGATTGCTTTGCAAAGATCTGGCATGGACTTGATAGGTGCCATAAGTGACACTGTGACACTATTTGCCCCAATCTTATTCTAACAGCAAAACTACAGCATTCCCCCTCAACGATGTTTGGAAAAAGGTATGATGGATAGCTCCATAGCTCCATAGTTCCGTAGATAGTTGCAGGCAATATAACACACCAGAAGGTGAAAAGGCAGTTGTGTAACACTGTTAAATGTACATATTCTCTTTCATAATGTGATGAATGAATCTATTGTTTTGACATAAAGGTTGATATACAAAAATTCAAAATTGGATATAATAAAATAAATTTAAAATGTGCCATTTAGCTTTTCAGGAGAGTCACTACCGAGGCCTGAATTTTTCATTCGTCGGGCATGCATGATCTGTGGGCTTGAAAGTGGACGGGAACTGGGCCTCCAGCTGCGATCGGCCCTTGACAGCGATTTCATGCTGGCTCGCTAATTAATGGTCAGCCAGCATGAAACACGTACTGAGAAATGTTCAGCGTTGCCGGGGTGGGGGTGGGAAGAGGATGGGCGCCGACCTAACTGAGGGTGCGGGCGAGTGCTTCTCATGAGCTTCCTGAAGGCAGACAGGCCTGCACAGAATAAAGGAAATGACAAAAATGTTGCAAAATATGACCATGCAGCACAATCAAGCACCTGAAAGCATACATCATTAAAAAAAAAAGTCCCCGGATTTCTCTTTCTATTTTATTTCCCCACGGAGATTTCATCCCACCCCGGATCGAGGTTTGAGCAAAAATGTGAATGCCGCCTGGGAGAATGGCCCATCTGTCAATCGTAAATGTGGATGGACCGTGTAAAATTGCTGTTAATTGCATCGTTTATGGTCTTAATTGCTGCTTAATTGTCTCTGGGCCTGCTTCTGACTGGAAGGGATCTGCTATTGGAAATGCATTCCAACAACTTAGTTCTTCTGAAAGTGTGGGAGAAAGGTGGGGACCTGAAACATCCTGGGTGTATGAAGACCACAACACTTTGGTTAAGACAAGTACTTGTAATGTAAACTGAAAAAAAAAATGCACACAATTTGATTTTTACACTGTTGTTGTGCCAAGAATGATAAGGAAATTTATACCTGCGAAATAGATACAAACTAAGGGAAGGTGTGAATATTTACTCTAACATTCTCTCTTGCCTTCAGAGCTGAGCCAGACTTAGAAGCAGGATCTTTGCATAAAATTGCTATTATAAATGTTGTAAGTCAAATTATTTTCTGGCTTTCTATGCTCAAAAGAAAAGGTCATCACATGCAAAAGATAATTATAGCCCTATGTTAAATAACTAGTGCACTAATGAAACAAAAGCTCTCAGTCAGTATAAATGTCAGAATTTCACATTTATTTAGGTCAAGCTAATTCAAAGTGAATGTGTTCCCTGCAGGGCTTTTGGAATCATCTGGGCATCGGACTTGATTACACAGCAGTCTTTCATCAAGTTTGGCATCCCAGAAACTCAGCTAGTCAGAATCCTGTATTTTAATGGCAAGATTCTTTCTTGTTGGCTGAACTTTCATCTGAAAGCTAGGAGACTTGTAGGGTTGGGGAAAGGGCTACTTTAAAACAAAGTTTTTGCCATTTTCTAATTGTAGTTTTGGGCCGATATCCTTCAAAATTTTATTTTGTTTTAATTGAACATGTACCTTAAACCCTTAAATCCTGGAACACATATCTGTTTATGTGGACTGCAGCAGTTCAAGAAGGCAGCTCACCACCTCCTTGAGGATAATTAGGGATGAGCAATAAATGATGATCTAACCAATGACGCCCGCATCCCATGAATGAATAAATAAAAATTCTGAGATAGTATCCTACTAAAATAAATTATTTGCATTCATATAAACCCATTATCAACTTGGCTGTTTCTTTCTTTTCAATTCCTTGCAGTTGAAGTCAAAAGCTGGAGAAAATTGTTGGCAAATTAAGTTGCTGCAGACTTTTAAATTACAACTGTTCCATCCATCTCCATTCAAATCAGTATGAGAATTGGGTGGGTAGGGGAGATTGGCAAACCATCCTGAACTTAGCATCATGCATCCTGAACTCTTTGGCCACACCTTGACATCCCTGGTTAGTTGAATGTTTCTGGTCAATTGCCCACTGAAGCTAGCAGGAAGCAACAACTGACCAGTGGGTTGGAGCAGAATGTTGGGCAGAAAGCCACTACTAAGGACCAAAGGAATGGCTCAGATAAATCACAGGAAGAGGGCTTGCAAGGGAAGATATTTGCTAGCAGAAAGGAGTTGAGCCTGAGGCAAAGGAAGGTTAAACTTTCCTTGTGGGACCTGGAATCTCAGAAAGGTTTGGGGCTCACCTCTATTCTGCTCCACTTGCTTATTTCTTTCTTTGAAATTCCTTACTGTTGAAGCTAAAACACAGAGACCATTGCTACCACCTTAAATTGCTGCAGGCTTTTAAATTAAAACCGTCTCCACCCCATCCCCAGTCAATATCAAAATTATAACAATAAAAACAGAAAATGCTGGAAAAACTCAGCAGGTCTGGCAACATCTGTGGAAAGAGAAATGTTTCGAGTCCATATGACTCTTCTTCCAAGTCCAAGTACTGAAGTCACTAAAACAGGTGCAAAAAGTAATTCAAAAGGCTAATGAAATGGTAGCCTTTATCCAAAGAGGACTGAAATACAAAGAGGTGGAAGTTATATTGTAAATGTTCAGAGCTCTGGTTACACTCTATCTGGAATACTGCATTCAGTTTTGGGCACTGCATCTCAGGAGGGAGGTTTTGGCATTGAAAGGGATGCAGTGCAGATTCACCAGAATGATACCAGGTTAAAAGGGTTAAATGATGAGGTTGCACAGACTCAAATGTAGGAGATTAAGGGGTAAAGTTGTTGTGACATTGAAAATGATTGAAAGAGTTGCTAGGGTACTTGGAGAGAAAGGGCAGAATTTTACGGCCCCTTTTCGGTGGGGACGGGGCCGTAAAATGCAGCGAGACATTCTAAATCCCATTGACGACAGCGGGAACATAAAATCCCGCTGCCAAAAATTCTGCCCTAACTCTTTCCTCTGCTGGAGTCCAGAACAAGGGGCATAACTTTAAGTTAGAGCTGGGCCATTCTGGAATAATGACAGAAAGCACATTATCACTGCTGGAAATCTGGAACTCTGTCTCCCAAAAAGCTGTTGGAGCTAGGTCAATTGTAAATTTCAATACTGAGATTGACTGGATTATGGGACTGTTTTGAATGGGTTGGAGCTGGGCCTGGAGGAGTGAAGGGAGAAATGCAAAATTAGAATGGAAGACTTTGAACCAGAAGTCTGACATCCACACACCATTTTACTGATGGTGGCTGATGTGGAGGGTGGACTTCACACGTCGATCTGGTAGGAAATAATTAAGGCAAGGCTCTGAAGCCCAATGTTCCTGTGTAGCATTAGTAAAAATATTAAAAAAAAAACTGTAAAATTGCTGCCAATTAGTCAGCTAATTGCTTCATAGAATTCTTGCCACAGAATGATAACAGTATAGAAGGAGGTCATTAAACCTATCGAGTCCATGCCAGCTCTCTTTCTAGAGCAATCCAATCAGTCCCATGCCACTCCCACCCTTCCCTCCGGCCTCCCCCGGACCATCCCCGGAGCACTGTAAGTTTATTCCTGTCAAGTGCCCATCCAATTTCCTTCTGAAATTATTGATCATCGCCTCTTCCACTAACCTCTTTGGCAGTGAGTTCCAGGGCATTACCACTCACTCCATAAAAAGGTTCTTCCTCACATCCCCCCTGCATCTCTTGCCCCCAACATTATGGTGAGCAGAAATCCAAAGTAATTTATGATTAATGTTCAGTTGCAGGTGCATTTCAGTTTTTTCCCAGTAAGGAAATAGTGATTTTAATAGACAATGTCACAACCGTTCCTTAGCATTTTTCTCTCAGAAGAGCACATTAGCAGAGTAGGAAAAGATTTTGTGCTATTTTTCTCCTTATTTAGTTGTATTGCCTATCTTCTCTGTATATTCACATTCAAAACTAATCTTTACAGAATGTCAGTGAACTCTAGAATTACAATTAGCTCTGTTTAGTAGCTTCCTTTTTACTAGAGTATTTGTGTCATTCATATGTGATAACTACGTACATGTATTACCCAGACTGGTACCATTAATAGCAGACATCAGCGTTGGCATTGTTCCATTTGTATGTTCCATGGAATTGCTAAGCGTTGGACCAGCAGTCACTAGTTGAGAGGCCAAGAGTTCATCTTCTGATGCAAGAATCTCACTCGGGTTGCGAGGTTCCTTGTGGACTTCACCAAGTGCTGTGTTGGTCCCTTTAGTTAACCTCAGAATCTTAGGAACTTTTGACTGTGATAGCAAGTAGGTATGAAGTGGAGTCTGGGTGATAGCTGAGAGAACAGAGAGAAACTTAGCAACTGGATGAAAATTAAAGCTACTTTCTCAAGAGCACCTGAAGATTTTAACAGCTTTCTAATAACATTCACATATAGTGTACATGAAGTACAGTGAACTCTTGCAGAAATGGTGCTTAAATAAGATCAGCTAAAAACAAATACTATGAAATGCTCTTCTCTCAGAATGCAATAACAAGAAGTCAACATAATATTCCCAATAAGGTCACAGCACGGTATTCAGTTTATGTTAGGCATTTAAACATTAGAGCACAGAGCTGCAGTTTTAGAGCTTTATTTTTTAATACAATTAACAAGTTTAATAATATGTGATATTACCAGGTTTCCCAAGGCATATTACATCTGAGATCGTGTTGGGGCTTAATGTGGCCGGATGGAATTTAATATGGAGGTGTATGAGGTGATGCATTTTGGCAGCAGGGATAGAGAGACGCAATATGGAACAGCTCTAATGAGTGTGCAGGGACAGAGGGAACTGGGAGTTAGTGTGAATAGATCTTTGAAGGTAGCAGGATATACTGAGAGTTTTTAGCAAAGCATATGAAATCTTAGGCTTCATAAATAGAGCGATTGAGTACAAAAGCAGGGAAGTTATGTGGAATTATTATAAAGCTTTGATTAGGCTCCAACTAGCATATTGCAACTAGTTTTTTGTTCATCACGCTTCTGGAAGAATGTGAGGGCCTTTTGAGAAGATGCAAAGGAAAGTTACCATAATGATTCCAAGGATGAGGGGTTTTAACCACAAGGCTGGGTTGGAAAAACTGGTGTTGTTCTCTTTGGAACAAATCTGAGGAGAGATTTAATACAGGTGTACAAGATTATGACAGGCTTAGGTAAGATATGTAAAACTGTTCCCTTTCGTTGATCGCGCAAGGGCTAGGTGATACAGATTTAAGTTATTAGATAAGATATGAAGGGGGGAATGTTGGAAGGACTATTTTATGAAGCGTGTGTTGATGACCTGGAACTTACTGCCTATGAGCTTGGTGAAAGTTGTGATGATCAATGATTTCAAAAGGAATTGGGTGGGAACTTCAGGAAAAGAAATGTTCAAGTCTATGACAGGAGAAGGGTGGAATTGAATGGACTGGATTGCTCTACAGAGAGCTGACATGGACCCAATGGGCCAAAAGGCCTCTTCCTGTTGTGCAATGATTCTATATCCGAGATTTTCCGGTCTCTTCAATGGTGGGAATCGACATTATTGGGACCAGAAAATTTGGAGAGCAGCCAAAGGTCCTTTGACCTTGGGCTGGAATTTCTGGCCTGGACCGGAAAATCCCACCCCATGAAATGTTCTGACTGATATGTTACGGAAAGTAAGTGTGACATTTTCAGCAGTAAATATTTTTATCAAATTATAGATATGGGGAAGGGTGAAATAAGGCATGAGTAGGGATACAGAATAGAGAAATCATGTTATATTCCCAACCTGATATTCAATTTCATTGACTCCAACAGAACTGACTTTTGGATATGTTCTATGACACCTATTTTGAGCACCAAATCCCATCCACACCCAATTTCAGCTCCACATTCTTTTATCCTCACCAAATCCATTTTTTTGTCAATGTTTTCAATTTTCTTGCATTTTTGAAGACGCTGAGTTATTTTGGGTTACAGTGCCACAGACATCATACACAATAGCCATAATTTTAATAAAAACAAAAAAACTGCGGATGCCGGAAATCCAAAACAAAAACAGAAATACCTGGAAAAACTCAGCAGGTCTGGCAGCATCGGCGGAGAAGAAAAGAGTTGACGTTTCGAGTCCTCATGACCCTTCGACAGAACTTGAGTTCGAGTCCAGGAAAGAGCTGAAATATAAGCTGGTTTAAGGTGTGTGTGTGGGGGGCGGAGAGATAGAGAGACAGAGAGGTGGAGGGGGGGTGTGTGGTTGTAGGGACAAACAAGCAGTGATAGAAGCAGATCAATTTTAATATGGAGGGCAGGTGTGATGTGAGCCCTGAAGCAGGCGTGAAACCTGGGGGAGTTTGAGGCCTGGCTTACCTTAATGGCCTGACCTCATTTGTACAATTTTTCACTCACTGCTGTCTAAATCCAGGCAGGTCTACTTCCTGCTGGTGGGCAGCCAGCATCCCAAGTGATCCACCTCCAGCGTTCAAATAAGTGGTGCAGGGCTCTTGACAGAATTGGATTGTGGGAACTCCAAAATATAGGGTGGGATGGAAGGGCCAACAAGGACACCAGAAAAAAAAATCAAGACTTATCAAACAAGGTGTCTTCTGTTCCATGATCCACCTACCAACAGGTCTGACCCACCAACAGGAAATAGATTTGCCTGGGTTTAGGCAGGATTGAGAGAGAATTTATGTACATGAGGCCAGGCAACTCGCCCGCTCAGGCCTCCAGCTAAAATTGCAGATCAGAATCTCGCTGGTTGTGTGTAGGGAATACTGTTGTCTGCCCACATCACATAGAGATAGAGACAAGAGCTATGTGTGATTTTAACACCACCCTAAAGTATAGCCTTGAAATTTCTAGTGCCTGCCACAAACCAACACAAGTGACAAACCGTAGAGAAGGGGAATACTGTGTGACCACCAACGAGCCTCAGTACCAGTACGGTAACATCCAATGTCCAGTGGTCAACCCAAGTTTCTAGTTCCACTCCAGGCCCCAACAGAAATTGGACGTTCGGGAAAACCCACATCTGGCCTCCTCATAAGGAGTGGGTGAATATAACCGATAATTTAAAGGAGGACTTACTGAGCTACCTGCTTCCCAAGGGGAAGTGAATCCTGAAGCTGCTGGAATATCTACTGGAGTTGCGGAAAGAGACCTGGGCAGCAATGAAGCCGTGTCACAGGATCCAACCGGAAGTCAAGCAACTGGAAAATAGTATGAAAACCTAATTGGAGGACGTACCATGGTGGCAGGTAATTTGGGACTGGGTATTAGGGTGGATATTCATCCTTAGATCAGAATTACCTTTCATATACTGATAATAATACAACTGCTAATTGTTATCAGACTTATAATTGAATGTGTTACCCGGTGCTGGTAATGCTAGAACTGAGACATTGCTAAAGTAGTGACCAAAGCACTGTGAAAGCTTGGGAAAGAACAGAGTAGACTAGAAAATATAATTTAGAAAATATGACCCCCTGCCTGACCAGCAGTGATGGGGTGAGGAGCACGGGATTGTTTAGCAAGACCAGGGGCTTAGTAGCCAGGGGCCAGAAGGGGTGGCTGAAGAGGCATATCAGGATGCATCATGGGATAACCCAGACTTGGCCAAGTTGTGGATATAAGTTTTAAAAGTGTTTACAGTTTAAAAAAAAACTAGAATGAATACGACCCTCTAGCCAGGTCAGGAAGTTGATGAATGGTCCATGAGTTATACTGTTATAAACTGATAACTTGACCTCAGGGTCAAGATATGCAGAATGCTAAGCGCTGCAGTGAAATATCAGGACAGATAAGCAACATACATATTTTGGAACATTGTTTATGCTAACGGTCAGGTCATTCTGTGATTGTTTTACACATTCCTGCAGAACTGCGCAGGTAGTAAACAGGTCATTCCATGTTTATGTTGTAACTCACTTGTAATTAAGGATGCAACAATTAGACATAAAAGATAAAAATATTGTGAGTTAATGATGAGTTACCCAAAAGATAGAACAAAAAACTGACAGAAACTATGTAACTTTGAATTGCCTTTTGAAGCATTCTGAAAGAGCATATCCCATGTGTGCACACTTGTACTAAATAAATAACTACTGCTGAATCTACCCACAGTTGACAGTGTCGAGTGTCTTTTAGATACTCCACAACAGTATATATAAGATTTTATTCAATGACACAGATTATAAATAAGCACCTCCAGGAGCTCAAGAGAATGCCAGTTAATGCCGACAATCTGTACACAATACTCAATTACTATACAATTAACAGTGTGAATCATGAACAATATGAATTTGAGAAGGTGTTGGGGAAATAGGTGAGAAACGGGAGAAAGGTGTGGGTTCACCACAATGCCATTCTGAAGAATAAAGCACAGTTTTAATTTTTAATTTCACAGAAGTATAAACCTTGCTTAGTTTTATTGGCAAATGTCGTTGCATTCTCTGAAAGACCTAAACTGACATTATGCACATTCACCTGGGAAGATTCAGATTTGTGTTTTGTGAATAAAGTCTGTACTGTTGAAAGAGCAGTTGTTTCTCCAAATGTGGTCAATTGAGATGGATTATTGTCTACAAAGAGAGGAATTTAGTGATCAGGAATGTACTAAATCTCATTAAACATCAAATGATACAGAAGATTTACTGTCAACTCAGTACAAGTATAGATTGAACAAAAAAGGTGAACCAGGAGGGATTCTCAATTTAAAAAACATGCATTAGAATACATTCACCCACCAGGAATGATTCGGTGATCCTGCCTCCCCCAGCAGGGCTTTTCTCATAAGTTTAGCCGGTTAGGTAATTGAGGCTAAATTGTTATGGTACTATCTCCAATCCACATGCTCATTGAAAATGGCTTATCCAATGGGCTCAAGAGATCACTTCAGATTTTTTATGGTATGTCTTTTAAATAACTACCATAACATTCATATATGCATTTATAAAAGAGAAAGAAAGTACAAGCTTGCATTTATAGAGCAGTTTGGTACATTTTTCAGAAGCATCTCAGAGGACATAAAGGGACAAGGCCAAAGGGGAGAAATAGGGAAACAAAAGATGGTCTAATGGAGTTGTAAATGGGAAAAGCATATACAACAGCTACTGTCTGAAAATGAGAACAATTGTTATGATCTGAGATTGCTGAACTGAATACTGAATCCAGAAGGCCGTGAAGTACTCAATCGGAGGTTGAAGTACTGTTCTTCGAGCTTCCATCAAGCTTCATTAGAACATTATTGAAGGCCAAGCAGAGTGGGAATGGAATGAGGAATTAAAATGGCAAGCAAGCGGAAACTCAGGGCCACACATACAGACTGGATACAGGTTCAGCAAAGTAATCACTCAATCTGCAATCAAATTAAAGGAAGTATAAGTAAATCACTGTTTCATCTGGAAGGAGTGTTTGAGGCTCGGATAACTAAAAGGGACCAGGTAAAAGGGCAGGTGTTGCATCTCTGCATTTGCATGGAAAGGTGCTATGGAAAGGGGAAGGTTTTTGGGCTGGCTGAGGAGTGGACCAGGGTGTTGCAGAGTTGATTGTCCATTCAGAAATCTGAAAAGAAAGGGGAGGGGAAGATGTGTATAGTTTTGGCATCATGGTGGAGGTGACAGAAATGGTGGAGGATGAATGTGGAGATTTATAGGGCCAAAAGTGAAGACAAGAGGAACCCTATCATGGTTCCGGGAGAGAGGGGGAGGGGTTAAAGCTAAAGTTCAGGATATGGACAGACATGGTCAAGGGTCCTGTCAAACACAGTGAAGAGGAATCCTTAGCTGAGGATAAAGGAAAACATATCGGACGCACTATTGTGGAACGTGGTGTCATCAGAATAGATGTATCAGAGTTGGAGGAACTGGAAAAATAGAGTAGAGTCCTTACTGGTATCAGGTTGGGAGGAAGTGTAGTCAAGGTAATTGTAGGAGTCAGTGTGCCAATGATGGATAGTTGTTGACAGTATATCCCCAGAGATGGAGCTAGAGAAGTCAAACAAGGGAAGGATGGAGCCAGAAATGGATGGGATCTGATTGGGCCTCTATTTAAGGAAAAAGCGGAATGTCCTGAGGTTCTCTTGGTGGGGCTGCAGTTGTAGAAGGATTAGACATCCACAGACAAAAAAAGAAGGTTCGGGATGGGAAACTCGAAACTATTAAAGTGGCGGCAGACATGGAAAGATTTGCTGCTGCAAGTGGGAACAGACTGGACAAGGGGAGAAAAAATAGAGTTGAGGATGAGCTATGAAGAAATAAGTTTGTTCACTGGATTATAATTTGAACCCACCTTCTGACCTGGAGTCTATTAACTGAACGAACCTGACAGTATAGATAGTAGTAAAATAACTAAAATTAACAATAAGTAAATAATGTCCTGGTTATGTTTATATCCATTTAAAAAGTTTAGTACTTAACAAACAATGCCAAACATGTCAAATATGATAACTTTATTTCCACTTCTTTGGCTCAGGGATCTTTGGCTCAGTTGTTTTTACATCTGGCATTAGAGTGGGTTGTCAGATAAAGGTTACGTCTGAATGTCAGTAGAGGTTGGGTCTGCCTGGTTTGGAGGGCAATACACAAAACTCACTTGGTTACCTTGACGGAAGATACATTATAGCTTAAAAGACAAATTACTAAGACTTTAAATTGGATGCCCCTTTGAATATTCATCAATGAAATAATTTGTTTGCACACACAAAATAATTCATAACAAAAGCAAGTGATCTGTTGCAGCAAGTATCTTGCTATCACTCAGATCCACTGGGTTCCCCTCAGATTTTTATGCAGAATTGTGGTACCTATATAGCAAAGCACGTTATTCATGACATTTCATGGAATGTTGTTCAATTTCAGATTGATAAGGTTGTTAAAATCCTGATCAGAAAATGTCATTTTGCATAGCATCAGAGCTCAAAACAGGTATTTTGTGAGCAGAAATAGAACAAGTCATTGAAATTAGACCAATGTTTATAACAAACCTTTAAAGGAAGTGCTACATAAGTATTAACATTTCTAATTGACACTGTTACTGAATAAGGATTTTATGGTCTCAGTACAGATTTTCAAACTAACTCTCATAAAACAACAATTATTTTGCTTTTATTTAGTCTCTTTAATAAAGTGATACAAAAACATTCACATTTCATTTCCTACCATATATTCACCTAAGTCAACATTCTGAATGGTGACTTGTATCCAATTGAGACATTGGTGCTCTATATAATTAAATAGTTGTACCCGAAACAAAGAAATGAATTAAAAATAAACTCACCCCGAGATTCACAGAATGCTAACACAAAAGCCACAACCAATCCTTTTGGAACAGTAGATGCTTTCATATTGATTGAATTTGATTTTAACCAAAAGAAAGTTTGATGTTCCTGAGGCTGTTTCGAAAATCTTTGTGATTGTGTGGCCACTACACACCCAGAATATCTGCTTATGAGAAACTTTTACAAGGATGGGATATTACTCCAAGCTCACACTTTTTCGCAATGTGACATCAGGGTGGTTGGACTCCCTTCCAAATACTAACTTCAGTTTCACATCATAGATGTCACACATTGTTTCAAAATAGCTTAGAACTTTATCATCCTGCAGCTGGGGTCAGTGTAATCTGCAGTGAGGTGGCTGGTATGTAACATGAATGTTCAAAACCTTCATTTTGTTCCAACAAATTTCAACAAGTTACAAACATATTGAAAAGCCACATCTGTAACATACTTACATTTATAGAGTACTTTTCATATTGAAGTGCATGAAATGCTTTATGTGAATTGCGATAAATATTGTTAGGAATAGGTACTTGTAAGATATTGCTCCATTAGAATATACACAGCCAAGAGCCCCTACAAATTCTACAAGTTAATTGTGATTGAAGAATCATGATGGATAGAGTAATCCTAGTGTTTTAACTCTGAAACTTGGCTGGAAAAGACGGTTGTGTAATGACTTTGTGAAACTGAATGTGGTTACAAAGTTCGATGCTTACCAACAATGTTGCAGCTGGATGAGTTGATAGAGAGGTTGGGGTAAATCAATCATTTTACCACCTTTGATTTGACCAAGGGATATTGGCAGATCCTTTAACAGAGTCTGTAAAATAGAAAATGACTTTCACACCACCCAAAGAACTCTACCAATACACCATTATGTTATTTGGATTGCATGGAGCAACAATCTTCTTCTGAAGACTCATGGACTCATATTGAGCCCTCACACTTGGTGTGTAGCAGCATACTTGAATGACACCATCATCTATAGTGTCATGACCACAGATCCTATCCCCAAATTAATTATGGACATATTGAACTTTTAAGTAAGACATGTATTTTTTAAATAAAGGACATACAAGCAAAAGCTGGTTGAGACTGTAAAGTAATCACTTGCTGGAAAATTCCTATGTGGATTACTTGACTAACTATTTCAGAGAGAATAGAATGTCGCACATAAAAGGTACTTCAGGCAGAGGCACTTCAAAGGAAAAGATACAATGCAAATTGAAATGTAATCTCTGGTGGTTGCAGAGATAATGGAACAAGATTACCACCTCCTATAATAAAAGTAAAATACAGCGGATGCTTGAAATCTGAAACTAAAACAGAAAATGCTGGATAAACTCAGCAGGTCTAATGGCATCTGTGGAGAGAAAAAACAGAGTTAACATTTCGAGTCCATATGACTCTTCTTCAGAGCTAAAGAGAAGTAAAAATGTGATAAAATTTATACTGTTTAATGGGAGTGAGGCAGGTGAAGTTGGATAGAAGGTCAGCAATAGGTGGGGGCTAAGGAGAGATTGCCAAGGATATCATGAGCATCTTGACCAGACACCATGAATGGTTCATGACATCTTTGGCAATCTCTCCTTTGATCCTACCTATCGCTGGCCTTCTATTCAGCTTCACTTGCTCCACCCCAATTAAACATATAATTTTAATCACATTTTTACTTCTCATTAGCTTTGAAAAAGAGTCATACGGACTCAAAATGTTAAATCTGTTTTTTCTCTTCACAGATCCTATTAGATCTGCTAGGCTTTTCTAGCATTTTCTGTTTTTGATCCAAAACCACCTCCTGTTGAGTTATATCTCAGACTGTGAACATGAACTGAGTTGAAAAGAAAACAGATCTGGGTGAAAGGCATGCTTGTTTTCCCCTTCCAGGAATACACAAGGGAAGGGATTTTAAAAAGCTAACTATAACTCTAGTTCTGTGTGCTAGCCTGGTGTTCTGTTCTGATGTGTGTGTATTGTAAAGGTCACAGCTGAAGAACACCAACCGGCCATCCCTGCACTTGCAGGTAAAAAGGTCCCAAGTTACAAGCCAGCAAAGCCACAGTCAAAAAGGACACAGGACAACTCCTTTCAGCTAGCCTGCAGAACCAAGAATCTCCAAACCAACTGCTCAATTGCCAAAGTCAGTGCTACCGGAATCACCCCAAGTTAACAGCTGCAACGTTTCAGCATCTGCTCTTTACGAATCAGTTCTTTGACTTGTCCGTATATCTTTTTTAACTTTAATTTCTGGACCCACTTCCCATTTCTAATCTGTATGTATATGTGTTGCATTTTTCTTTTTTTTTTCTTTTTAAGCTAACCTTGTTGCGACCAACCGAGGGAGGATTGAATAAAAAAGGGGAGCCAGTTCTTCCTCCTCACCTGGGAGCATCATAATTTGGTGTGCCTCATCCGGCATCATAACAAATTGGGGGAAACTCACCCAGTGACTGGTTGTAACAACAGCAAACATTAGGATTCACAACTACACTAAGTAGGAGCTATATTAAATAGCCTAGGGATATTTTGGCTCATGGCACATCCAGAGAGTGCCATATTTGGTTGTCACTGACCACCTACCCCGGGCCCATTGTAGGGGGTGAGATGATAAACAAAGTGGAAGCTATACAAGGCTGGCCTTGGCTGGGGAGCAAGAAGCAAGTCAAGACTTTTTTAGCTATCAACAGATATTGTCAATATTTATTCCAAGCTTTGCTCTCCAAGCTGCCCACCCCCCACCCCTCCACACCTTACCAACCTGACTAAAGCAAATAAATCACACCACAGAAAATGGAACCCAGAGGCAGAGACTGCTTTCAGGGACCTGAGCCAAGTGCTGTGTAATAATCCCGTGCTTATGGTCTCGGTTTTAAGCCAAAAATTTATTTTGCAAACCAATGCCTCAGAAGTGGGTTTGGAAGCTGCATTTTCCAAATGGTTGAGGATGAAGAATGCTTCATACTTTACCCAAGCAGAAAACGAGTTCATAAGGAGCAGTGGTATGCTTCATTAAATAAAGAGTGCCGAGCAATTAATAACGCACTGCTAATAAAGGAAGAAATGACCATTTTACCCAGTGTTTTATTCACTCCAACCCTATTGTTTCGAGGTACAGAAATTTCCCACTTAATATTGTAGTTGCATTCCTGAAAAATGCAATTTTAAAAGAAACCACATTAAGCGAATCAGGTTTTCCAATTACAACATTAACTCCCTGAGGAGCATCCTGATGTGCCCTTGGTGCCTGCTGTTGTAATATGCCTTTAAAAGGTATCATGGCATCACTAGAAGGGAAATGTGTCATGTGATCCAAATTTAGTTTCACTTTTGTTTCGAGCAGAGCACATGCAAACAGCACTGATGTCTTCAAGGTTTATACCTATGTATAATTGTTCTCATGTGCCTAGTCTTAATAAATGAACCCACAACATGTTTACCAAATCCCTTATGAATGATTGGTGCCTTGTGTCTTAAGCCCAAGGATTATATCATTGTAATAACATGCCAAGCTGATCAGCGATGGTAAGACAGGCAGCAGCAATATTAAGTACAGGCATGACATGGTGAACAGCTACATGGCATGAGAAAACCCTTGATATTTTGCTCAGACCACGACAAAGTTGCATTGTCAAAGAGTGTTTAAAATGCCGGTGGTGACTGTGTGAAGAAAAGCTTTGAAGACACAGTGCCAAGCTAGCGCTAAGTAAAGGGCTGGTAAACAGACTGATCCCTCGTGGTGATTTTGCAGCATATAGCTTGTCAGTTCCAAAAGTGAGACAACGTGTCAAGAAGATCAGCACTGGGTTAGCTCAGTTGGGAAAGGAGAGTGATCAGAGTGGGGCTGATCAATAGTGAGGAAGGGCAAACCAAACAAACAAAAATAACAACCATCGTAAAAATCAGGCCAGTGAAGGTTGCGATTATAATGGACAGCTTCGGGAGTTGCTAAACAGTTAATTGAATAAAATACAAAGATGTCATTACTGCTGTGTTCCCACCACACTTCGTTTTCATGTGCAAAGCTTTGGAAAAGTGTGCGAAAGTGGCTACAGTGACACTCATTGTAGGTACTACAGAAGAAGGAAGGTCAAAGATCAGAATGTTCACAAAATTCGCCAGTTTGAATTGGGATGAAGCTGACCTACTATCGAATTCAAAGTGCCTAAACAGCATTCAGAGCTATGGTTTCTTGATTCAGGTGTGTCTCAAGCAGACAAGCAAGCCATGAAAATTTACCTAGTAATTGGGAATGATAGTCTACACAGGCTGAACACATCAGGATTAACAGAGGTAGAGCTAAAGGATCTCTAAAAGATATGGACTAAATTGGAAGACTGGTTCAGAATCAGGTTAAACTTCTGTATTCATTGACGAGAGTTCATGTCATTTCGACAAGAGTCCACAGAACGCATAGACCACTTCATTAGCAGGTGCTGAAAAAAAGGTATGGAAATGATTTTTCAAACAGAGTTAGCCGACAGAATTGTTGAGCTGGAGATTGCATCCGCTTTCATGGAAGCATTAAAGAAAGATCTGCTAGTCAAGCCCAAAATATATAGCATCAAAGAGCTACTCAAGGATAAACAAAAGTATGAAACAATGGTCACAAGTCAACAAAGCTTACAGGTCCTAAGTACAACCCCAATTGTTAACACACTCACTAGAGCACCCAAATCTAGCAACATATTTGGAAGGTGTGGTCTTCTGCATGCACCAAAGAAATGCCCAGATCCTCATCAATTATGCAAGGCATGTGGCAGAAAGGCCATAGGCAGCAGCAGTGCACCAGAGTAAAAGCTGCTGCAGCTACCAATATCCAACAGACCATGTACAACAGGTACATTCAAGTGATGGTATTCCATCAGAAAAATATACATGAGGTGTGTCATGAAGCTATTAATGCATATAATATTTTGGAAAATATTTTTCTTTTAAAATAGAGGTTTGGTCTGCAGGTATGTCTTAATTGGATTGAAGCCAGCTAGTCTGGGTGCTTTGATATGTGTTTGTTTGAGAGGTGGAAAGCATTTGCATTTTTTTGAATAGAGCATTCAAGGATTGGGGTGAAAACTTGACACTTTTCTAACAGCTACCAAGCAATATGCTTATATTACTTATAGCACCAGTATTATGAAAGGGGTTTCATTGTTAAATGGTGAAGCTCAAAGAGGTCATTGATACAATGAGAATTAACATTCAATGGGGCTGGTAGGTATAACTTCAGTAGTTTTTGGGTGTGCAGAGCGGAGGCAATGTAAGATCATAAGGAAGCTGCAAGCCTCCAACTGGCTCCACAGTGGAAATAACCTTATTTTGAATTTGTAAGGTGAAAATGCTTTGCCTGGTGCTTTGGTTAAGTCAATGGGTTATTGTTGCCTTAATAGAGATTAGTTTGGGAATTTGTTAAAAGTTATGATAGTAGTAATTTGTAGCTATGTGTATATATTTTAACCTGTTTAAATTAATAAAATGTTTCATTTAGTTTATTGTAAAACCCTGAGAACTAATGGTCTAATTCCTGAGTTTAGGGTCACATCTCAAACATAACACTTAAAGTTATTGATTGTGACAGTTGTTTAAAGTTTCCTTCTGGGATTTTAAAATAATTCCGCTTTACCAACTGCATCGGTCATAACAAAGTGATTGGCAAACCAGAAAATTACTATGATGTGTATGATGAGATGAAAAACACATGTTTCATACTGTCAATCTCTTGGAAAACATAGATGTCATCAAACTGCCCAAAGTGTTTGCCAAGATTAAAATTATCTGCCCCAAGAAAGTTGGCAACTACTCGTTATTGGTCAAGGTTGACACAGGGGGGGAAGTGTCAACGTAATACCTCTGTGAATTCTAGAAGACATGTATCCACAGCTGTGGCAGGTCACAACACAACCTATTGCTGTTAAACTTTCAATGTACAATGGTTCATTTATTCCATGTGTATGATCCATAGTTCTGGAGTGCAAGTACAATTGATTTTCCTGGGTTTTACAGATGTTCTACATTGTGGAAACTAAAGGCTCAGCAATTCCAGATTGACTGGAAAGTTGTGAACTCATGCTAATAACATGGGATCAGTCAGAATCACAAGGCAGATTAACCTCAGAAACTACACTTATCACCTCAATTCAAGACCTAACATCAAAATATGCAGAATGTTTCAAGAAATTTGTAGCTTCAAAGGAGATATAATATCATACTTTCAGGAGAATGCAAGTCCGTCAATTGATCCACCACACAAGCGCAACATCCACTTACAATATAAATTAAAGATCGATCTGGACAAAATGAAGAATGATGCATCTTTATAAGAGTACAAGAGCACACAGATTGGTACAGCTCAATCACGTGTCATAAAGAAGGATGGATCGTTGAGACTAACCCTCGACCTATGATGTTCAAAAGCAGCTTTCAAATGTTGTCCTTACAAAACACTCACATTAGAAGAGTTAAATCCAAGATTTGCAGGCAAAATTCTTCTTGAAGCTTGATGCCAAGCATGGTTGGTGAGAAGTATATCTCATGGAGAAGTCCCAAGAGATTATTTCCTTTCATACCCTGTTCAGGTGATACTGTTTCAATTACTTCTTTTCAGGCTATCTGTTATCCAGGATCTCTTTCAAGCTTACATGGACTGCATTACATGCACTGTACCTGGATGCATCTGTATCACAGGTGATATAGCTGTTGTGAGGAGAACAAAGCAAGAACACGACCATAATCTGCACTTATTGATGGAAGTGGTATGTAATGAAGGATTGGTGTTCAGCAGTCTGAAATGTGACATCAACGTGCAGCAGATCAATTTCTTCAGTTCTATTTATTCCAGTGCTGGTATATGTCCTGATCCAAGTTAAATAGAGGATATTAAAGCGATGCCAAATCCTCAAGATAGGGATGTACCTTGGTCTCTTTAATTTCTTGTCTCCACACATTCTCAATTTCACTCAAAAATCTTCATCACTAATGGAATTATTGAGAAAGGATGTGCCTTTCCTGTGACACGAAGACCACCAATACGTCTTTGAAGCACTGAAACAGTCATTATCAGAAGCATCAACATTGCAATTTTATGATTCTAGGGAGACAACTACCCTGGAGATAGGTGACTCATAGAAAGGTTTGGAAGCATGCATGCTACAAAAAAGCAAACTGATTTCCTTTGCTTCAAAATCACTGTCCATAACATGATCCAACTACTCCAACATTAAGCAGGAAAATTAGCTTTTGCGCTTGGAATCATGCGTTTCATACCTATCTATTTGGCAAAATATTTGTCGTAGAGACTGACCACAAACTGCTGGAGATGATTTGGTAAAAATCATTGAACAGTGCACCATCAAGGTTGCAACACCTCTTGATAAAGATTCAAGCTTACAACTGTAAGATTAGGTACAAGCCAGATAACTTGATGATCACACTGAATACCCTAGCCTAACCCAGCAAAAACAGAAGATATATCTTTAGATCTACATATTGACTTCACTGACATTGAACTTGAAGATGTTCTCCAAATTGATCAGGTACATTTCGTGCAAAACAAATGCCAGCAGCTACAAGAAGAAATGGCTAAAGATTCTACAGAAACTTTGGGAAACCATCATCAAATAATGGCCTGATTTAATTCAGCATGTCCACAAACGTGTGAGGCCATTTTGGTCTTATTGGGATGAGCTGGGTATTTCCCAGGGAGGTATTTTTAAAGGTAGGTAGGTCATCATGCCAGAACCTTTGCGACCTGATATTCTTCAACAACTTCATCACTCAAACATGGGCATTGATTGGACAAGAATACTCACAAAAGAGACAATCTATTGGCCGGGTATGAACAATGACATTGAAGTCATTGTCAAGAAGTGCGAGGCATGTCAAGAGCATATGCCAAGTCAGCACAAAGCACCACTGATTTCATATAAAGTTCCTACCCAGCCTTGGTCCAAAATTGCACTTGAGCTCTTTCATGTCCACGGCACTGACTTCATTATCTCCTTCGACTACTTTGTCAAGCATCCTGTTAGTTGGCAATTGTACAATACGCCAACACAACTGTTGCACACACTCTTAAGTACCATTTTATTTTTATTTGAGGTATCTAAGGAGATCATTGCGGATAATGGTCTGCAATTTATTGGTAAGCCATTTCAGCATATGCTTGAGAAGTGGAATATCAATCATATTACTTCTTCTCCTCATTATCTAATCAAACGGCCTAGCTGAACAGATGATTCACATGATAAAATCCCTAATACTCAAATGTAGACATACAAAACAAGATCTAAACATTGCAATGTTACATCAGAGAGCGACACTTTTAGGTGCAACTATTCCATCACCAGCAGAATTCATGTTTGGCAGACCAGTGGGTGCCAACTTACCTACTCTTACCCATTCTACTCTCTCAAAAACTAGAGAGCCACTTTTAAAATTACAAGAGAAGATGACCAACATGCATGATAAAAATGCAGGTTCAAAATTGCCAAGTTTGCAGTTGGGCCAACAAGTTCACATCCAGGATCCCACAGAAGGTTTGTGGCAATCAACCCAGGCACAAGGATTTGTTCAGAACCAAGGTCCTACGAAGTCATTTCATACAAAGGTACAATGGTGAGGCATAGCCAAGGACAAATCAGTTCCATTCCAGCTGCACAACCACTATACAGCCTTATTGCATGTAGGAAAAGATCCCAAATGCAACCAGGAACAACATCTAAGAATGACAATCTTATAGATCACTGTGCACAATTAAAGAAACCTCCAGACAAGGTTACCATTATAAGATCTGGATATACCAGAAGATTACCTTTACACTTTAGAGACACATAGATTAATTAGCTTTATAAAAAAGCAAGGAAATTGTGGTGAACCTTTATAAGACATTGGTTCAGCCTCAGCTGGGGTGATGTGCCCAGTTCTGGATACCACACTTTAGGAAGGAAATGAAGACGTTGGAGCCAGTGCCAAATAGATTTATGAGGATGGGTCCCGGGGATGAGAGACTTCAGTTGTGTGGCCAAGCTGGGCCAATTGTCCTTAGGGAAGAGAAAGATGTGAGGGAATTTGATAGGCATGTTCAAACACATGAGGGGCCTAGAGGCAACTTGAAGAAAAACTTTTTTATGTAGCAAATGATCAGGATCTGGAATGTGCTGCCTGAGAATGTGGTGGAGACAGATTCAATCATGGCTTTCAAAAGGGAATTGGATAATTATCTGCAAAGAAAATATTTGCAGGGCTATGGGAAAAAAAAACAATGGAACTAGGTGAGTTGCTCTTCAGAGCTGGCATGGACATGAATTGTTGAAACAGAGAAGGGGGCTTGAATGGCCTCTTTCTCTGTTTTAACCATTTTATGATTCAATGATTTATTGCCAGGGTTGAATAGGATAAATTCTTCTTGTAATTTGTTTGCAGGATATCTTTGGATAATAAAAGAATAAACATGTTATCATCATAAGGTTTAGGTTTTAATCTGCAAATCATGTTTATTGAAAGAAACATTATACAGCAGCAAATGATCAATACAGCAAATTCCACGAGATTACTAAATCTAATTTACAACTCCTTGGTATGTCAGAAATCTCCAATGATTAGCTTCATCTCTTTTTCGATCAGGTTTAGCAGTTTCCATCTCCTGATAGAATATACAGAAACATTCATTCAGCCCAACCAAGTTAGCATTTATGCTCCACTTGAGCCTCCTCCCACCTCCTCATCTAACTATATCAGATAACCATCTATTCCCTTCTCCCTCATATGTTTGTCTGGCCTCCCCTTAAATGCAGCTATACAATTTTCCTTAAGCATTCCCTGTAATAGCGAGTTCCGCATTCTCACCAGAAGTTTCCTCCAAATTTCGTACATGATTTTTTTGGTCGCTATCGCAATTTGATGACCTCTAGTCATGCTCTTCCCCACAAGTGGAAACATTCTGTCTGTATCCACTCTATCAAAACCCTTTCTTAGTTTTAAAGTCCTCTATCCAGTTACCCCTCAGTCTTCTTATTTCAAGAGAAAAAAGACCCAGCCTCTCCTGATCGGTATACCCGCACATTTCTACGTGACTTTACAATTGTTACACAATAGGATAGCAAAAATTTTATTATCTAGCCCCAGTGCTATACATCCTTTAGGGTAACCTTAATGGCAGCAGAGAAACAATAACACAGAATTGTCCTATTTGCACAGTTATGATGGTGGGATTCACAGATTTCAATTAAGCATGCTTTGCCTAGACAGCAGTAGTAAAATTAAAGTTACTGCAAAAACTCTATGAATAAATATTACAAAAATGGACATGTTTTATGATTTTAATATGACAGATCACCCTTGTCCATGATCTCAGCTTCCGATGCTGTGCACCAAAGAAAGTGCTTGCTGAACACAGTTCCATGTACACAGGGACACAGCTGTGAACACAGTCCCATGTATAAAGGTGCACAGCTGTTGAACACAGTTCCATGTACAAAGGGACACAACTGTTGAACACAGTCCCATATACAAAGGCACACAGCTGTCCAACACAATGTACAAAGGGACGTGACTGTTGAGCACATTCCCACGTACAACGATATGAAACTGTTCAACATAATTCCATGATCTGATAGCCTCCATTGGAAAGAAGGCCCTTTAAGCTCTTACTCCACATATAACTCAGGAGGGTTACTAACAGTCTGGCCTCTGCTTTATAGTAGTTCATTCACATCAAACCTCATTGCTTAGCATCCCACTCTGTGATTCTTTCTCAACTCCTCCTCCCCTCTGCTGCTTCGGATGATGATTGCTTGGTGCAATTGAATCTGTATTATATAGTTTTCATATAAGCCTTTAATTAGGCCAAAATATAATGGATTTCAATAGGTGACCACAGTTAGCTGTATTCTTAAGAGTCCAGATGGGGAAGAAAGACAACGCTGTCTGGAGATAACTATTAATTTTAACACAACAACCTGCCTTATCGTTTGCTCAAAAAACAAGGCAGATCAAACTTTTTTAGTTAGCTGATAACGTTTCATCAGAGGGAATTCTGAGGAAAGAGCTATTGACCTGAAACATTAACTCTATTTCATCCTTCACAGATGCTGCTAGACTTGATGAGTATTTCCAAGTGTTTTCACATTTTCTGTTTTTCTTACAGATTTCCGGCATTAATGGCACTTTGGATCTTGCGTTAGTTAGCTGGTAGCTGCTTGAAATGATATTGGATGTACATTTTTAGTAGTGGGAGAAGAGTAGCAGCAGAAGACCAGGAGCAAAGCAACAGTCCCTAGCAATCAGGTTAAGTTACAAGGTCGGGATTTCATTAAGGTCTTATGCTTGGGAGTGGAGGAGCAGAGGGGAGAGATGGGAGGACTGGAGCCTGGGGCAAGGGAAGCCAAAACTTTCCTTGTGGAGCTTGGAAGAGCACTCCTCCTTCTGTTGATCACAGAAGGAAAGTCAAAACAATTTCTTTAAAAAGCTTTCCTCTTTAGGACTATTTTGACCCTGTATCTTCTTCCTGCTCGGCTGACCTGGTAGGAAAGCCACAGCCTGTTCCCTGTTCAGACCCATTGTTAAAATATTAGTCAGGCCCCTATAACATAACCGAAGTTTGATCTGAATAGTTAAAGAGAGACTCTGCTGGTTTCTTGTAGTTTTCCCCTCTTGCCTGCTCAATAGAGCAGATTAAAAATGTAGCATGTGGGAAGAGAGTGAGAGGTCAATCGGTGAGAATTGTGCATGATTTTAACTACCTGCCCATTTGGCTTCTGCTAGACAGGCAGGGTCAAAATTGTCCATGAGGCTGCAAAGAATGCTGCTGTTTTCAAACAAGATTTAAGTTTGTTGTTAATTTATTCCTTGTCAAATTTGATTGGTCATTTAGCCTGATTTATGGGGCCAACTTCCTTGGGGGCGAATCCTAATTGTCTGCTGGAAAAGCTGTGAAAACTATGAAAAGTTGCCATTGGAATACTTTTCGTCATGTTACAATTAATAGATTTTTAGTTTAAAACCTTTGAGTCATTTGTTGATCACTTTAGTATCTTGTGACCAATAATCAGCAGTATAATAACACAGGGCACTTCAGTCAGAGTGCTGAAAACAGGCCATGACATTAAATATTCATATAATTCAAGCAAAATCAAAGACAGTCATTATTGCAAATCTGTTTTAACAATAGTTCATGTGTAAAGAGAGCAGCTGCCTAGATAGAAAAGGATAGATACAAAGGACTATTAGTTTTCTGTTGTGTTAATGACAGATGGGAATTCAAACCCATTAATCTTGGGTGCCTTTCATGTTTAAATTGTCCTTTTTCTAGGTTCATCAGAAAACTGGAATGCTAGTGTCAGGCAGACTGGAGTTTAAAACTGTGATGATGATACACCTTGACTTAAATGCCAAGCACCGATACAGAACTCAGCATCTCACATGGATTCAATGGGGAATTTGCTGAGCTCAAGTGGATAGATGTAGGCAGAATTGTCAAGAAATTCCTTGAATACAGTCAACTTGACAGTCACTTCATATCTGAGTTCTACTAGAGGTCAAAACTTAAGGGGTTCAGCAATTTTAAAAATGAATAATTTCTGTGCACTGGCCATTGCTTGGGTGGAGCTAAGAAACAGCAAGGGACAGCAAACATTGGTAGGAATTGTTCCTAGGCCACCAAACAGTAGTGGTAGTGTGGGGCATAATATTAATCAAGAGATTAGAGAAACATGTAGTATGGGTAATACAGTAACCATGGGCGACATCAATCTGCATATAGACTGGGTAAACGTAATGAGCACTATGCTGTGGAGGATGAGTTTCTAGAGTGTATTAAGGGCCGATTTCGAGAGCAGTATGTTGAGGAACTGACTAGAGAACAGGCTATTTCAGATCTAGTGTTATGTAACGAGAAAGGGCTAATTAATAATCCTGTTGTAAAAGAATCTTTAGGGATTAGTGACCATAATATGACAGAATTTTACATTGGGTGAAATCATCCCACATTTGTACAAAGTGCGGTAGCAGGTGGGAAAAATTCGACTTACCTGCCGGCTACACTGGTGGGTTTTCACACTGTATTGACCTCTTCCCACTTCATTAATTATTCACTCATGCGCAGCATGCCATTTTGCTGGTGGGAGGCCTCTGATTCGCCCACCATGACATCACCTCGCTGTTTCCTCATGCCGGAAACCATATTTAAAGTACAGTTACACGCACACCTCTCAGTGCTTCCAGCCCAGGACTGCTGGACAGAAGACATGGGCCCAAAAGGCAAGAAGACTGCAGCCCCCTGATTCAGTGATGTGTGCCTAGAATGGCTTTTGGACGCTGTGGAGGTCCACTGTGATGCCCTCTACCCCCACTTTGGTCACAGGAGGGGCAGCAACATCACCAATCTGTCTTGGGAGATGGTGGCAGCAGTGGTGGTCAATGATAATGTTGCCCACAAGAGGTCAGTCATCCAGTGAAGAAAGAGGATGAATGATCTCACCTATGCTGCCAGGATAGGTTAACCATCTCATCGCTCTAAACTCACACAGTCACAAGCCCAACAAACATTCACTGGCATCTCACTCACTGCCAGCTCAAGGGACATCGCCGTTCATTCTTTCACACAAACCCTCACACCTTCATCCGGAGATCTCCTCCTCATCCAGTGCATGTCTCCACTCAGCACACGCATGCACACCTAGCATCCTTCTCAATTGGCCAGGCATCCATCTTGCTCACACTCTCGCTATCTATTTTTATGCAAGACAAGATTACACATAATAAAAGAGAAAAGTTCCATACTGGAGGCGGAGTGCCAGATATCAAGGTCCTCACTCCTTTCGAAGACCATGCGGTGCAGCTGGCCAGAGAGGACATGGACCATTCCTGTGGCGACAGCAAAGTCGGCGCCAAGCATCCAAGGGAGGATCATGAATGAGGTCATTCATATGGCAACTCAACTGTGAGTCCACTGTTCTGTGTACTGTGGCAGATATGCACTAATAATCTCAACTTTCTCTCTTAGGCAGATCTGCCATGTCGCCTTCAGGCAACTTTGGCCATGACTCAAGTGCTGACAGCACCTCGAATGAGGACCCAGGGGACATCATCCTCGAAAACCCATCACAGTGCTCACCCACACCCTCCACCAGCACAGCGACACACACCTCGGTGGGGCCTACATGTACAGTAGACTCAGGTTCACAATCTGTTGAGTACAGCACACAATCTGTTCCACAGCAGGCAGAATCTGTGACACCTGAGGTCGCCAGCACTCGGAGGACTGCTGGAGGCAAGGGATATGCTGAGTCCAGGTCAGGTGATGAGCCTCTGGATTCAGTCTCAATCAGTTGTTGGAGCTGCAGTGACAATCATGGGAACACAGGAAGGGATGTCCGCTGCACTCCTCAGATTGCAGGGCATGCTGGGGGAGTCTGTCCACCTTCAGTCTGAGGTGATAGCACTGGCATACCAATGCACCGAGGTCAACATTGACAGGATGGCTAACACCATGGAGACCTTTGTCCAGGACATCTGTCCTGCACTGCTGTGCGGGCTGAATTCCATCTCTGATGCCATTGTGTGCAACAGTGCCAGCACAAGAGGGGGGCAGATCTTATTCCAGCTGCCCCTTCTCCTCAAAGACTCAGCCAATGACCATTGGTGACCCATAGGGAGGAGGATCTGCAGGTGCACACCCTGGGGTCATGCACCCAGGTGACTCCGGGAATGTCTGGCTGATCCAACTCCCCTTTTCCTGTGACCCCATCTGCTCTAGATGCACAGGCGGAGGAGGATGAACCTGCAGCACAGCAGGAGAACTAAAGCAGGCCTGAGCCCTCCAGGTCTCGGCCCTCCATGGGATGCCCGCTAGGGTTATCACAGACAGGGTGAAGCAATCAGCAGGCTGCCTCCACCTCCTCCTTGGATGTCCGGGGAACACCAAGATGTAGCAGCAGGGTTAGGCAGGTTAAGAAAATATAGTCCCACCAAATGGGCATGGGATTTAATCACTTGAATGTAATGTTGACTATTGTAAATAAACTACAATGTCACCCAGAATATAGCTCCTTATTATGATGAGCAGCATTCATGTTAGTCTGAAGTGAAACCCTGTTCCCTGCACAAGGTAGAGGCTGATGTCTCAGTCCAGGGCCTCCTCCCTGTGTTCTGTGCAACCTTCCCAGCACACTGACGGTGTGCCTTCACAGTCACTGGACACATCAGTCATGCCTGCACCTTGATGGGACTTTTCATTGCTGCCAGAATGCCCTGGGCCAGCGGCACACAGTTCCGTTATTGTCTGGGTGCTCCCAGCACCTTTGAGGTGCGGCTGGGCCCCCATCTCATCAGCATCTGTGACCAGTTACAGTGTGGTCCTGAAGGGTTCAGCTCACGAAGTATAGCACAGGATCAGGAGAAGTTAAAGTTTCCCCGCTGCATCTCCATGATATGACCATGTTCACAGAGCACAAGCAAACTGCCATCAGCCAGACAGGAGTCAGACATTCACATAGGCTGTGTGAGGATCTATGAAGTGTCCCCACTCTATGTCGACGTCATCCTCCTGGAATGTGGGGACTATGGGCAACCACTGTCTCCGTTGCAGGAGCATTATTACAGAGGGTATGTGCACTTCCATCAGCCAGACTGGAGTCAAACAATCACAGTAATGTGAAGATCTAAGGAGCGTCCTCACTGTCATCATCGTCTTCCACTAAACTAATGGCTATGAGGGCCTCCAGAGCATGCCTGCCTCATCTGGATAACATCATGGCCTCATGACTGTCATCCTTGCCTTCAAGGACCTAATCACCCTCATCCCCACCAATGTCCTCCTCATCGGAGGAGACATGCTGCTCCTCCATCTCCTCCACAGGCAGCTCCTCCCCTCATTGCAGTGCCAGACTGTGTAGAGTGCAGCAGGTGATGATGATGTGTGACACTCTCTGCGGACTATATTGCAGGGCTCTACCAAACCAGCCCAGGCACTGAAACCTTATTTCAAACATCCCCATGGTTTGCTCCACAAAGCTGTGAGTTACAGTACGAATCTCATTATAGCATCACTCTGCTGCAGTCTGAGGCTGCCACACGGGTGTCATCAGCCACGTGTAGCCCTTGTCCCCAAGGAGTCATTCCTGCAGCTTTGTGGACCCTGGAAGATATCAGGAATCTGAGACCCGACTGAGAATGTAGTAGTCATGGACACTCCCTGGGAATCGTGCGCAGTCCTACAGGATGCGTTTGCTGTGGTTGCAGACCAGCCAAATATTCAGCAACTGGAAGCTCTTGCAGTTCACATAGTGTGCTGCTTGTTGCCACGGAGATCTAAGGGCCATGTGAGTGCAGTTGATGGCACCCTGCACCTGTGGAAAACCAGAGATCTGCATAAATCCCAACGCTATTGCTTCCTGGCTTACCTGAGCCCAGGTGAAATACACAAAGTTGTGTGCCTTCACGAATATGGAGTCCATGACCTCCTGGATGCACTTGTGTATGAAGGCTTGTGAATTCCTGCAGAGGTCGCCTGTGGGGCCCTGGAGGGAGCCATTGGCATAAAAATTGAACGTCATGGCCACATTCATGGCTACTGGCTGTGGATGCTGTTCAAGTTCCCATCGTATCAAATCCAGCAGTAGCTGGCAGATGTGAATGACTAGCTCCTTGGACATGCGCAGTCGTCGGTGACACTGGTTCTCGGTCATTTTCAGGAGTGACAAGCACCACATGTAGACCCTGGGTCTAGCAAGGCACCGACCGTGACAGCTCACTGTGGCTGTTCAGCGGCATGCACGGGAGCCCCAGCTGCCCATTTTTCTTGAGGGTGCTGCTCCTTCCTCTGCCCAGCCAGGCACCTCCATCATTCTCTTCTTCGTCTCTGCTCCTTGTTGGCCATGAGGCATACAGCTAAGTCACCAGGGTCCATGCTCCTGATGTATTCCTCCTGCAGGATGAAAGAGAGAAATGGTTGGGTTGGCATTGGTCTCCTAAGGACCTCTCATGGTCATGTGTGTGGCTCTGGCTCCATCTCAAGGCCCTCTAACACATGCCACCTCTTGGGTGGCCAGAGATTAGTGCGCTGCATGGCTGCCCAAACCTCACCTGCGTCCGCCCCACTCCAACTGACTGATTGGCGGCAGCTTTGCCCATTGGACTGCATGCTGTGCTTTCAGCTCAGGCACAGGCATTCTCCTAAACTGCACTGCAAGGCTGTACTGTTAGCTTGAACGATGGGGGAGGCTGGTCCAAACCGGGATGATGACATTGCAAGGGTCTGTGAGCACCTCCACCAGCGACTGCTGCATGGCAGCTTTCTCAAGGAGATTGTACAATGTGCCCAGTTGTCCAACTGTTCTGCAGCCTCCAAAAATGCTCATTAATTTGCAGTCTGTGCCCGAGGGGTGAAAAATTCATGAGCATTTGGTGGCAGTTTCATGCCTCTGCGCTGCTTGAGTGAGCAAATAAGTTAGAGGCCCAACTCCAAGCATGTCAACGTAGCTGCGCCTGAACTATCTCAGCTGTGTAAGAATGCTCACTTTAAACAAAGTGTCCTCAGTGCGTGGCTGCTTCCTTTCACCCTGCCTGCCGCATGTGCTTGTGCACTACCATCAGATTGTGCTGCTTGCTCCCCACCCCCCTTCACCCCAAATGCACTGCAGCCCTTGGTCCAGCACTACATGGTCAGCCAGCCCTGAAAAAGTTACTTGCCTGTGCCCTCACCTTCCTTGAAGTCGAACAGGTGACCCTCGCAAGCACTGCTCAACATTAGGGTACACTCACCTCTGAGTTCCCCTCAAAGTCAGCTCGCTAGGTACATGCCTTTTAAATGCAGTTGTGAATCACGTCATTCTGAAGCCATGTCAACATGGGAGATCAATTCGACATTGGGGGATAATTCCGGTGGGCAGGCAAGATGATGAGGTGCAAGTGCATTGAAATTACATTCTTGACCTTAGACCATGAGAGAGGCGGCCCACGTTTGATCGATGGAGCAGACAATGGCTAATGAGAGGCAAATTGACTGAGGTGGATAGGGAAAATGCACTAAAAGGTATGATGGTACACAGGCAATGGATAGTCTTTAAAGAATTATTTCATGCTTTACAGGAATGAAACATTCCTTCAAGGCACAAAAACCCAAAAAGAAAAGTCAGTCAACTGTGGCTAACAAAGGAAGTTAAGATAAAAGCAAAAAACTGCGGATGCTGGAAACACAAAATAAAAACAAAAATACCTGGAAAAACTCAGCAAGTCTGGCAGCATCTGCGGAGAGGAGCACAGTTAACGTTTCGAGTCCGTATGACTCTTCAACAGAATTAAGGAAAAATAGAAAAGAGGTGAATTATAAGCTGGTTTAAGAGGGCGGGGTGGGGTGGGACAAGAAGAGCTGGATAGAGGGCCAGTGATAGGTGGAGATAACCAAAAGATGTCACAGACAAAAGGACAAAGAGGTGTTTAAGGTGGTGATATTATCTAAAGGAATGTGCTAATTAAGGGTAGAAAGCAAGATGAGCAAGGTACAGAGAGCCTTAGTGGGGATGGGGTGGGGTGAAGGAATAAAAAAAGGCTAAAAGGTAGAGATAAAACAATGGATGGAAATACATTTAAAAATAATGGAAATAGGTGGAAAAAGAAAAAGCTATATAAATTATTGGAAAAAACAAAAAGGAGGGGGAAAATTGGAAAGGGTGTGGGGATGGAGCAGAGAGTTCATGATCTAAAATTGTTGAACTCGATATTCAGTCCGGAAGGCGGTAAAGTGCCTAGTTGGAAGGTGAGGTGCTGTTCCTCCAGTTTGCGTTGAGCTTCACTGGAACAATGCAGAAGCCAAGGATGGACAGGTGGGCATGAGATCAGGATGGAGTGTTGAAATGGCAAGCGACAGGGAGGTCTAGGTAATGCTTGCAGACAGACTGAATGTGTTCTGCAAAGCGGTCACCCAGTCTGCATTTTGTCTCTCCACTGTAGTGGAAACCGTATTGGGAGCAACAAATGCAGTAGACTAAGTGAGAGAAGTGCAAGAGAAGTGCTGCTTCACTTGAAAGGAGTGTTTGGGCCTTTGGACGGTGAGGAGAGAGGAAGTAAAGGGGCAGGTGTTGCACCTTCTGCAGTTGCATGGGAAAGTGCCGCGGGAGGGGGTTGAGGTGTAGGGGGTGATGGAGGAGTGGACCAGGGTGTCCTGGAGGGAACGATCCCTGCGTAATGCCGCCGGGGGGGTGGGGGGGAGGGTGAAGGGAAGATGTGTTTGGTGGTGGCATCATGCCGGAGTTGGCGGAAATGGCGGAGGATGATCCTTTGTATGCGGAGGCTGGTGGGGTGATAAGTGAGGACAAGGGGGACACGATCATGTTTCTGGGAGGGAGAAGAAGGTGTAAGGGCGGATGCGAGGGAGATGGGCCGGACACGGTTGAGGGCCCTGTGAACCACTGGAAAACCTCAGTTAAGGAAGAAGGAGTACATGTCAGAGGAACTGTTTTTGAAAGTAGCATCATCAGAACAGATGCAACGGAGGCGAAGGAACTGAGAGAATGGGATGGAGTCCTTACAGGAAGCAGGGTGTGAGGAGCTGTAGTCGAGGTAGGTGTGGGAGTAAGTAGGCTTGTAATGGATATTGGTGGACAGTCTATCACCAGAAATTGAGACAGAGAGGTCGAGGAAGGGAAGGGAAGTGTCAGAGATGGACCATGTAAAAATGATGGAGGGGTGGAAATTGGAAGCAAAATTAATAAATTTTTCCAGGTCCAGACGAGAGCATGAAGCAGCACCGAAGTAATCATCGATGTACTGGAGAAAGAGTTGTGGGAGGGGGCCGGAGTAGGACTGGAACAAGGAATGTTCTACATACCCCATAAAGATTCAGGCATAGCTGGGGCCCATGCAGGTACCCATAGCCACATCTTTTATTTGGAGGAAGTGAGAGGAGTTTAAGGAGAAATTGTCCAGTGTGAGAACAAATTCAGCCAGACGGAGGAGCGTAGTGGTGGATGGAAGTTAAGGAAGTTAAGGGTTGTAGACGATTAAAATAAAAAGCTTAGAAAATTGCCAAAAATAGTGAACCTGAGGATTGGGAGCATTTTAGAAAACAGCAAAGGAGGACCTATAGACTGATAAAGAAAGGGAGAATAGAATATGAATGTAAATTAGCAAAAACCATAAAAACCTGGAAAAACTTCTATAGGTATGTAAAAGGAAATGTTTGGCTAAGACAAATGTGGGTCCATTCCAGGCAGAGTTAGAAAGTTTATAATGGGGAATAGAGAAATAGCAGGGAAGCTAAATGATTACTTTGTGTTGTTTTCACTGAGGAAGATATAAGAAATCTCCTAGAATTAGAGATCTAATGGACTAGGGGGAATGAGGAATTGAAGGAAATTAATATTAGTAAGAAGGTTAAATTAATGAGACTGAATTTGATAAGTCTGATCTGATATTCTACATCCCAGAATGTTGAAGGAGGTTGCTATGGGGATAGTGAATGCATTGGTGATTATCTTCCAAAATTCTATAGATTCTGGAATGGCTCCTGCAGATTGGAAGGTGGCAAATGCCATTCCACAATTTAATAAGGGGGGGGGAGGGGGGAAAGAGAAAACAGGGAACTGTAGACCTGTTAGCCTTACATTAGTAGTAGGCAAAATACTAAAATCTGTACCAGAGGAAGTGATAAATGGACTCTTGGATGGCGAGGACTTGGTAAGACCTAGGGAAGGCCTGAGGAGTCACGAGAGGGCGATTGGAGTCTTGGAGGAGAGGCTTTGGAGATTACCGGGCCTTAAGAGGAAGGTGCCCCTAGTCAGAAGGGGGTGGCTGATGGAGGCACCACCGCACCCCTCCCACAGCCTGAGATCTAATTTTGATTCTTTCCAGTCTTCCCCCACAGAGGTTCAATGATCCTGCCAGCCTAAGAATAGAGGTTGGGTGGGAAACAGCCCTAAAATGACCATTAATTGCCCATCTAAGCATCTCAATTGGGGCAAGTGTGGGCTTCCCATCTGAGGCCTTGTCTGCCCCAGCATAAAATTGCCGTGTGGTCAGAGCAGGTGGGAACCCAGAGGGAATCCCATCCCTGCAATTTCACGCTCCCCCTGCCCCCACCTAAAACCTGGAAAAGGGTAATATTCAGGCCTTTGATAATAAAGATCTGATTGGACTTAGCCAACATGGATTTCTGAATGGGAAATCATGTTTGACAAGTCTGTTGGCATTTTTTGAGGTTGCTACTCGCAGAATTGATCAAGGGGAGTCAGTGGATGTTGTATACATGGATTTTCAGGAGACTTTTGATAAAGTTCCCCACAGGAGGCTGGTTAGCAAATTTAAAGCACATGGGACAGGAGGTAATATACTGGCATGGATTAAAGATTGGTTAACAGGCAGAAAACAGAGTAAGCTTAAATGGGCCATTCTTGCATTGGCAGGCTGTAACTAGTAACTGCAGGGATCAGTACTCAGGCCCCGGCTGTTCACAATATATATCAATGATTTGGATTTGGAGACCAAATGTAATATTTCCAAGTTCACAGATGACACAAAGCTAGGCGGGAACGTGTGTTGTGAGGAAGGTTGAAAGCGACTTCAAGGAGATTTGGACAGGTTTAGCGGACAGGGTTTTCCCCTCGTCGGGCGGGCATGGCGGGCGGGACCGGGAACGGCCACAAGACGGACCGCCACCCGCGATCAGGCTCGGACCGCGTTTTCTTGCTGGCTGGCCTCAGTGCAGCCGGGGTGGGGCAGTAGGAACACGAGGGCTGAAGTCTGTGCATGCGCAGGGGAGCGTGCACTGAAAGTTCCCTGA
This sequence comes from Carcharodon carcharias, assembly GCF_017639515.1. Taxonomy (NCBI): domain Eukaryota; kingdom Metazoa; phylum Chordata; class Chondrichthyes; order Lamniformes; family Lamnidae; genus Carcharodon; species Carcharodon carcharias. Next base: position 89,531,301 of record NC_054470.1, read on the forward strand.
AGGCACAGAGCTGCCTCAGGGAGCTGAAGAATTTTAAAATGAAAAATAAACATTTTACAAATGATATAAACATGTGACTCAGTCACATGAAGAGGGACATGTAAAAAATGATGTTAAAATTTTTTTATTGTTTTTTTTAATAACCATCCCACCTGTGGACGAGGTTTCGTAAAAAATGCAAAGGCCGCCTTGGCCTATTCGCCCGTCCACCAACTGAACGGTTGAACAGGCAGCGAAAAATACAAATTAACTAATTACTTAAGGGCCATAATAGTCCCCTTAATTGTCAGTAGGCATGCTGCTGCCTCTCACGCATACCCACTGACTGAAAGATCGCAAGAGTGCGCGATGATGTCGGGACGCATGCCTGACATCATCGTATACTATTTCACTCCCGTTCAGGTTGGGTGCCCGACTACCCGCGGGACAAAAAATTCTGCCCAGCGAGTGCACAGAAACATGACAGGTGGAATATAATGTGGAAAAATATGAGGTTATCCACTTTGGTAGAAGGAACAGATGTGCAGTGTATTTCTTAAATGGTAAGACATTAGGAAGTGTAAATGTACAAAGGGACCTGGGTGTCCTTGTCAATAAGTCACTGAAGCTAACATACAGGTGCAGCAAGCAATTAGGAAGATTCATGGTACGTTAGCCTTTATCGCAAGAGAATTTGAGTACAGGAGTAGTGAAGTCTTGCTTCAATTGTACAGAAGCTTGGTTAGATTGCACCTGAAGTACTGTGTGCAGCTTGGTCCCCTTATCTTAGGAAGGATGTTATTGCCATGCAGGAAGTGCAACAAATGTTCACCAGATTTGTTCCTGGATGGCGGGACTGTCTGATGAAGAGAGATTGGGGAAACTGGGCCTTTATTCTCTAGAGTTTTGAAGAATGAGGGGTGATCTCATTGAAATCCACAAAATGCTTAAAGGAATAGACAGGGTAGATGCAGGTAAGATGTTTCCTCTGGTTGGGGAGTCTAAAATCAGAGGACACAATTTCAAATTAAGGGGGTAGCCACTTAGGACCAAGATGAGAATTTTTTTTTACTCAGAGGGTTGTGAATCTTTGGAATTATCTACCCCAGAGGGCTGTGGAAGCTCAGTCATTGGGCAGAATTTTCCCAGAATTGCACTAAGTGTGGTAGTGGGGGGGTAAAATGGAGTCCTACCCTGCCATGAAAATGGCGGGTTCTCATGCTGTATCTTCCCAAGCCCGCCTCATTATTTATGCATTCCCGGGAAACATGACGTTTCCATAGGGGACGGGCTCTCATTCACCCGCTCACCATCACCCCGCTGTTGCATCACACCAGCCTCTATCTTTAAAAGGCAGCTGCCAGCACAGCGCTCATCACCACCAGCTCACCACCGCTGCCTGGCAGGCATGGCCAGCAAAGGAAAAAAGACTGCAGCGCCCCCCCAACTTCAACGACAGGTCCCTCGAGCGACTGCTGGATGCCATGGAGGCTCGCCGGGATGTGCTCTACACAAACTCTGGCCGCAGGATGGGTAGCAATGTCACTAACCAGGCTTGGGAGGTCGTGGCAGTGGTGGTCAATGTGAACGCCCTGCAGAGGAGGTCAGACATCCTGTGCCACAAAAGGATGAATGATCTCCCCCGTTCCGCCAGGGTAAGTCATGCTTTTCATCACTCCCAGCTCACACACTCACAAACCCATCACATGTCCACAGGGCACTCACTCACTGCCAGTGCAAAGGACATCACCAATCACTCTCTCACACAGACCGTCATTGTCCTCATTCCATCTATGGGACCACCCACCACCCACACAGGCCAGGCAGCCTTATCATCTGGCCCGGCAGGCATCCTGATACACTCTCCCCATCTCTATCCATGCAGGACAAACTGGCTCACAACAGGAAGGGAATGTAGCAGACAGGTAGAGGGATGTCAGAAATCAAAGTTCTGACAGAATTCAAAAACAGCACCATTCAGCTGGCTGGCAATGACCGGGATTGGCCGTGTGCTGATGGTGAGGTCAGCGCTGCTCTGCCAAGTGAGGATCCTGCAGTGCAACATCCATCAGACAACCGTGCCATGAACGATGTGTCGTCTTTCGCAGGCCACTGCCATGCACCAATTATCTCCCCTTGCTTTCGCAGGCATATCTGACTCCATGACCCAGGGCCTCCAACCAAGCCCCGAAGAAACCTCTGATGAGGAATCTGAAGGCACCCTCCCTGAAGTCCCATCACAGAACTCCCCTCACCCTCCACCAGCACAGAGACACATAACTCAGTGGGACCTACCTTTAGAGTAACCACAGGATCACAATCTGGTGAGCACGTCACACTTTCTGATCCACAGCAGGTGGGAGCAGGGGTTTCCCATGTCCCTGGCACTCGGAGGATTGCTGGAGGCCAGAACGTTGCTCAGTCCGAGTCAGTTGATGAACCTCTGGACTCGGTTATGTCACAGCTGCTGGAGCTGCAATGGCAGGCTAGGGACCATCAGAAAGGGATGTCTACTGCACTTCTCAGATTGCAAGGCAAGATGGAGGAGTCCATCCGTCTTCAGGCTGAGGTGATAGTGCCGGCATTGCAATGGTAGCTTGGCAGCCACCATGGAGACCTTGGTCCAGGATGTCGCTCCTGTACTGCTGTGCGGGCTTAACTCCATCACTGATGCCACAATTGGCCTCCAACAGTGTGTATGCGAGAGGGATGCTGGATAGCTCGATTTCACTCCAGCTACCCTTTATGCTCATGGAGTCAGCCAGGGGCCCTTGGGCAACGAAAGGGAGGAGGGTCAGCAGGTGCACGCTGCGGGGCCATCCACCCTTGTGACTCCGGGAGTAACGGCCCATCTGAATCCCCTCTTCCTGTGACCTCTTCATATCCAGCTTCACTGACCGAGGAGGTTCCAGTGCCACATAGCAGGACCCCGAAAGAAGCCCTCCATAGGATGCCCACCAAAATCATCACAGACAGGGCGTCACAGTCAGCAGGCCGCCTCCACCTCCACTGTGGATGTCCAGGAAGCACCAAGACGTAGTGGCAGATTTAGGAAAGTTAGGTAAATGTAACACTTTTGGAGTCAAACAATTGAACCAAATTAACAAAACGAGGGATAAAGTAAACACGGCCCCTAAATTAGGATAGCTGTAAAACCAAAGACAAAGCTTAAAGAAAACTTACAAACATCAAAGCAAAATGTGATTAAGTTGCACAGCCTGGCCATAGGTGTTGATCACTTGTACATACTGTTCACTATTGTCAATAAACTCCTAAGAATGTCACCCTGCCTGTGGCTCCTTGTTCTGATGAGCAGTGTTCTTGTTACTCAGATGTGAAACCTTTCTGTACAAGATAAAAGGCAGGTGTCTCAGTCCAGGGTCTCTTCCCTGTACTCTGTGCAGCCTTCAGACCACAGTGATGGTCCGTCCTCACACTCCCTGGAAACATTATTGATGTCTGCACCTCGGCAGTGCTTGTCATTGCTGCCACAATATAGTGGGCAGGCACCACAGAGCTCTCTCATACTCTGTGTGCTCTCAGCACCGTTAAAGTAGGGCCGACCCCATCACACCAGCATCTGCAACCAATGATGCTGTGCATAAGCTCCTGAAGGGCTGAAGTACTGAAGGCGGAACAGCATCAGATGGGTCTAAAGTTTCATGGCTGCGTCTCTGATCATGAAGCGCAAGCGAGCTGTCCTCGGCCAGACAGGGGTCAGACATTCTCAGAGTCTATGCGAAGATCTCTGGTGTGTCCTCATTGCATGTTGTCATCATCCTCCTGGAATCTAGCAACTATTAGGGCCTTCATTGCATCTCCATAACAGGAGTATTATCACAGAGGGTATTGACGCTGCCATAAGCTGGACTGGAGTGAAACATTCACAACTGCTATGTGAGGATCTACAGGGACACCTCACTGCATGTCATCAACATCCTCCACAAATCTGGCAGCTATGAGGGCCTCCTGAGCCTCATTCCCATCATCGTCACCACCGAGGACCCCCTCACCTTCATCCCTTTTGGTGTCCTCCTTATCGGAGGGGACTTGCAGCTCCTCCATCTCCTCCTCAGCTATCTCCTCTTCCCATTGCAACACCAGGTTGTAAAGGGCGGAGCAGATGACAACGAGGCGTGACACCCTCTACAGACTGTATTGTAGGGCTCCACCAGACTGGTCCAGGCACCAGAACGGCACCTTCAGCATCCTGATGGTCTGCTCCACCAAGTTGTGAGCTGCTGCATGAGCCTTATTATAGTGTTACTCTGCTGCAGTCTGAGGCCGCCGCATGGGTGTCATCAGCCACAGCCTCTGTGGGTAGCCTTTGTCCCCAAGGAGCCAACCCTACAGCCTCTGTGGAGCCTGGAAGACTGCAGGGATCTGCGAGGGACTCAGGATGTAGGCATCGTGCACCGTCCCTGGAAACAGTGCGCATACCTGAAGTATGCATTTCAGCTGCACATTCAGTGAGTGGAAGTCCTTGCGGTTGATGAAGTCCACTGAGCGTAGTGATGGAGACCTAAGGGCCACATGAGTGCAGTCAATTGCACCTGGTGCCTGTGGAAATCCTGAGATCAAGGCAAATCCAATGGCCCTTGCATCCTAGCTGTCCTGGTCCCAGGCAAAAAGCACAAAGTTGTGTGCCATGGAGAAGATGGCATCCGTGAACTCATGGATGCATTTGTGGGTGGCGGATTGTGAAATCCCACAGAGGTCACCTGTGGAGCCCTCAAAGGAGCCACTGGCATAGTAATGGAGCACTGTGGCCACTTTCACAGCCACTGGTGGTGGATGCCCTCCATGTCCCCTTAGTGCTAAGTCCTGCAGTAAGTGGCAGATGAGAGCCACCAGGTCCCTAGACATGCGCAGTTGTCAGCGACACTGGTTTTCAGTCATCTTCAGGAATGGCAGGTGGTGCCTATAGATCCTGGGTGTCGCTATGCGGCGACCAGCCATGGCTCGCTGTCGTTCCTGGGCACCATGTGCAGGAGCCCCTGCTGCCCTTTCTTTATGATGTTGCTGCTTCTGCCTTTGTGCCTCCAGGTGCTTCAGTTGCTCTCTCCTCCATCTTCAATGGTCTCTAGGATCCAGCTAGGTCACTAGGATCCATGATCCTGATGTGGTCCTCCTGCAGCATGAAAGAGAGAGAGAGACGTGGTTATCATGGCTGTACTTAGCATCTTTCCTGGCTCTGTGTGACCACCCCTTAATGCTTCACGGAGAGTGCTGGTCACCCCTCGGATGGTCAGAGATGAGTGCGATGCAAGGCAGTCCTGTCAGCCTGCGACATGGGGGAGACTGCTCCTAACCGGGATGCTGAGATTGTAAGAGGCTTTGAGCACCTCCAGCTGTGACTGCTACATGGCCAGTGTTGGTGAGGAGATTGTACAACTTTGTGCAATCTCTCCGCAGTCTAATAAAGTGATAGCGGACTCGAAGTCTGTGCCAGGGGTGTTGGGGGGGGGTAGGTGGCGGGGGAAGCGGGGGTGGGGGTGTGTAAGGTATGGAGTCTTGGTGGCCCTTTGGTGTCTCCACATTGCTTGCGTGGGTGAGCAAGATATGAGCCTGATCCCAATCATATCACTGTGGCTGAGCCTGATCTGTCTTAGTTGCAGAGGCATGGTCAGTGTATATAGGTGTCCCTAATGTGTGGCAATTTCCCTCGCTTACCCTGCCCCCCACCTCAATTGCTCAGGCATGGAATGCAGCTTCAGGGCAGCACTTGAACTACCCCCCCCTCCCCCCCCCACCATCTCAGCAGCCGCCTCCGAGGCTGGCCAGCACTTGCCAGCCTCCAGGGCACCCCTGAGGCCTGTAAACAATAGACGAGCTGTGGAGAACGCTGCTGCTCACTCACCTCAGCTCCCCCAAAATGAAGGCTGCCAAGTGCACATCGCCTGCGTGCTGTTGTGAAACACGTCAGTGTGCTTTCCTGCCAATGTGAATGGATGATACGGTGGGGTTCCAAGACCCTGGTGGGATGGCCTTTTAATTATATGCTAATGTATTGCAATTAGCTCCCCGCCGACCGAAGGTGGGAAACGTGGCCCGTGGTTGGCGGGCTGAGCGGAAGATCATGACCTGCCTTCATGCCGTCGTGAAATGGGTCCCACCATATTTTCTGCGCATGGCATCTATCATGCGAGCGGGCTCAGAATATTCTGCCCATTGAATATGTTTAAGGCAGAGATTGATAGATTTCTGATTAATAATAACGTAAAGGGTTATGGAGATAGTGTGGGTAAAAGACATTGAAGTGGATGATCAGCTATGATCATATTGAATGGCAGAGCAGGCTTGATGGACTGAATAACTTACTCCTGCTCTTATGTTCCTGTGTTCCTTTGTTCCTACTCTCTACTTTGAATTCTGGTTTGACTTCCAGTGGAATAATTGAGTTAGGTGGGTGTGGGTTGCTCATTTTTATTGTGTGGGTAATGAACCCCATAAAATCTTCTCTGTGTATATTACTAGCAACCATATCCTCATTGAAGCAGTCAGGCCCACAGCCCCCTGATGCAGATTGAAGGTGGCCACTGGGGCAGCCAAGTGCCAAGATGGGCTGTTTAAAAAGCCTTCCTCGGTTCTCTGGGACTTTCTCTGGGTCTAAATCTTTCTTAACCATTAAGCTCTCTAGACCTCACCTCTCACACCCACTCATCTGCTCCCCATATCCATACCTGCCAACACATGCTCGCCACCAAACCCTAATGGCCTCTTATACCCTCCATTCCAACCCATGCCCCCAACCAACCCATGCCCCTTATAACCCCAAGCCAACTTAATACCATCTCATGCCTCCCAACACCCCCATTGCCTCTTATAGCCACTATGTCAACTGAATGTCAACCCATGACCCCGCCATCTACCCCCATGGTCCCTTATAGCCCCTGTGCCAACTTATCCAGTATCCACCATGGGCAGACCTCAGGAGCCATGCTGAGGTGAAATGAAATGAAGTTCTAAATGTCCATTACAGACTTCACTGTATAAAAAGAACAGTCCCATTCATGAAAGCCCATTCAATACATTTAAATCCCAGCTATGGGGGATGGTGATGGCATAGTGGTATTATCACTGAACTTGTAACCCAGATACCCAGGTAATGCTCTGGGGACCTAGGATTGAATTCCACTGCGGCAGATCATGGAATTTGAATTCAGTAAAAATCAGGAATTAAAAGTCTAATGACAACCATGAAGCCATTGTCAATTGTCACAAAAACCCATTTGGTTCACTTCTAGGTGACAGTAATAGTTAAGATGGCTTCCCAAGTGTGTCAGAACTACCACAAGGACTGTGAGGATGCTGTTAACAAGCAGATCAACCTGGAGCTCTATTCCTCCCATGTTTACCTCTCAATGTCCTCTTACTTTGACCGGGATGATGTTGCCCTACATCACTTTTCTGAGTCCTTCAAGGAGCAGTCACATGAGGAATGGGAACACGTTGAGAAGCTGATGAAATTCCAGAATAAACTTGGAGGCAGGATCATCCTGGAAGACATCAAGAAACCAGAGCAAAATGAGTGGAGCAATGGTCTGGAGGCAATGCGGAGAGCTCTGCAGATGGAGAAGAACGTAAACCAGAGTTTGCTGGACCTGCACAAATTCTCCTCTGGGAACACTGACCCTCATCTTTGTGACTTCCTGGAGTCTCACGACTTGGATGAGCAAGCAAAGATGATCAAAAAACTTGGAGATCACATCACCAACGTGAAGAGACTGGGAGCCCCTGAAAATGTCATGGGAGAGTACCTGACAAGCTCACCCTGGGGGAGAGTGACTGAACTGAATTTACTGTGGGGATCAAGTTTGCATTTAGTACCATATTTGTATAATTGACCTTTGGACCTAACAGCTTGTGAAGCTGTACAAAGAGCTATTGAGACCTGGGCTTGCTTGTGAAATGTACTAATAAATAAACACTTCAATATGGAAAGAGAAAATGCCCTTTTGGGAAGGAAAGCTGGCCTACATGTGACTCCAGACACACAGCAACGTGGTTGACTCCTGACTGAACTCTGTGGTCTAGCAAGCCATTCAGTTGTATCCAACAGCTGTGAAGTCAAAAAAGAATTAAACCGGACAGACCACTCGGCATCAACTTGGACACTGGAACTGACAACGGCAAAGTCCCCCTGACTAACATTTGGACGCATGCCCGAAAATTGGGACAGTTGTCTCATAGACTAGTCAAGCAACAGCCTGACATAGTCATACTCACGGAATCATACCTTATAGATAATGAGACGAATTTTCCATGCCCGCTGGTGTCAGGCATGTTCAGTGGTGTGAACGGACAATATGGTGAGAAGGCCAAAAATCGGTTTTGACACCAGTTTGCGATTGTCTGCTCAGCCCATTGATGGGCCATGTTTCCCTCCATCGGATGTCAGGAACCTCATTGTAACACCCCTGCATACAATTATAAGGCCAGCCTGCCAGGATCATCCCTCGTCCCCACCCCACCCAACTCCCGCTGGATCGTACACCATATCATCATGTTGCACATTGATGCATTTCCCAACAGCATATATAAGGCGTGCACTTGGCAGGCTGCACTTAGAGGGGAACTGGGACGTGTGTTTATAGTAACATTGCACAGTGCTCGTAGTGTCGCCTATTGGACTTCAAGGTTGAGGGGACTTGGCGGAGCAAAGCGCAAGGCTGTCCTGCAGTTGAGGCAACTTGGCTAGGGGGTGGGGGGGAGCGGCAAAGGCTGCCCTGTGGTTGAGGTGACTTGGTGGGGGGGACACAAGGGCTGCCCTGCAGTTGAGGCTAATGTGGCAGGATGGGGGTTAAAGGCTACCCAGCGGTTGAAAGTGGTGCCCAAGCACATGAGGGAGTGGAGGGGGGAGGGAAGCAGTCACACATTAGGGAAATCTTGTATGAAGTGACCATCCCTCTGCAGTCAAGACAGTTCAGACGCAGCCACATTGACATGCACAGAGTCGGGCCTCCAGCTTATCTGCTCCACTCAAGCAATGCAGAGGCATGAAAGTGCCATCAGGTGCTCCAGAGCTTTGCTCTCCTTGGGCACAAACTGCAAACTATTGAGCATGTTAGTGGACTGAGAACAGTTGGGCATGTTGTTCAATCTCCGTGCTAAAGCTGGCCGTGCAGCAGTCACTGGTGGAGACGCTCACAGCCGCTTGCAATGTCAGCATCCAGATTTGGACCAGTCTTCCCCATGGTTCAAGCTAACAGTGCAGCCTTGCAGTGCAGGTTAGGAGAATGCCTGTGTCTGAGCTAAGAGCACAGCATGCAGTTCAATGGGCAAAGCTGCTGCCAATCGGTCGGGTGGAGTGGGACGGAGGAGAGTGGAGTTTCGGGCAGCCATGCTGTGCACCAAACTCTGGTCATCCAAGTGATGACCAACACTCTCCGAGACGTTTTAAGGGGCCTTCAGACTTAACCAAAAGAGGTTCCTGAACACCCAAGCTAACTCATATGTCTCTCCCTTTCGTCCTGCTGGAGGAGTACATCAGGAGCATGGAACCTGGTAACCTAGCAGTATGCCTCATGGCATACAGAGAGCGAAGACGATGGAGAAGAGAGTGTTGGAGGCACCTGGCTGTACAGAGGGAGGAGCAGCACCCTCAGGAAGAAGGGGCGGTTGGGGCTCCCACACATGCTGCTGAAGAGCCACAGTGAGCTGTCGCTGGTCAGTGCCTAAATAGACACGGGTCTTTAGATGCCGCCTTTCATTCCTGCAGATGACCGAGAACCGGGAACTGGATGGTTACATCTGCCAGCTACTGAAAGATTTGGTGCCATTGGGATATGGAGGGCACCTGCTGCCAGTGGCCGTGAAAGTGACAGCAATGCTCAATTTTTATGCCAATGGCTCGTTTCAGAGCTCCACTGCTGATCCCTGTGTAATATCACAAGCCTCCACCCACAAATGCATCTATGAGGTCACCAATGCCACCTTCGCGAGGACACACAAGTTTGTGCATTTTGCCTGGGACCAGGACAGCCAGGATGCAAGAGAAATTGGATTTGCCCAGATCTCGGGTTTCCCGCAGGTGCAGGGTGCCTTTGACTGCACTCATGTGGCACTCAGATCTCCCTCACAACACACAGTCAACCATGTCAACCATAAAGGATTCCACTCGCTGAATGTGCAGCAGGTTTGTGACCACCACAAACACATCATGCAAGTCTGCACATGGTTTCCAGGGAGTGTCCATGACTTCAACACTTTCAGTTGGTCACAAATCCCTGATATCTTCCACAGTCCATAGAGATTGCAGGGATAGCTGCTCAGCGACAAGTTCTACCCACTGAGGACGTGGCTAATGATGCCCCCTCGGTGACCTCGGATTACAGCAGAGCGACGGTATAATGAGGCTCATGCTGCAGCTCGCAGCTTGGTGGAGCAAACCATTGGGATGCTGAAAATAAGACCATAAGACCATAAGACATAGGAGGAGAAATTAGGCCATTCAGCCCATCGAGTCTGCTCCGCCATTCAATCATGGCTGATAAGTTTCTCAACCCCATTCTCCCCCCTTCTCCCCGTAACCTTTGATCCCCTTACCTATCAAGAACCTATCTATCTCGGTCTTAAATACATTCAATGACCTGGCCTCCCCACAGCCTTCTGTGGCAATGAATTCCATAGATTCACCACTCTCTGGCTAAATGAGGTTTTGGTGCCTGGACCGGTCTGATGGGGCCCTACAATATAGTCCAGAGAGGGTGTCACACATCGTCGTTGTCTGCTGCGCCCTTTACAACCTGGCGTTGCAATGGGGAGAGGAGCTGGCTAAGGAGGAGATGGAGGAACTGGAGATCTCCTCAGATGAGGAGGACGCTAACGGGATAAAGGTGAGGAGATCCATGAAGGCGGCGATAATGGGGATGAGGCACCCGCACTGGCCAGATAAGGCAAGCACGCTTAGGAGGCCCTCATAGCTGCTAGATGTGTGGAGGATGATGATGACATGCATTGAGGCGACACCACAGATCCTCACATTGCATCTGTGAACGCTTAATTCCAGTCTGGCCTATGGCAGCGCACATACCCTCTGTGAGAATGCTCCTGTCATGAAGACGCAGTGGAGGCCCTAAGAGTCACTCAACTGCAGAAGGATGATGACAACATGCAGTGGGGACAATCCATATATCTTCACATAGCCTCTGAGAATCTCAAACTCCTGTCCGTCTGAGGGCAGCTCGCTCTGTGCTCAGCGTCATTCATAAAGATGCAGCCATGAAACTTTAGCAGCAACTGATCCTTTGTCTGCCTTCAGCACCTGAGCCCTTCAGGGGCACATTGTCATTGGTCACAGATGCTGAAGAGATGGGGCAAAAACAAAAATTGCTGGAAGTACTCAGCAGGTCTCACAGCATCTGTGGAGAGAAAGATTTATCGTTTTGAGTCCAAGTGACTCTTCTTCAGAACTGTTTTTGATTTTTGTTTTTGTTTCAGATTTCCAGCATCCACAGTATTTTGCATTTATCTGAAGAGATGATGGCCAGCCCCACCTTAAAGATGCTGAGAGCACACAGAGAGAATGAGAGGACTCAGTGACACCTGCCCCTGACATTCTGGCAGCAATGACAAGCACCATTGATGTGCAGGCATCAGTAATGTATCCAGGGAGTGTGAGTCCAGACCATCACTTTTGTCTGAAGACTGCACAAAGCACAGGGAAGAGGCCCTGGCTGGAGACACCTGCCTTTATCTCGAGCAGAAAAGTTTCATGTAGAAAGGTTACAGCATAGAAAGAGGCCATTCAGTCCATAATGTCTGCGCTGGCCAGAAAAAGATGAAAAAGAAACTGGCTGCTCATTTTAATCCTACTTTCCAGCACATGATCTATGGCCTTGCAGGTTACAGCACTTCAGATGCAGATCCAAGTACCTTTTAAATGAGTTGAACGTTTCAGCCTCAAGCAGTGATTTAGGCAGTGAATTCCTGACGTGCACCACCCTCTGGGTGAAAAAATGTTTTCTCATGTTCCCTCTAATCCTTCTACCAATCACCTTAAATCTATACCCCCTCATAACTGACCCTTCAGCTAGGGGAAACAAGTCTTTTCTGTCTGCCCTGTCTATGCACCTCATAATTTTGTATACCTCAATTAGATCACCCATCAGCTTCCTCTGCTCTAAGGAAAACAACCCCAGCCTATCCAATCTTTCTTCATAGCTACAATTTTCAAGCCATGGCAACACTCTTGTAAATCTTCTCTGTACTCTCTCCAGAGCAATTATTTCCTTCCTGTAATGTGGTGACCAGAACTGTGCACAAAATTTCAGCTGTGGCCTAACCAGCGTTTTATACAGTTCCATCATTACATCCCTGTTTTTACATTCAATACCTCGTCCAATAAAGGAAAGCATTCGATATGCTTTCTTTACCACCTTATCCACCTGTTCTGCCACCTTCAGGGATCTGTGAACATGTACTCCAAGATCTCTCACTTCCTCAACCCCTCTCAATATCTTGCTGTTTATTGAGTATCCCCGTCCTTTGTTTGGCCTCCCCAAATGCATTACCTCACACTTCTCCAGATTGAATTCTATTAGCCACTTTTTTGCCCCTCAACCAAGACATTGATATAATTCTGGAGACAACAGCTATCCTCTTCACTATAAACTATATAACCAATTTTTGTGTCATCTGAAAATTTCCCAATCATGTCTCCCACATTTATGTCCAAATCATTAATATAGACAAAAACGAGCAAGGGCACCAACACTGAGCCCTGTGGAACACGACTGGATACCGTTTTCCATTTGCAAAAACATCCATCGACTATTACCCTGTGTTTCCTGTCGCTGTGCCAATTTTGAATTCAACTCACTACATTTCCCTGTATCCCATGGGCTTTTATTCTTCTGACCGGTCTGCCATGTGGGATCTTGTCAAATGCCCTACTAAAATCCATGTAGACAACATCCGCTGCACTACTCTCACCAATCCTCCTTGTTAGTTTCTCAAAAGATTCAATTAAATTAATAAGAAATAAGTTTCTCCTAACAAAACCATGCTGACTATCCCTGATTAAACTGTTCCTTTCTAAGCGACAGTTTATCCTGTCTCTCAGAGTTGATTCTAATAATTTGCCCACCACTAAAGTCAGACTGACCAGTCTATAATTTTCTGGCCTATCCCTCGTACCCTTTTTAAATAATGGTACAACATTTGCAGTCCTCCAATCCTTTGGTACCTTGCTTGTATGTAGTGAGGATTAGAAAAAGATCCTCAGAGCATCTGCTATTTCCTCCCTGGCCTCCTTTAACAGCCTGGGCTGCAATCCATCTGGCCTTGGTGACTTATCCACCTTCAAGGATGTCAGTTGCTCCAGTTCTTCCCATCTCACTATGCTATTATATCTAATATTTCACACTCCTCCTCATTAACTAGAATGTCTGCACCATCCCTCTCCTTAGAAAACAGAGACAAAGTACTCATTGAGTACCACGCTCACACCTTCTACATCAACCCATAAGTTACCATGTACATCTCTGATAGGCCCTAGCCTTTCCTTGGTTATTTTCTTGCTCTTAATGTACTAGGAAAACATTTCTGGGTTTTCTTTGATTTTACCTGCCAATATTTTTTCATATTCTGCCTGCCAATATTTTTTCATATTCTTCCTTTGCTTTCCTAATTTCCATTTTTACTTCACCCCTGTACTTTCTATAGTCCTCTCGGCTTTCTACAGTATTAAGTATTTTGTGATTGTCATTAGCTTTCTTTTTCTGCCTTATCTTGGCCTGTATGCTTCTGGATAACCAAGGGGCTCTAAATTTGGCACACCCTTTTTTTGTGGGGACATGTCAACACTGTGCCCGTAGAATCTCACTTTTGACTGCCTCCCACTGATTTGACACTGTTTTCCCTTCTAATAGCTGTATCCAGTCCACTCTCGCCAGCTCACCTCTCAGCTTTGTGAAATTTGTTTTCCCCTAATTTAGAACTGTCACTCCTGTTCTATCTTTGTCCTTTTCCATGGTGATGCTAAATCTAACTGTATTATGGTCACTATTTCCAAAATGGTCCCCCATTGCAATTTCATCCACTTTCCCAGCTTCATTTCCTAAGACTAAATCTAGATTTGCATCCCCTCTTGTTGGGCTTGTTATGTGCCAGCTAAAAAAGTTTTCTCGAATGCAGTTCAAGAACTTTGCATCCACTGTGCCCTTCATACTGTTCGTATCCCAATTTTGATATGAGGGTAGTTGAATCCCCAACAATTACTGCCCTATTTTTGTACTCAGAAATCTAACTACATATTTGCTCTTCTAACTCCCTTCCACTACTTGGGGGTCTATTGTACACTCCTAGCAGTGTGGCTGCTCCTTTTTTATTTCTGAGCTCAACTGATATGGCCTCATTTGATGCTTCATTTAGTATATCATCCATCCTCACAACTGTAATTGATTCTTTCACTAATAATGCAACACCCTCACCATTTTTATCCCCCTCCCTATACGGTCTGAAAACTCTACATTGAGGGATGTTGAGATGCCATTTTTGCCCCTCCTTAAGCCACATTTCCATTATAGTGATGATATCATGCTGCCATGTATCTACCTGTGCCCTCAGCTCATCAGCTTTATTTGCTATGCTCCTTGCATTTACATATATACCATTTAACGCTGTGCTGTACACTTCTTAGCCTATGCTGCTTCTGCTTCAGAGTCATTCACTAACTCTCCATCTCCCATTCACTGCTCTGACTTTGCCTTCAGATTCCCATCCCAATCCTGTTCAGGTGTAGGCAGTCCAGCTTTTACAGGTTCCACCTTCCCCAGAATCAGTCCCAATGCCCCAGAAATCTGATGGTCTCCCTCCTGCACCAGCTTTGCAGCCATGTGTTTATTTGCTTAATTCGCCTATTTCTATACTTACTGGCAAGTGGGACTGGAAGTAATCCTGAGATTACTGCTTTAGAGGTCCTGCTTTTCCATCTCCTTTCTAGTTCCCAAAAGTCTGCTTTCAGGACCTCATCCCCTTTCCTAGCTAAGTCATTGGTACCAACATGAGCCACAACCCCTGGCTGATCACCCTCCCCAGAAGATTGTCCTGCAGCCACTCCATGACATCCTTGACCCTGGCAGCAGGGAGGCAACAAACCATCCTGGAGTCATGTCTACAGCCATAGAACCACCTGCCTGTTCCCCTAACTAATGAATCCCCTATCACTATAGCTTTTCCTTCCCCCCCCCGCCTCCCCCACCCACCCCCCACCCCAGTATAGCTGTGTCACAAATTTGGCTCTGTATAAAAATAGGGAAGTGTTGTTGCAACTGTACAAAGCATTGGTAAGACCGCACCTGGAGTACTGTGCACAGTTTTGGTCCCCTTACTTGAGGAAGGATGTTGTTGCACTGGAGGCAGTTCAGAAGAGGTTAGAACGATAGAGCCACAGAAAAGGTACAGCACAGAAGGAGGCCATTCTTCCCACCTTGTCCATGCCAGCCTAAGGACACCCATGTGCCCTTTCTAATCCCACCTTCCTGCACCCAGCCCATAGCGCCGCAGCTTACAGCACTCAAGGTGCAGATCCAGGTACTTATTAAAAGAGTTTAGAGTTTCTGCCTCTGCCATTAACGAGGGCAGTAAATTCCAGACACCCACTACCCTCTGCGTAAAAAAGTTCTTCCTCATATCCTCCCTACACCTTCTGCCACTTATCTTGAATCTATGTCCCCTGGTTCTAGAATTCTCCATCAAGGGAAACAATTTTATCCTGTCCACTCTATCTATTCCCCTCATAATTTTGTACGTCTCAATCAAATCACTTCTCAGCCTTCTTTGTTCTAAGGAAAATAACCCCAACCTAACCTATCTCTCCTCATAGCCACACTTTTCTAACCCTGGCAACATTCTATAAACCTTCCCTGCAATCTCTTCAGAGCCATTACATCTTTCCTGTAATGTAGCGACCAGAACTGCACACAATACTCCAGCTGTGGCCTCACCAATGTTTTATACAATTCCAACATTATATCCTTACTTTTATATTCTATACCTCTGCCAGTGAAGGAGAGCATTCCATATGCCTTCTTTACAACCTTGTCTACTTGAACTGCTGCCTTCAGGGACCTGTGTATTTGTACACCAAGATCTCTCACTTCATCTACCCCTCTTAGTATATTCCCATTTATTGTGTAATCCCTGTAACTGTTTGACCTCTCTAAATGTATGATCTCACACTTCTCTATGTTAAAATCCATCTGCCACTTTACCGCCCACTCCACCAACCCATTTATATCATTATGGAAATTATGGCTATCCTCTACACTATCCACTACTCAGCCAGTCTTTGTGTCATCTGCAAATTTCCCAATCATGCTCCCCACGTTCACGTCCAAATCATTAATATATAACACAAACAGCAAGGGTCACAACATCGAGCCCTGTGGAAGACCACTTGAGCTAACTTTCCATTCGCAAGGGCATCCATTGACGATTACGCTTTGTTTCCAGTTACAAAGCCAACCTTTTATCCAGTTTGCCACATTATCCTGAATCCCATGGGCTTTTACTTTCCTGCCCAATCTGCCATGTGGGATCTTGTCAAATGCCTTGCTAAAATCCATGTACACAACATCCACTGCACTACCTTCATCAACCCTTCTTGTCACTTCCTCAAATAATTCAATCAATTTTGTGAGGCAAGACCTTCCTTTAACAAATCCATGCTGACCATCCCTGACTAGTCCATGCCTTCCCATATGACAGTTAATCCTATCTCTCAGGATTGATTCTGCTAATTTGCTTACCACCGATCTAAGACTAACTGGCCTATAATTGTTTGGCATTTCCTTTGATCTCTTTTTAAACAATGGAACTACATTTGCATTTCTCCAGTCCTCCAGTACCTCCCCTGTATCTAGTGAAGATTGGAAAATCATCCTCAGAGCATCTGCTATCTCCTCCCTGACTTCCCTCAACAGCCTCGGAAACAATCCATCTGGCCCTGGTGACTTATCAGCTTTCAAGGATTTCAACCCCTCTCTCTTTATGACTATGCCATCCAATATCTAGCAGTGTTCCTCCTGGACTACTATATCTATATCCTGCCTTTCCTTTGTAAACACAGAGACAAAGTATTCTTTCAAAGCCCTTCCCATAGCCTCTGCATCTACACACAAGTTTCCATCTTCATCTTTGATAGGTCCCACTTTTTCCTTAACTAACCATTTAGCATTAATGTATTGATAAAACATCTTTGGGTTATCTTTAAATTTACTTGCTAATCTTTTTTCATGCCCTCTCTTTGATTTCCTTATTTCCTGCTTTACTTCATTCCCGCACTTCCTATATTCATCTAGGCTATCTGCAGTGTTTAGTTCTTTATGTCTATTCTATGCTTTCTTTTTCTGTTTGATCTTCCCCTGTATTCCTATAGACAACCAGAGGGGACTAGATTTGGTAGTATCACTCTTATTTTTGTAGGGCACATGTCTACTTTGTACAATTAGGATCTCGCTTTTTAGTGCTTACCACAGGTTTTCCATTGTTTTATCCTCCAGCAGTGCTGTGCAATCTACCTCAGCCAAGTTCCTTCTCATTTCTGCAAAATTTGCCTTTGCCCACTTCAAGACTTTTATTCTGGCCTTATCTCTGTTCCTTTCCATGGTAATGCTAAATCTAACTGAATTGTGATCACTGTCCTCGATATGGTCACCAACTGTCACTTCACCCACTTGCCCTTCGTTCCCCAAGACTAGGTCTAGAATTGCATCTCCTGTCGTTGGGCTTGTCACTAATTGGTTGAAAACATTTTCCTGGACACACTGCATAAATTCTTCTCCCTCAGTGCCCCTTATATTGTTTGAATCCCAGTTGATATTAGGATAGTTGAAGTCTCCTACTATTATTGCCCCCTTGTTCTCACAAGCAGAAATTTGCCTATATATTTGTTCTTCTATCTCCCTTTCACTCTTTGGGGGTCTGTAGTATACTCCCAGTAGTGTGACTGCCCCTTTTTTATTTCTAAGCTCAATCTATAAAGCCTCGTTTGTTGACCCATTTAATATATCATCCCTTCTCACAACTGGAATTGATTCTTTAACCATTAGTGCTACCCCCCTCCTTTTTTATCTCCTACTCTATCATGTCTGAAGACTCTACTAGCAGGGATATGATGCTGCCAGTTTTGTCCCTCCTTTAGCCAGGTCTCAGTTATAGCAATGACATCCTGCTGCCATGTGTCTACCTGTGCCCTTAACTCATCTACCTTGTTTTTAATATTCCTTGCATTGAAGTATAAACAGTTTAACCCGTGAATTTCCCTGGCTGGACACTTTGTAAACTTTGCTTCTCCTGTAACTCCATATCTATCACAATGTCCCTAGCTAATGTTCTACCTCCATTTTTATAATCTGAATCTGACTTATCTGATCCTACTCCTGGGAGCCCATTCCCCAACAGAACTAGTAAAAGCCTCCGCAAGGACACTGGTCCCAGCTCTGCCTGGGTGCAGCCCGTCCAATTTGTACAGGTCCCCCCTTCCCCAGAACTGGTCCCAGTGCCTCAAGAATCTGACTCTCTCCCGGCTACACCATCTCTCCAGCCACATGTTCATTTGGTCTATCCTCATATTCCTGCTCTCGCTAGCACATGGAACTGGGAGTAATCCTGAGATTACTACATTTGAGGTCCTGCATTTTAATTTATCTTTGAACTTCCTGTACTGAGCTTGCAGGTCCTCATCCCTTAGTTTACCTATGTTGTTGGTACGAATGTGTACCACGACCACTTGCTGTTTACCTTCTCTCCCCAGAATGTTCTGCAGCCGCTCCATGACATCCTGGACCCTGGCATCCTTGATTCGCGTTTGCGGCCACAGAAGCATCTGTCAGTGCCCATAACTATTGAATCCCCTATCACTGTTGCCCTGCCATTTGATTTTCTCCCACCCCTCTGAGCAGCAGAGCCACCCACTTTGCTGTGAACTTGGCTATTGCTGCTTTCCCCTGAGAGGCCATCCCCGCAACAGTATCCAAAGGGGTATATCTGTTAGAGAGGGGGATGACCACAGGGGACTCCTGCATTACCTTCCTGAGTCTTTTACTGTTCCTGATGGTCACCCATTCCCTTTCTGCCTATGTAATCTTTACCTGCAGTGTGACCACCTCACTAAAAGTGCTATCTATAACTTGCTCACCATTGCAGATGCTCCACAATGAGTTCACCCGCAGCTCCATCTCGGAAATCTGCTTAGCTAGAAGCTGCATTTGGACACTCCTTCCGCACACATGGTCACCAGGGACGCTGGAAGCATCCCTCATTTCCCACATCCTGCAGGAGAAGTATATCATGGGCCTGAGCTCTCCTGCCATGACATCCCTCTCGATTAAACTAGTTACTCCCTTAAAAAATACGCTAGCTCGGGGCCTAATTTATGTTAGCTCGGAACCTTGCTTCTTGACTAATTATACTTGTACTGTACGTCTCTATACTTTTTTTAGTTCCTACCTCAGTATTAAGTGATGAATTACTTTAATAGATCGAAAACAAAACTCACCAGAATTTACTCGCCAATCAGCTGCTTTTTTAAAAATCCACTTTCAGAAGATTGTCCCTCGCAGGCCAGGTGGACTCCTGAAGGTACTGCCTCTCCCTCTCTCTCGCTCTCTCTTATTTTTTGGGGTTTTTTTTTTGCAAAAATATACTTTATTCATAAATCTTCAAAAACATTTCGAACCATTTCAAAATCACCATTACAAAAATACAATCAGGTTCAACTTTTACAACGTGAATCACAAGGTGTATCAGTACAAACAATGAATATTACAATCATTGGCAGACACTCATTTTAAGCTGTACAGCCTGAGGGGCTCTTTACAGTTCCCATTCCCTCGGTGCACTGTGGCAGAAAGGTCTTAGGCAGCGACCCTTCCCCGTTGCGCCTTTGTGGCAGCTGCCCCAAGCTTTAGTGTGTCTCTCAGCACGTAGTCCTGGACCTTGGAATGTGCCAGTCTGCAACACTCGGTCGGGGACAACTCTGCGCTGGAAAAGCAACAAGTTTCGGGCAGACCAAAGAGCGTTTTTCACCGGGTTGATGATCCTCCAGCTGCAGTTGATGTTTGTCTCGGTGTGTGTCCCTGGGAACAGCCCGTAGAGCAGAGTCCTGTGTCACAGAACTGCTCAGGATGAACCTCGACAGAAACCACTGCATCTCTCTCCAGACATTCTTCGCAAAGACACAATCTACAAGGAGGTGAACAACGGTCTCTTCCCCACCACAGCCACCTCAAGGGCAACGTGCAGAGGGGGTGAGACTCCTGGCATGTAGGAAGGATCTTACAGGGAGGGCCTTTCTCACCACCAGCCAAGCTACGTCTTGGTGCTTGTTGGAAAGTTCTGGCGATGAGGCATTCTGCCAAATGACTTTGTCAGTCTGCTCAGGGAACCATCCCACAGGATCCACCCTCTCCTTTTCCCTCAGGACCTTTAAGACGTTATGTGCCGACCACTGCCTGATGGACTTGTGGTCAAAGGTATTTCTCTGCATAAATTTTCCCATGAGGAACAGGTGGTACGGCACAGTCCAACTACTTGGAGCGTTCCGTGGCAGCGTGGCCAGACCCATCCTTCGTAATACTGGGGACAGGTAGAACCTCAGCATGTAGTGACCTTTGGTGTTTGCATACTGAGGGTCTACGCACCGCTTGATGCAGCCGCACACAAAGGTGGCCATCAGGATGAGGGCGATGTTGGGCCCTCTTTTTTTCCCCTTTTATCTAGAGGCTTGTACATCGTGTCCCTGCGGACACGATCCATTTTCGACCTCCAGATAAAGCGGAAGATGGCTTGGGTGATCGCCACCACACAGGAGTGTGGAATAGGCCAGATCTGCACCACGTACAGCAACAGCGAGAGTGCCTCACACCTGATGACCAGGTTCTTACCCGCAATGGAGAGAGAGTGTCGCTCCCACATGCCCAGTTTCCTTTTCACCATAAACACTCGCTCCTTCCAGTTTCTAATGCGTGCCCTGGTCCCTCCGAACCATATCCCCAGCACCTTCAGGCCATCAGCCCTGACAGTGAAGGGGACAAAGGATCGGTCAGACCAGTTCTCAAAGAACATGGCCTCGCTTTTCCCACGATTTACCTTGGCTCCCGAGGCCAGTTCGAACTGGTCGCAGATGTGGATCAGTCTGTGCACCAACAGCGGATCCGAGCAGAAGACGGCGACATCGTCCATATACAGGGAGACTTTGACTTGAGTGCCTCCACTGCCTGGGATCGTCACTCCTCTTATGCCCGGTTCCTTCCTGAAGGACTCAGCAAAGGGTTCTATACAACACACGAAAAGAACAGGCGAGAGAGGGCAGCCCTGCCTGACTCCAGATTTAATAGGAAAGCTATCTGATTCCCACCCATTGATAGAGACTGCACTACTGATGTTAGTGTAGAGCAATTGGATCCAATTGCGAATTCCCTCCCCAAACCCCATTTTGGAGAGCACATCCACCATGTAGGTGTGCGATATTCTGTCAAAGGCCATCTCCTGATCCAGGCTGATGAGGCAGGTATCCACACCCCTGTCCTGTACATAGGCAATCGTATCCCTGAGCAGCGCGAGGCTGTCAGAGATCTTCCTGCCCGGCACAGTGCAGGTCTGGTCAGGGTGAATCACCAATTCCAGAGCGGATTTGACCCGATTGGCGATGACCTTGGACAGAATCTTATAGTCCACATTCAACAGTGAAATGGGTCGCCAATTTCTAATTTCCTCCCTTTCCCCCTTGTGCTTGTAGATGAGGGTTATGATACCTTTCCTCATGGATTCTGACATACTGCCGGCCAGGAGCATACTCTCGTACACTTCTAGCAGGTCCGGGCCGATCCAGTCCCACAGAGCCGAATACAACTCCACCGGCAAGCCGTCGCTTCCGGGAGTTTTACTCTTCTCGAAGGACTCAAGGGCCTCAGTCAGTTCGTCAGGAGTTAGCGCTTTGTCCAGACTCTCCTGTGTACTGTCGTCTAAGACCTCTGTGATAGAGGACAGGAAGGACTGGGAGGCCGTGCTGTCTGTGGGCTTCACGTCATACAATCCGGCATAAAAGGATTTGCTGATCCTCAAAACGTCGGACTGTGATGACTTTACTGAGCCATCTTCTTCCTTCAGGCTGCTGATCACAGAGCTCTCTCTGTGTACCTTTTGGAAGAAGAAACGTGAGCATGTCTCGTCCTGCTCCATGGAGCGGACTCTGGAATGGAAGATGATCTTGGAGGCCTCCGAGGCAAAGAGTGAGGCTTGCTGGCTCTTCACCTCTTGGAGTTCCTCCTTGACATCGACCCACATCGAATGCAGCCAGAGCAGATTCTGCATGTTTTTCTGGAGTCGGGACATTTCCCTCTGTTGCTTTCTAGCTTTCTGGGTGCCTTTGAGGATGAAAAACCTCTTGATGTTTCCCTGGATCGCTTCCCACCAGTGTGTCAGTGACTCAAAGTGGGGTTTCATGGTTCTCCAACCTTTGTAATCCCTCTTGAGCTCCTCAATGTTCTCTGGGGTCAGCAGTTTCACGTTTAGCTTCCATGCCCCCCTGCCAACCCTCTGGTCTTCCTCTAAGTGACAGTCAGCCAGTAGGAGGCAGTGGTCAGAGAAGAACACTGGCTTGACGTCGGTGGATCTGACTGTGCATGCACGGGACACAAACAGGAAATCTACCCTGGAACAGACGGACCCGTCAGGCCGCGACCAGGTGTATCTACGCTGCGCTCCGTCTGCAGGGTTGCTGAAGATGTCATGCAGCTTGGCATCCTTTACTGTTTCCATCAGGGATCTGGACGTAGCGTCCAATCTGCTTTCGGCCCTGCCGGATCGTCCAGCCGCATCGATGATGCAGTTGAAGTCACCGCCCAGAATGACCAGCCTGGAGGTTGCCAGCAGCAGTGGGAGCTGCTGAAAAACCTCCAGCCGCTCAGCCCCTTGTGATGGGGCATAGACGTTAATTAACCGGAGTGGAACATTCTTGTACATTACGTCTGCTACAAGGAGGCACCTGCCCACCACCGTCTTAACCTGGGAGACGGTGAAGTTGCCTCCCCGCAGCAGAATACCCAGGCTGGAGGAACGAGAGTCGTTTCCTCCCGACCAGATTGATGGCCCATGGGACCACCATCGTGACCATTGCCTGTAGGAGCTGAGGTGCGGTATCGCACACTCCTGCAGAAACAACAGGTCAGCTTTGACCTTGGCAAAGTAGTCCAAGGTCGCAACACATCGCGTAGTAGATTTAATGCTACGCACATTTATGGATACAATCTTTACACCCATTTTAAAGCAGTTAGTCGCTTACCAAACCTGTTGTCTCTGAGAGTTCCAGACCTTTGGTCTGCTCCTTCATGCCCGTGGTGTGCTCAAATTGCTTCACTTTGGATGGGCTGAGGAGAGCGTCCTGAACCTCCCCATTGGCAGTGTTCTGCTCAGGTGGCATCTGGGGGTCCGTGCAGAGAGCAGGGTTTGAAATGTCCTCTGTTGGAGAAGCTTCTCCAATCCTCTCTCCCTCTGGGGCATTGCTGCTCTCGGCTTCCCGGAGCTGGGGTGCACTGAGCGCCTCACTGTTCCCAGATTCCTGGGGCTGTGGTACACTGGCCTCTTCGGGTTGTGGGCAAAGTTGGGGTGCACTGGTCTCTTCATTGTCTCCAATGTTCTGGAGCTCGGGTGTCTCACCCTCTAACTCCCTTGCGTTTTGCCGCTTCTTCTGTTGGCACCGCCCTGGCCCTTCTTCGTCCGAATAGCTGCTGCTCTTGTTATCCGTGTCGGAGAGGAGACGCCTCTTGCCTCTTCGTCTGGGAAGTGGCTTGGTTTCTTCTTAGCCCCTTCTTCCTTTTGGCTCTCTTCACCAGCTGCCACTCCCCCTGCTGCTTTCCCACTGCTGCCTCCTCCTCCTCCGTTGATTCGCTCTCCTGAGGAGTGGGAGGTTCAGGGGGCCATGCTGTTGGTTGGCCGTCTGTTGCCCCAATCTTCTTCTCCACCTTTTCTCTCTCTGTGTCCTCCTTTGTCCCGTTGTTCTCCCTGGGGGCCTTGGTAGTTGGAGTGACACGAGGCATTTCTTCTGCTTCCCCCTCGTTGACTTTGGCTGCCTGTGCATAAGTACGGCAACGTTTGGGGCAGGTCTTGTAGAGGTGACTTGCCTCGCCATACAGGTTGCAGCACTTAGCCTGTCTACAGTCTTTGGTCTGGCGCCCTTCCTGTTTGCAGTTCTTGCAGAGGACGGCGCTGCAGTTGGCCGCCACATGACCAGACTTGCCACATGAGCGACAAAGTTTGGGTTGCCCAGCGTAGACAAGGTAGCCACGGCTTCCCCCGATAGCGAATCTGGAAGGGGGGTGGAAGACGGCTCCCTTACTGTCGGTCTTGAGCGTGATCTTAACCTGGCGTTTACATGTCCAGATCCCCAAATCATCTCTAACCGCGGTGCAGCTCCCAACCTTATCGAAGTACCTGGTAAGGAAGGTGAGCACGTCAGCGACAGGGACGAAGGTGTTGTAAAGGTGCACCGTCGGAACCCGTTCTTGTTGCAACGGCAGAGCAAAGAGTGGCTCCACCGTCAGGAACTTCATTTCTGGCAGGTCTTTCTTTTCCTCAAATACCCTCAGGAGTTTGACACAAGCTGCCACTTGCTTGAAAGTCACATCAAAAAATCCAGTGCTGGGGAAATCCTGTAGGCAGTAGATCTCCGCAGCCTCAAAACCACACAGCTTGAATAGGATCCTCTCGGTGAAGAAGGTCCTATCCATTCCTGTTCCTTGCTCGCTGCCCTTCACCATGACTCGGATGGTGTTAGGTACCCCATGGTAATGAGTTCGACTGGTTATAGTCATTGCTCTTTCCTTGGCAGAAACGTGATGAAGGTCTCTCCCCTGCCAGTTAAGTATTGTTTTGAGGAGGAGAGAGGGATGGAAACACTACAGCAATGTACTGTTTGAGGCTATTCTGTTCTTTGACAGTGGGTCCTCCTTGATCCCCTTCTGAGTTGTGGTGACCATGTTGATTTCTCCCAGAATGTTTCTCAGTCCCTTCTCACTACCACCCTCTGTTGGATGCTCTTCCACCTGCTGAGCGCAAGGGTCCTTCTCCTCAATCCCCTTCCGAGTTGCGGTCACTGTGCTTACTTCTCAGAATGCTTCTCAGTCACTTCTCACTACTGCCCTCTGTTGGAGGTTCACTAGATTGATTCCAGAGATGCGGGGCTTGTCTTATGAGGAGAGGTTGAGCAGTTTAGGCCTATACTCACTAGAGTTTAGAAGGATGAGAGGAAATGTAATTGAAGTATATAAGATGCGAAAGGGGATAGACAAAGTAACGTGGAGTGGATGATTCCTCTTGTGGGGTATTGTAGAACAAGAGGCCATAGTTTTAGGCTAAGGGATGGTAGATTTAAATCAGAGATTAAGAGGAATTACTTTTCTCAAATGGTCGTGAATCTGTGGAATTCACTACTTCAGAGTGCAGTGGATGCTGGGATGCTGAATAAATTTAAGGAGGAGATTGACAGGTTTGAAATTAGTAATGGGTTGAAAGGTTATGGGGAGAAGGCGGGAAATTGGAGTTGAGGCTGAAATGAGATCAGCCATGATCATAATGAATGGCGGGGCAGGCTTGAGGGGCTGAATTACCTACTCCTGCTCCTAGTTCTTATGTTCTTATGTTCTATGCAAATACATCTTCTTAACCTGCCTAACCCTGCTGCTATGTCTTGGTGCACCCCGGACATCCACAGCAGTGGTGGAGGCAGCCTGCTGATTGTTTCTGTTGACCTTGACAGGCGTCCTCTGGAGGGCCAAGACCTGGAGGGCCCAGGCCTGCTTTTGGGTCCTGCTGTGTGGTAGTGGCACCCTCTTTGAGCTGTGGAGCTGCAGCTGCTGGGGTTACAGGAATGGGGGGATTCGGATGGGTTGGATTCTCCTGGAGTCACCTGGAGCCCACACAGCAGTGCAGGAGTGACGTCCTGGACCAAAGGTCTCCATGGCTGCTGCTATCCTACCAGCGTTGACCTCAATGCGTTGGCATGAGCATTCTGCCTTGCAGTCTGAGGAGTGCAGCAGACATCCCTTCCTGATGCTCCCGAGCTTGCCTTTCAGCTCCAGCAACTGAGACGTGACTGAGTCCAGAGTCTTGTCATCTGACTTGGGCTTAGCAGATTTCTGGCCACCAGCAGTCCCCTGAGTGCTGGAAACCTGGGAAGTCTCTGCTGCCGCCTACTGTGGATCAGACAGTGTGATGTGACCCTGAAGCTACTCTAGAGCTAGGTCCCACCGAGGTGTGTGTCTCTGCGCTGGTGGACGGTGTAGATGAGCACTTTGACAGGACTTCAAGGAGGGTTTCAGCAGATTCCTCTTTAGATGTTTCTTTAGGGCTTGATTGGAGGCTCTGGGTCATGGACTCTCTTGGCTATTTCACAGATGTGCCTGTGAAAGCAAGGGGAGATAATTAGTGCATGGCAGTGGCCTGTGAAACAGGACAAATCACTCACAGCATGGTTGCCTGATGGATGATGCACTGCTGGATCCTCACTTGGTAGAGTACCACTGACGTCACCATCAGCACAAGAACAGTCCAGATAACCTCGCTGGCCAGCTGGATGGTTCTATTTTCAAAGTCCGTGAGGACCTTGATTTCAGGGATTCCTCCACCAGTCTGCGACCTCTCCATCTTATTGTGTGCCACCTTGTCCTGCATGGATAGAGATGGAGAGGCTGTAAGCAGGACGCTTACCAGGCCAAATGTTAAGTATGCCTGGCAGATGTGGGTGGTGAGTGGTCCCATAGACAGGATGAGGACAATGAAGGTGTGTGTGAGAGAGTGAATGGTGATGTCCCTTGAACTGGCAGTGGCTGAGGGCTCTGTGGGTGTGTGATGGGTTTGTGAGTGTGTGAGTTGAGAGTGATGAGAAGATTGATTTACCCTGGTGGAACAAAGGAGATCATTCATCCTCTTGTGGCACAGGGTGACTGTCCTCTTTTGCAGGGCATTAGCGCTGACCACCGCGGCCACCATCTCCCAAGCCAGATTGATGAGGTTGCTGCCCATCCTGCGGCCAGAGCGGGGGTGAAGACATCGAGGCCTCCACTGCATCGCAAAGGCACTCGAGAGATGCATTACTGAACCTGGGTGCTGCAGTCTTTTTGCAATTTGTCTTCCATATGGCAGTCCTGGGCTGGGAACACTGGCGTGCACATGGCTGCACTTTAAATACGGCACCCGGCATGATGAAGCGGCGAGGTTATGGTGTGGCAGGAAAATGAGAGCCCACGAACCATCGAAACAGTGTGTTTTCCAGGAATGCATAATTAATGAGGCGGGTTTGGAACGATACGGTGTGAGAAGCCTCCTTTGCAGCCGATGGGTAAAAAGTCAATTTTTCCACCTGCTGCTGCACTTAGTGCAAATCTGGGGCAATTCGGTCCAGTGTCCCAGACAGCACCATCATCATCCCTGGATACATTCTGTCCCACCAACAGGTCAGACCCAGCAGAGGTGTTGGCACAGTGGTATGCAGTCTGCAGTGAGTTGCCCTTGGAGTGCTTAACATCGACTCCTGACCCCATGGAGTCTCATTGCATCAGGTCAAACATGGGCAATGAAATCCCCTGCTGATTACCAAGTACCACCCCCTCAACTGATCATCCAGCACTCCTCCATGTTGAAGACCATTTGGAGGAAGCACTGAGGGTGACAAGGGTGCAGAATGTACTCTAGGTGGGGGTTCTTGAAAGTCCATCACCAAGCGTGGCTCAATAGTACCACTACTGACCGAACTGGCTGAGTCCTAAAGGACATTGCTGCTAGAATGGGTCTGCAGCAGGTGGTGAGTAACCAACAAGAGGGAAAAATATACCTAACCTCATCCAAACCAACCTGCCTGCTGCAGATGCATCTGTCCATGATAGTATCGGTAGGAGTGACCACTGCATTGTCGTTGTGGAGACAAAGTCCTGTCTTCACAATGAGGATTCCTCCATTGTGTTGCATGCCACCGTGCTAAATGGGATAAATTTCAAACAGATCTAGCAGTTCAGACTGGGCATCCATGAGACACTGTGGGCCATCAGCAACAGCAGAATTGTATTTGACCACAGTCTTTAATCTTATGGCATGGCATATCCTCCACTCTACCATTACCATCAAGCTAGGGAATTAATCCTAGTTCAATGAAGAGTGCAGGAAGGCAGGCCAGGAGAGCACCAGGCATACCTAATAATCAGGTGTCAACTTGGTGAAGCTATAACACAGGGCTACTTGCGTGCCAAACAGCGAAAACAGCAAGCGAAAGACAGAACTAAGCGATCCTACAACCAATGGATCGGATCTAAGCTCTTCAGTCCTGCCACATCCAGTCGTGAATGGTGGTGGACATTTAAATAGCTCACTGGAGGAGGAGGCTCCACAATTATCCCCATACTTAATGCTGGGGGATCCCAGCTCATCAGTGCAAAAGATAAGGCTAAAGCATTTGCAAGGATCTTCAGCCAGAAGTGCCGAGTGGCTGATCCATTTCGGCCTCCTCTGGAGGTCTGCAGCTTCAAAAATGCCAGTTCTCAGCCCATTCTATTCACTCCACATGATATCAAGAAACTGCTGAAGGCAATGGATACTGTAAAGACAATGGGCCCTGACTATATTCCGGCAATAATACTGAAGACTTGTGCTCCAGAACTTGCTGCGCCCTTAGCCAAGCTGTTCCAGTACAGTCAGAACACTGGCATCTATCTGACAATGTGGAAAATGGCCCAAATATGTCCTGACAAATGGCAAGTAACATTTGTGCCACACAAGTGCCAGGCAATGACCATCTCCACCAAGAGAGAATCTAACCATTGCCCCTTGGCAGTCAATGGCATTACCATCACTGAATCATGCACTATCAACATGCTGGGAGTTACAATTGACCAGAAGCTGAATTGGACTAGCCATATAAATATTGTGTTGACACGAACAGGTCAGAGGCTAGGAATCCTGTGACAAGTAACTTATCTTGTGACTCCCCAGAGCTTGTCCACTATCTACAAGGCACAAGTAAGGCATATGGTGGAATACTCTTTACTTGCCTGGATGAGTGCAGCTCCAACAACACTCAAGAAGCTCAACACCATCCAGATAAAAGCAGCCTGCTTACCCTTATTCCAGTCCTACTCCGGCCCCCTTCCACAACTCTTTCTCCGGTACATCGATGATTACTTAGATGCTGCATCATGCTCTCATCGGGACTTGGAAAAATTTATTAATTTTGCTTCCAAACTCCACCCCTCCATCATTTTCACGTGGTCCATCTCTGACACTTCCCTTCCCTTCCTTGACCTTTCTGTCTCAATCTCTGGTGATAGACTGTCCACCAATATCCATTACAAGCCAACCGACTCCCACAGCTACCTTGACTACAGCTCCTCACACCCTGCTTCCTGTAAGGACTCCATCCCATTCTCTCAGTTCCTTCGCCTCCGTCTCATCTGTTCCAATGATGCTACCTTCAAAAACAGTTCCTCTGACATGTCCTTCTGCTTCCTTAACCGAGGTTTTCCACCCACGGTCATTGACAGGGCCCTCAACCGTGTCCGGCCCATCTCCCGCGCATCCGCCCTCACGCCTTCTCCTCTCTCCCAGAAACATGATAGGGTCCCCCTTGTCCTCACTTATCACTCCACCAGCCTCCACATTCAAAGGATCATCCTCCGCCATTTCCGCCAACTCCAGCATGATGCCACCACCAAACACATCTTCTCTTCACCCCCCCTGTCGGCATTCCGTAGGGATCGTTCCCTCCAGGACACCCTGGTCCACTCCTCCATCACCCCCTACTCCTCAACCCCCACCTATGGCACCACCCCATGCCCACGCAAAAGATGCAACACCTGCCCCTTCAATTCCTCTCTCCTCACCGTCCAAGGGCCCAAACACTCCTTTCAAGTGAAGCAGCATTTCACTTGCATTTCCCCCAACTTAGTCTACTGTATTCATTGCTCCCAATGTGGTCTCCCCTACACTGGAGAGACCAAACGTAAACTGGGCGACCGCTTTGCAGAACACCTGCGGTCTGTCCGCAAGAATGACCCAAACCTCCCTGTCGCTTGCCATTTTAACACTCCACCCTGCTCTCTTGCCCACATGTCTGTCCTTGGCTTGCTGCATTGTTCCAGTGAAGCCCAACGCAAACTGGAGGAACAACACCTCATCTTCTGACCAGGCACTTTACAGCCTTCCAGACTGAATATTGAATTTAACAACTTTAGGTCTTGAACTCACTCCTCCATCCCCACCCCCTTTCTGTTTCTTCCCCCTTCCTTTTGTTTTTTCCAATAAATTATATAGATTTTTCTTTTCCCACCTATTTCCATTATTTTTAAATATTTTTAAATCTTTTATGCTCCCCCCACCCCCACTAGAGCTATACCTTAATTCCCCAACCATCCATTCTTAATTAGCACATTCGTTTAGATATATATCACCAACTTCAACACCTATGTGTTCTTTTGTTCTGTTGTCTGTGACATCTTTTGATGATCTGCTTCTATTACTGCTTGCTTGTCTCTACAACCATACCCCCCCTCCACTTCTCTCCCCCCACCCAACCCCCACCCCTACACACACACCTTAAACCACCTTATATTTCACCCCTTCCTTGGATTCACTTAGTTATGTTGAAGGATCATGAGGACTCGAAACGTCAACTCTTTTCTTCTCCGCCGATGCTGCCAGACCTGCTGAGTTTTTCCAGGTAATTCTGTTTTTGTTTTGGATTTCCAGCATCCGCAGTTTTTTGTTTTTATCTTTGTTCCACCCACAAGATGGACTGCAAGAACTAACCAAGGCTCCCTAGACAGCACCTTCCAAAACCATGACCGTTACCATCTAGAAGGACAAGTGCATCAGATGTAGGGGTTCACCAGCACATGGAAGTTCCTCTCCAAACCAATCACCATCCTGACTTGAAAATCTATTATCATTCCTTCACTGTCGATGGGTCAAAATCCTGGCACACACTCCCTAATAGCACTGTGGGTGTACCTATACCACATAGATTGCAACCGTTCAAGAATCAAGCTCAACACCACCTTCTCAAGGGCAATTAGTGATGTGCAATAAATGCTGGCCTGGCCAGAAATGCCCACATCCCATGAATGAATAAAAAAAACTTTAATTTCCTATAAAAACAAACATTTGTATTCATAACTCCACATCAAAGACAGTGAATCCTTTATTCACCTCTTTGAGCTATCAATCAAACCCTGCACTTACACCCCGCCCCACTGTGATAATGATAAGTTGTGGAAAGCAGTCAAGCATTAATTATTCTATAATCATAGCACTTAAGGTTATGCCAGCAAAGAGAACAAACAGTTTTTCAAACTGTTAGAACAGTCTTTTTTTACTCTCACAGACAGAGGCAGGCAGGGGATTTAAATAGCTTGACAGCTTGACTATTTTATGTACTTTATCTGCCCTACAGCAACATTTATATCTACTCTAAAAATGTGTAACTCACACAGTACTGAATAAGGCCCTTACTCCAGTGAAAATGGGTCCTGTTTGAACTCAGTTCAAATGGCCCTCCTGAGTTCAGTTTTTCCATACATGGGAATCACTTTTTGCTCCCCATTCCCCACCCTGCCCCCACTCCCCACCGGTGAAAATGGTTTCTGCTGGATATGGGGGCAAGACTTGCAGATCCGGGGTCTGTCCGCCATTTTGGATATGCCACAGACTCCATGATGTTGCAAAAATCCAATCCCTTGAGCCTTCTTTCCCTCAGATGCTCTGTCATGCTGTTCAAAGATAAAGAAATGTATGTCCTGGCAATGCTGACCACCACCTTAGTTATTAGTTTAGTGCATGTAGAGGTAGCATATTATCAGAAATTGCAGTGTTAGTTGTAAATGAACCATAAGCATAAAAGTTGAGAGCAGTGATAACCTTGTCAACCTCTGACAGTGCCAACCCCATAGCAAAGGTTGGTTGCAGGTCAGCTGTATTTAATTTTGCTATATCCTGCTGACCCAAAGCAAGCTGAGGGAATCATGCTGTGCCATTGGCAAGATAGGGTGCCAAGGAGTCAGATCCGTTTGGGGCCTAGCTACTCGCCATGCTTTTTCTCATGTCTTACTCCCCGAATCATGAAATCTTTATATTTGAAACATTTTCATTTTTTAGAATCTAAATATTGGGTGGAATTTTCCGTGCCCACTGGTGTCGGGCACGCTCGGTGGGGTGACCGGACAATATGGTGAGAAGGCCATAAATTGGTTTCAAAAAGTCATGAAACCAGTTTGCGATCATCCGCTCAGCCCGTCGATGGTGGGCCTCATTTCCCGCCATTGGACATTGGGAACCTCATTGTAATGCATCTGGCTAGCTTGCCAGACTCTCCCCTCCCCGCTGGATCGTCCGTCCAAATCGGCATGAGTAGGCACGGGTGCAGAACACGTCTTGACAACTGTGATGTGCAGAAGTTGGGACTTATTGCCAGGCCTTGCTCACATCGCGGACACCTGAGGAGCAGAAGATGCTGGAGCCCAACAGCAACAGGACCGTGGATAAACATCCATGGCATTCTGGGTGGATTCCTATAGGCATGGCTGCGCAATAAAGCAGTTCATGGAAGGTGAAAAGTCACGTTGACAGTCTGCTCATAACAGATGATAGTTGAGGGGATTGAGAGGAAGGTCCAGCTGTGTTTGGGAGAGAAAGATATACTGGGGGAGGTGGGAGAAGAATGTTTAGCACAAATGAGGGAGGAAGAAGTGTCATGATAGAGTGAGGTTGGGGGTGGGGAATGAAGGTGTCAGGGTGGGGTGAGGTTGGGGGTGGGGAATGAAGGTGTCAGGGTGGGGTGAGGTTGGGGGGGGAATGAAGGTGTCAGGATGGGGTGAGGTTGGGGGGGGAATGAAGGTATCAGGATGGGGTGAGGTTGGGAGGAAGGAATGAAGGTGTCAGGTTGGAGTGAGGTTGAAGGGAGAATGAAGGTATCAGGATGGGGCGAGGTAGGGAGGAAGGAATGAAGGTGTCAGGTTGGGGTGAGGTTGGGGGGGGAATGAAGGTGTCAGGATGGGGTGACGTTGAAGGGGGAATGAAGGTATCAGGATGGGGTGTGGTAGGGAGGAAGGAATGAAGGTGTCAGGTTGGAGTGAAGTTGGGAGGGGGTGGGAGTAGGAGAGAGGAGGAGATAAAAGCGGAAAAGATGGCAGGTGGGGAAGTAGGTGTAAGGGGCGGGTGGAAGGTGTAAGGGAAGGAGTTCGGAAGGGGGAAGGAGTTCTGGGGGGGAGAAAGGAGTGCGGGGATGGGAGAGAGTAAGGCTGGAGGAAGAAGTAAGGGTGGAGGAAGGAGTCAGGGGTAGGGGTGGAAGGTCGAAAGGTGGCAGGAGATGTAAGGGTGTCGGAAGGGGGATGGAACAGGTGGGGGTAGAGTCCAGAGGCAGGGGAAGGGGATCCAAGGGGGGAAGGTGTTCTAAAGAGGGAAGGAGTCCGGAGGGGTTATGTCTGGGTGAACGTGCAAGGGAGTGCTCTGATGAGTCCATGACTGCTCCTGGGGAGAGAACTGAGGGTAGGCATGAATCGAAGCAATGGTGAGATTGACTGAGGGCAGAGTTAGATGGGAGGGTGAGGGTTCAACGATAGTGGCAGAAGGGACAGTAAGGGTAGTTGGTGGGGCCTCGGAGGCAGACATGGACCTAGGGGTGGGAAGGAAGTTATCTGGGAAGTGCATGTGGATGGGGGTGGGATTTCTAGGAAGGAAGGGAATGTGCACGTTCACCTGGACATCCCTGAAGGAAAAGGGTTGTGGCTGGTAGGTCACGGAGGGGAGATGGAAGATGATGCCAGGTGGGTCAACAGTGATGGGCGAAAGGAAACTTGTGGCTGCGAGCGAGGGAAAGACATGAAAAACTAAATCAAGACCAAGCTG
The DNA here is from genome assembly GCF_017639515.1 of Carcharodon carcharias. Taxonomy (NCBI): domain Eukaryota; kingdom Metazoa; phylum Chordata; class Chondrichthyes; order Lamniformes; family Lamnidae; genus Carcharodon; species Carcharodon carcharias. Next base: position 89,565,171 of record NC_054470.1, read on the forward strand.
TCTAAATCAAAAGTGAAGTGAAATTCATGGTGAGCGAGATCAGTTGCTGCATGGGAGTGTGATCATTAGGTGTGCGGAGATACAGGTCAGCTCAGCTGAACAACTGAAAGCATTGAAACTGCTCAGGACAGTGAAGTGAGTACGATATGTGAAGGATCCGCATGTGTGGGAGAGTGCTTGTACGAGGCTCCGAAAGGCCCTGCCACATACACACTTCTCCCTCCAGAATCACTTGTTGGCCAGCTGCTCCCTTTGCAGTGACAGAGGACAAGGTGTAAGGATGGAGTGAGGTTGGGAGGGGGAGGGAGTAGAGGAGGGAGAGGACAACCTCCTGAGTGAATTCCTGAGTGGATGACCCGGAGGTGTCCAGCTGCCACTCCTCTTCACTTGGGTGCCTGAGGGCCTGGCCTGGCTCCTTGAGGTGAAGGAGCACCTGGAGGGATGTCAAAATGCTTCGCTTCCCCCTCGTGTTGCCACTGCAGGAACTCATCCATGGCTCCCACGATGGAGTTCCCAAGTGGTGACTACCAGATTGTGAATCCGAGCCTGCTCAAGATCTAGGTCCCACCGAGGTGTGTGTTGCTGCCCTGGTGGAGGGTGTGGGTAAGCACTGTCATGACCTTCCAGGCTGCTTATTTCTAGCTTTTCAATGGAGGAGGTGCCCTCTTGGCTGGAGGTGAGGACCTGAATGGAGCTAAGAGCCTGGCTGAAGGTGTCGTTCACTTGGCAGAGCTCCCTGTGAACCAGAGTACAGATTAGTAGTGCATAGCAGCAGAGTCAAATGCAGGAGACAGAGCACTCACATTTGCATTGAGGGAGGGGTGATGTGATGCAGGTCCTCACGAGGGTGTTTGCCACTGATCTCATTGTCACCACAGCCATGGTCTGTGTCCTTACCAGTTAACGCTATGTTACACTCCTCCAAGTGAGTGAGGGGCCTAATGTGGGCCACTCCAACCCCAGTTTGGGACCTCTGCCTGCTGATGTGAGCAGGCTTCTCCTGCATGAAAGCAGATGGAGAGAGTGTGAATAGGACATATGGCACTGTGTGGAATGTTTGTGTGGTGAGCAGAGCCATGGACAAGATGAGGATGTGAGAGGGTATGAGCCTGATGGAGATGTGAGGGTGTGTGTGAAAGTTAGTGGTGTTATCCCTTGAGGTGTGAGATCCCTGTGGATGAGTGATGGGTTTGTGAGTGTGTGAGTTGACAATGACGAGTAGAGTGAGGTACCCTGGTGGAAAGGGTGAGACCATTCATCCTGTAGCAGCACTGGGTGGCTGTCCTCTTTTGTAGGGCATTAGCACTGACCATCACTGCCACCACCTCCCATGCTGGATTGGTGATGCAGCTGCCTCTCCCGCAGCCAGAGCGAGGGTAGAGCACATCACGGTAGGCCTCCACGGCATTCAAAAGACGCTTGGGGCATGCATTACTGAAGTGGGGGCTGCAGTCCTTCTGCCTTTTGGGGCCGTCGTGCCTTCTGTGTGGCAGTCCTGGGCTGTAAGCACTGAGAAGTGTGCACGTAGCTACACTTTAAATGTAGTACCCAGTGTGTTGATGAGTCAAGATGATGATGTGACAGTATGTTTCCCGGGAATGCATAATTAATGCAACGGGTTTAGGACAATTTGACGTGAGAAGCCGCCAGTACGGCCAGTGGTAGAACATTGTTGTACCCGCCCACTACCACACTTAATGCTCATCTGGGACGATTCCACCCATTATTTTTTAAAATACATGTATTAAAATATTGCTTAGTAAAAATAAATTCTTAAAAAGGTACTGTTAACATTGTAAAAGTATAAAATCCTGTCTTTCGATCTGCTCTTGCTTCCTTTCCAAATGAGTGCACACACAAAGGAACATACCTTTTATAAATCCCATAGAATTCTCTTTTAAATATTTCTAACATCAAATGTGGGGCTTTAGTGAGGCTAACAGTTCTGCTGGACCACTGCTCCTTTCTTCAGCTGAAGATTAATTAAAAAAATAAAGAGATAAAAATAAGCTATCGGGTGGTCTTGTGAGACAGTGGGCAGTGTCCCTACCTCTGAGCCAAAAGCTCTGGGTTCAGATCCCACTCCAGGACTTGATGACCAAGGAAGATGCATTCATGATGTGGCCAAACATGTTGAGTATCAACTTGTAATTCCTTCCAGCATACACCGGTGGTAAAAGTGGAAGAGATTCCTGGTTAGCCGTGTGATGGAAAGAAATTGGAGCGTCTACCATTACTATCCATACATGTAAAAGTGCATGTTGCCAAAGCAACTCTAACTCCTTGGAGGGCTGGTTGACTCAGTTGGATGGATGGCCCGTGTGGATCAAATTGGTGCCAAAGACATGGGTTCCGATCCAGCTGCAGTGGATTCAGAAGCTACCTCCTTGCCCTACCCATGGTGGAGATCATGGCACTGTTGGTTTTCAGCCTTCAGATTGAGGGGCCACTTCCAGCGCATCTGCAAACTGGGAGGCCATGTTGCAACAAAAATAGGGTCTCAAGGTTGATTGCAAGAATTATTGTAGGCTGTTGGCAGTTTTCCCATGTAGCCAGATTGGAAAGATAAGTCCTAGCGAGGAGAAAAACTTGATGGAGATGATCACAGGCCTGAGACCTACCTGCAATAGTGCTATAGAACTGGATGTAGTAAGTAAAATTAAGTTTTTTTTCACTCCATGGCCTCCAGCTGGGAACCACAGGCTAAATGTTATGAGGATTTTTTTTTAAGAAAAAGATACAATTTCTAATATATTTTTTTCCTGGCTGGATTTGAATTTCAATAATCTGTAATCCCATTAAGACAATAGAGAAACTGCGGCCAGCATAATACAGAATTTGCATACCACCCACGTGGGATGCAAAGGGAACAGACACTCAACCCCCTCTCCCCAACCCAACCCCCCCCCCACCCCACCCCCACCCCCCCCCCCCCCCCCCCCCCCCCCCCCCCCCCCCCCCCCGCGTCCCCCCCCCCTCCACCCTGCCGCCGCTGCAGGAACGACCTATCTCCTGTTGACTTTTACACTATTACACTTCAGAAGTTTTTGAGATGAGACATCAAAATATTCTGCAACACAATGATTACAGCAAACATGGTAATCAAATTCCTTTAGAATATACAGCCAGCAAGGCTTTTTGAAGAACTGTTCACCAAGCCAAAAAGCAGAGATCAGAAGGATATACTGAAAGGCTGCAAAGAGCTGTGTCTCTCACTCTCTCTTTTGGATGTATTATGCATGGATTTTGCAGAGTAACTATCTCGAGGAGAGAAATCTACTGCAAACCAAGATCTTTTGGGGACAAAACATTGAAATCCGCTCCATACACCCAGGAAGACAACTAAACAAAATGGCTGTAACGTGGAATTACCAAATTGAGACCAGCCAAAGGACAGTAAACTGTATATTTCTTTTACTGTTTATTTTTTCACAAACTATAAAATATCTTTAAGTCTTTCCTCGTATTCTACCATCTATACAATTGCATGTGTGGGGCCCAAGAAATATGTGTGATGTATGAATGAAGGTTACGATTTACTTAGTTTTTTTAAATTCAGGAAGTAGAGTCAATAAACTTATTTTGTTCTTCGATTTAAACTCAGAAACCTGTCTGATTAATTCTTTATAATCAGAAAAATATATCTGAAGCATAATGCGACTGCTACAGTACTGGCAAAGCAAATCTTTACTAAATTCACAACTAAATCCTATTACAGCCAGAGCTGGAGTGGTAAATTAGGGGAGTCAATTTTTACCCCTCTTCACATGTTCAAAACAGTAAGCTACTGCAGAACTGTAAAAACTAGTTGAAGCATGTATGGCGCATGGTCCAATTAGTCTTAATGAATTTTATGAATGGGTCCTAAAACAGGCAGAAGACCTTTGTTCCAATATTGAAATGAAGTCTACACTTTGATCTGGCCTGGATGAATTTAGTAGTGTCCTGCCTGAATCAGTCAAGGACTGCTTCAATGCCAAATTTGTCATTATTGCATCTGTTTGACAATCATAAATTGGGCTCAATGATGTTGAATTTCTCCCCATTATCTTTTTATAATTTCTTTCTATTTTATATCAGGAATACGGGCACCACACTGATTAAAACTGCTGATTATTTAAAAATGCAACACTTTCCAGCATATTGATGAAATTGTAAGGCAAATTTAAAAAGGTGTAATTCAGTTCCAAAGCTCCTGAATGACTCTGATTACTCTGGGTCAAGGTTTTGAATAGTGATTAACAATAACATCCATAAAAGTATTAAATGTATATTGTTATATTAATCCAATATGATTTAGGAACTGTATATTCATGTATGTATATACAGATTGCCAAATCACTAACCACTGCACTACTGCCAGGGTACCGAGTGATACTAATTCAGTCCCTAGCACATAGTATGATCTGAGAAATACATTTAATGAAACTCTAGTATTTGGGTCTAAAAGTGTGATTATTTTGAACTTCTGGGAACAACATGACATAACAGTTATAATCTAAGATAGAGCATCATAACCAATGCAAAGTGCACATAAAATGTGTTCAGTTATGCACTAAATAGGAAAGTTTGTTTCTTCAAACCTATTCAAATAACAGTGCAATAGTCAAAGCTTCTGCCTTAACATAGACATATTCATTTATTTTCAAGCAACATTGTAAACTGTTGACAAGTTTCCTGGTTCAGATCAGACATCTCATGTTCATTGTCAATCCTGTGAGAATGATTGGAGCTGTAGAAGTCAGCACACAGTTGGTATTCAATTATTCAGTAATCATCTTATTTTGTCTACCAGGTATTTGAGTGGAAAAATATACGACTGGCCATCATTAGAATTGACAAAGAAAAAAGTCAGGAATGTAATGGAATACTCTCCACTTGCCTGGATGAGTGCAGCTCCATAAAAAAACACATTCAAGAAGCTTGACACCATCCAGGACAAAGCAGCTCGCTTGATTGGTACCCATCCACAAACCTTAATTTTCCCCACCACCAATGCATGGTGGCAGCAGTGTGCACCATCTACAAGGTGCACTTCAGAAACTCACCAAGGCTCCTTAGGCAGCACCTTCCAAACCCACAACCACTACTATCTAGAAGGGCAAGGGCAGCAGGTACATGGGAATGCCACCACCTGGAAGTTCCCCTGCAAGTCACTTACTATCCTGACTTGGAATTATATTGCTATTCCTTTACTGTCGCAGGGTCAAAATTTTGGAATTCCCTCCCTAACAGTACTGTGCGTGTACCTATGTCACAGGGACTGCAACAGTTCAAGAAGGCAGCTCACCACCACCTTCTCAAGGGCAATTAGGGATGGGCAATAAATGTTGGCCAAGACAGCAAAGCCCATGCCCCTTGAATGAATAAAAACATTTGTTCACCACTGTAATGAACTTGAGGTACCCAACAGGTATCTTACTTGAAACAGATAACTTTACGACAGAGCTCTTTTAGAAGCTACATGCTTGAACCAAGTCCATGACTAGAAAGCTTCGCCCCCAAAATTACCCACACTTAGGGCTCATTCATCAGTACAACCATGTGACCTCTAAAGGCAGTAGGAGAGGTTATAACTTCAATCACTACATTTCCTCCCCCTTTAGTTTTCTTACATTTCTTATTTACAAAGAATAATTTAATCCACAACATATACATATATACGCAGGTCATGTGATTAAAGATTAAGTCCCTGAGGTGGTTTTCTAATTCGGCTAGAGCGGTGTGGCTCCACCACTTGAGATTCTCCCACTGGATCGACATAATCAGGTGCTGCAGCATCACAGACATCCTTAGACAGTGGCAGTTCAGTATTAAGCAATTCAACAGAGACATTAGTTATGTCTATTCTAGGTTGATCTGTCACTTCAGGGATTAAAGGTTCAACACCAATTACAGTCAGAACAGCTGGTTGTTGGAATATTTCCCTGCTCCTAATATGATCCACATGTTTTCGAACAATCTGGTCTTTCACTTCCATTTGGAATATCAAAGGTCCAGTTTCAGAGACAATTATACCAGGAGCCCAACTACGCCCATTTTCAAAATTCCGCATGAAAATTGTATCTCCCATGGTAAATCTTCGAGCTTTGCTATGAATATCATGATTCAATTTCTGACTACTCTGGTTCTTCTTTACCTTCCCCTCTAAGTTTGGAAACAGCAGACTTAACCTTGTACATAGGTGGCGTTTCACCAGTAATTCAGACATTGTTGAACCCATAGTTGCATGACGAGTCGTACGATATTTGAGGAGAAAACTTGAAAGTCGAGTTTCTAGAGTACCTTCAGATATCTTCTTCATCCTGATTTCTGATTCCTGCTCTTTCAGCTAACCCATTTGAGGAGGGATAAGTTGCTGTTTTAATGTGCTTAATTCCATTTAAACTCATAAATCTCTGAAATTCTGTACTAGTGAAAACTGTACCATTATCCAAAACAATGACTTCCAGTAGGCCATGTATACTAAAACATTGGCACAGTTTTTCAATAGTTACACACAATGTCGGCAATGTAACTTCATACACATCCACCCACTTAGAATGCACATTGATGAGCAATAAAAACATGATACCTAACAATGAACCTACATAGTCTATGTGTAATCTAACCTAGGGACGACCAGGCCACTCCCACAGATACAGTGGATCTGAAGCGGGCAACTTCTGTTGTTGCTGACACTAGAGACGGTGCTTGACCATGCTTTCAATGTTACTGTCTATGCCTGGACACCAGACATAACTTCGCACGAGCATCTTCATCTTCAAAATGTCTGGATGCACTTTATGAAGCTTTGTCAAGAGAGGTTCTCTTCCTTGCAAAGGGAAGATGACTCTTGAACCCCACAACAAGACTCCATCTTGACAACTTAACTCTGTTTTATGGGCATGGAATGGTCTTATCTCTTCAGACACTGATGAATTCGACCATCTTTGCAATACCTGGTCTTGCATTTTTGACAAAATTGGATCCCTGTTTGTCCAATTCCTTAGTTGCCTTACATAGACTGGTGAAGAGTCCAGGAAATTCAGCACAAGCACAACATCTTGTTGCACTGGGGCATGTACAAAGCTATCTGGTAATGTCTGCATTTGCAATATGCACACCAGGACAGTGCATAAAGGTGTACTCATATGCCAGTAAAATCAAAGCTCAACATTGTATTCTTGTTGATGCTATTGGCAGAATGGCTTTATCCTCACTGAATAAACCCATTAATGGTTTATGGCCTAACACTATGGTGAAATGTCATCCATACTGACACTGATGGAATTTCTTCACTCCAAATATTGCTGATACGCCTTCCTTTTCTAGTTGCGAATTACCCTTCTCAGCTGCAGAAAGGGTTCAGGAGACTTGGCCTACTGGCCTTTAGGAAACATCTCCCATCCTGTGTGACCACACTGCTCTCATACTGTAGAGAGATACATTACAGGTTATTATCAATTCTTTTGATGGGTCATAATGTACTAGCAGACATGATGAATCTAGTACCTTGTTGACTTTTACAAAGGCTTCTTCTTGGTGAACATTCCATGACCATGATTGTTCTTTTTCAATAATAAGTGTGGAAGTGCCAACACTGTTAACAAGTTTGGCAAGAAGTGACCGTAATAATTTATAATGCCCAAAAAAGACTTGAGTTCAGTGACACTGATAGGAGGGGGCACCTCCTTGGTTGCCTTGACTTTCTCTTCTACTGGATACAACTCTTTGGGATCCACTTGGTGACCCAGGTAAGTAACCTCTGTCACTTGGAATGTATATTTCTCTTTCTTCAATCGCACACCAGCTTCATAAAACCTCTTCTATGTTGGCCAAATGTTTGGCTTCCATTGATCCTGTCATCTAGGTACACTACTACTTGGGTATGTCCTTGCAGTAGACTTTCCATGGTCCTTTGGAAGATTGCACATGCTGATGATACACCAATGGGTAGGTGTGTATATTGGTGCAGACCCTTGTGCATGTTGATGATTACATACCCTCTATATGCTGTCCAGCTCTAGCTGTTGGTATGCATTACTCATGTCCAGTTTGGTGTAGGATTTTCTTCCAGCAAGCTTAGTGTACAAATCTTCAATCATCAAGATAGGATATTTATCAAATTTAGCAGCCTTGTTCAGGCTTTGTCTCCGCAAAGGTAAATAGTTTGAACTGGTTTCATCACAGGGACAATGGGCACTGCCCATTCTGAAAATTGGACTGGCTGGATGATGCCTAGCTTCTCTAAATGGCACAATTCTGCATCCACCTTCTCCTTTAGGGCATAAGGCACAGGCCTGGCCTTAAAGAACCAGGGTGTCGCCTCTGAGTCTACATATATTTTTGCTTGTAAGCCTTTTATCTTTCCCAATTCATGACAAAATATGCTGACGTACTTCCTTAACAGCTCAGAAATTCCTCCTGTTCCCACTTGAAAGATTTCTGACCAGTTGAACTTAATTTTTTTGTAACCAATCATGGCCCAGAAGACTAGGTCCTTCAGCTGTTACAATGGTCACTGGAAGCTGGGCTGCATGTTGCCTACAGAACACAGGCACAGAGGTGATGCTTTTCACTTATATTGCCTTTCCAGTGTGCGTCTTCAGCTGAGCTGGGATTTGCTCCAGATTCAGTGGCTGGGTATCTTCACTTAGTTATTTAAAAATGTGGTCTCCCACCACTGTGGTTGAGGTTCCTGTATCTACCTCCATGACTAGAGGCTTCCCATTCACTTGAAGAGTGATGGTGATTGGTTCAGTTTTTATTGCTTTGACATTGTATAGGGAATAGATATCAGTATCAGCAGCTTCTGGTTCTGTTATATTGTGCACTTCAATTATCTTGGTCTGCAGTCTGATTGGCTGTCTCGATTTCACCCTGCATTGCTTTATTACATGTGGTTTTTTCCAATGGCGATCTGCCTCCTTAAATCTGCAGTTTTCTGGTACATGGTTACCCCCACATCTGTGACAGATTAATTTATGAATCGTTGCTGTAATGCTTCCACTGTGCCTTTTCGTTTATCAAGCAGCAGGAACTGTCTCCTGCTTTGCTGCTGTCTCTCTGGTTTTCGCACCATGCCGGGCAGTAGGTTCCCACCACAACTGCAGAACAGTGCCATGATGCACACTGTAAAGGCTGCAAGTCCCTCTCAGCACTCTCCATTGCTAGTGCTATTTCCATGGCACGCTTCAAATAGATAATACCGCTGCAAGTAAACAGTGCTGAATGTCATCGTTGTGAGCGCCACAAACCAACAGCTCCCACAACGTCATTTAGTGTATCTCCGAAGTCACAGTGATCCATCAACTGTTTCAACCTTGCCATATAAATTGTGATGGACTCTCCTGGAGCCCTTACTCTGGAGTTGAACTTAAACCCCTTCATAATTACCGATGGCTTCAGTTGAAAATGCACTTTCACAAAGTCTATCAATTCATTTAAAGATTTAGAATTGGGCACGTTCGGGGCCATCAGATTGTGATTGAGCTTTTATGTCTTGCTACAACAGACACTTAAAAGAATTGTTTTCTGCTTCTCCTCCGCTGTTATTTCATTCGCCACAAAATAAAAACCTAGGCGCTCTATGTACTGGCTCCAGTCTACCATGGATGAATCATAAGGGTCGATTCTGCCTAAGAGTGGCATGACTGGTGAGTATATTTTTCTTTTTTTCCTTAAGAATTGATGAACTTACATTCATGAGGTGAGGTGCAGCGTTGAAGATATTTTGCCCTCGTTAGCAAATGTAATAAACTTGACGTACCAGACAGGTTTCATACTTGAAACAGATGACTTTATTACAGAACTCTTGTAGAAGCTACATGCTTCTTGAACCAGGTCCACAACTAGAAAGTTCCAACCCCAAGATTACCCATGCTTAGGGCTCATTCATTAATACAATTACGTGACCCCTAAAGACAGTAGGAAAGGTTATACCTTCAATCAATACAACTACCAATCTACTGTTATTGAGACCTTTTGAGAGTTAGTCTAGTCAGTCAGGGCTGGATGGAACTGTACATGTAATTCTTGTGCATACAGGCCCAAAGCCCATTAATGAAGCACGGTAAATGCATTAGAACAATTGGTACCAATGTCATTTTGCTATCACACTTTTATGCAGCTCTGAAGTGGGACAGGATGTTAAGAAACCTCTATTGAGGTATTGTAGCAATCACTTCCATGAACACTGAACCTACTAAGCCTGTTATTCTTATATTTAGAGTTTTCACTAATTATATTCAGTTACTTTAGAATTGGAGGTGAAATTGTTTATCTAAAGCATTTAATGCCTACTGGAGAATCATTCTATGGGTTCAGGAGAACCTCTGGGATATTGTCCATAAGGCCACATTTCATCTATGGACCTCAACAGAGCTGTGAGTCTACCTAATGATGGAAAATATCAAAACCAAAAATGATCATTAGTACATGTGGTCGGTGTCAGTGGATAGTGAACAAGATTGGGAACCCTGTCTGATTTAATCCCCTAAGCCCAGAGGTGCTAAGATCAATTGCAGCTCCACTGCCACCCATTCTAGTTTAGGTCAGCTAATGCAACAAAAATTCATAATTGAACCAGAGACATCAGCCTTGATTTTCACCCCTCAGCCCATGAGTGGCCAGAAGGTAGGTTTTAGAACGTTTGTTTTCAGCATTTTGTAGGCCAGCCTGAACCTCCCCCTTGAAGCTGCCAGGCTACCCCAGGAAGTCAATCTGGCCAGCTCTTAGCTGGAAGTCAATATGGGATTATTTAAACGAGGCTCTGCGAGTGACATTGACAGGGCCTTCATTCCGTGTACCTTGCCTGGGCTCTGTTGCTTGCTCCCTGCTTTCCTGTTAATATTGGAGCCATTTTGTCTGGATGGTCCATTTAAACATCACAGTTTCTTTACAATGCAGATGGAGGCCATTCAGCCCATCGAGTCTGTGTTGGCTCCCTGAAAGAGCATTCCACCTAGGCCACTTCCCCACCTTATCCCTGTAACCTTGCACATTCTTTCTTTTCAGGTGGCAATCCAAAGTCCCAACATCTCCAATCTATCCTCTTAGTACAGTTCTTCATCCCAGGAATCTTTCTTGTGAATCTCCTTTGTACTGTCTCCAATGCCTTCGCAATACTCCAGATGAGGCCTAACTACTGTCTGATTAAAGTTGAACATTACCTCCTTACCCTTGTACTCAATGCCCCGCTTAATAAAGCCTATGATATTATATGCTTTATTAAATGCTCTCTCGACATGCCCTGCCAACTTCAATGATATATGTACGTGTACATTGAAGTTCCTCTGTTCCTGCACCTCCTTTAGTGGCTCTCCCTTTATTTTACGTTGACTCACCATATCTTTCCTGCTAAAACGAATCACCTCACATTTTTCTGCATTGAACTTCATCTGCCACTTGTCTGCCCAATCCATCAACATATCTATGTCCTTTTGAAATTCAAGACTATCACCATCGCAGTTGACAACAGTTCCAATCTTCATATCATCTGCAAATTTTGAAACCATGCCCTGCACACCACAGTCTCGGTCATTAATATAAATCAGCTGGAATGCCCTAACCATGTTTTTGTCAGACAAATTCAGGTTTAAAGTAATATTTCCAAACCTTTTAATCCAATATTTAAAAAAATATTTTTATATATTCAGCCCCTGCCCCCCACTACCAACTCACCCCAAAGGGCCATCTGTCACTTGTTCTTAAATTGTGCTTTCACAGAGACCTGACTCTTATTCTGTTATTAACACATTCTGCTATCTTAGCTTTATGCCACTAACAGCACCTTCTTTAGTTTCTAACACCAGCATTAACACTCCCTTTGTACTGTGTCTGTGACATCTTTGTCAAATTACTCCTTAGCTCCCATCTTTCCCTGACCTGCAATTTTTCCCACCTGCTCCACCACCTCTTAAACAGTATAAAACCCATCACATTTCTATTTCGATTTAGCTCTGAAGAGGAGTCATATGGACTCAAAATGTTAACTCTGTTTGTCTCTCCACAGATGCTGCCAGACCTGCTGAGTTTTTGCAGCATTTTCTGTTTTTATATCAGATCTACAGTATCCACAGTATTCTGATTTTATAATAATTTTGGTGCCATGCCTCACTAACATATACCTATGACTATTAAGCTAATTATTGCAAAATATGCAGGAATTTATCACTGTTGAGAAAGCCCAAGCTGCAAAGTGAAATGTGCAGAATTTGCTTTGCGAAAAGATATTTTCTTTCTGCATGACTGTATCATTAAAAGGATAAATTTTTTTTGAATAAGGTCCAGCTAACCTTTGCTTGAATAATTTTGAGCAACTTATTTGAAGACTTACATGCAGTGATCTTGTCAGATTTTTTCATGTGATTCACTGCTGTAGGCTGCTTCCAAGTTACACTCTCAAATTAATCTTGTGATAAGCATTCCACAACAATACATTACATCATGTGCCATATAGACTGAGGGCAGAAAAGAGGAGCCAATGGAGGTGAAATTCATCTTGGACATTAATGCCAATGCATCCTCACAACTTGGCAGCCTGTTTTACACTCCGGCCGACCTTCTCTACTCTGGAAGCATGCTCAGACTACCATCTTTTTGAAGCAGGTTTTATGAGCCACAGATCCCTCAGAACTGCAGCAGAGGCAGGATCCATGCTGGACCTTGCCAGAAACACTTGGCCCTCCTCAATCATACACTTGATTTCCCCTCTGCTTTTCAACCTCACTATTTACTAACTAAGCTGGTGCTTGGCAATTGATGTGATAGTGGTACAGAATCTTGTGAGACGATGGGCTTACTTGGAGGCACCAGTTGTAGCTACAGTCTGTTCTTCCAGAATGCAGAAAAGAATAAAATATCAAAATGGTGCCTCAAGTAAACATCTTAAAGCATCATTGTCACAGCCTGCAACACTCGTTTGAACTTTTGATCTGGTTGGATTGGTGGCAGTGTGGAAATTGTGTTTTAGATCACCACTTTACCACTCTGACCCTGGCAGATTTTCTGGGTGAGAGTTCATATAAAGATTTGCGGCAGGCTCACTGTGCTATATTTCTGAATGCATCCTTTAATTTTTAAAACCTCCTGCTGCACAGCATTAATAATGTTGGACCCAGGAACGTACTGACAGTCCTGACACGTTATTGAAGTATTAATGACAGACCAAATGGGTATGTTCAGTATCTGTGTCAACCTCAGCAATAAATCCCAGAAGTACCAGTGAGCTGGTGAAATGATTCCCAACTGGTTCCTGCTTGCTCCCGCTCAGAAGCTGTTGGAAAAGAGTTAATAAATCCATGAGAAATCCAAGCCTTTGTGATGCTGTTCGAGTTGGCTGTGTGCTTGTGTGACAGTCACTTAGAATAACAGAATAACCTAAACATTATGATACAATTTCTGTTACAATTATGAGGTTTATAAAATGGTTATGTTTTGGGAGTGTATCTATAAATTTAAAGTAAACTGAAGATAGCTCTATTCTGAATCCTGCCTAACATTGAGCCTAGTTGGTTTGATTATTAGAGATCAAAGGAATTCTTAGATTGTTTTACTAGGAAGAAGATAGAAGGTATTTATGCTTGGAGACAATTGCAGTGGCCTATATATTAACAGTGGTGACTGTGAGTCCCCAGAGCCCAGAAAATTGCTGAATGTTGTAAACAATTGTGCTTTAAATGGTCCACTTAGTTCCAAGATGAAAGAAAGTTGGGCTGTTAAGGATAGCTAATTAGCATCTCTACCTAGATACGAGGTCCATGTGATTTACATTGTCATGAGGAAGAATTCAGAGGAAGTAATTTTTGGGACTAGGTTACAGGCTTCCCTACAAATAAATGGATTTCACAGATGGATAGCAGTTCTATGTGGTCAGCAGGGAGAATAGGCTGTTTTGCTCTGCAAGCTATCACAGCCAGATGTGAGAAGCAGGCTTTTTCTAGTCAAAGGGACACATCCTGCAGCCACCAAAGGATTCCAGGAGATTCAGGGAAGAAGAGTTGAAAGGACAGGCTTTGCTTCAAGTGGTGGATTTAAGAAACCCTCCAAAAACTGAGAAAAGTGCCTGGAGATGGTCACTCAAAATTACTACTTGGCAAAGCGGGGATATGCGAACTAATTGGAAACTGAGAGCAACTGTAGAATGTTTGCTATAAGGACTGTAATTCTGTGGTGAGTCCAATGTGTGATAGGCATAAAGGGGAATGTTCCTTTATGTAGTTTAAAGTATAAGTTGCCTACAAAAAGAAAATGGTGTTTAGTTAGTTTGTTTTCTGTAATTTGTTACTGTAAGTTTTAAAACACAAAATCTTGATGTGTCATTCTTCCAGCTATTAACTGGAAGCTCAAATTTATTTTTAAAAGTTGTTGGTTTCTAGAGGGATTGTACCACCTGCTGTTATAAAATATCATGGGTTGTAACTTCCTTGGAGTGGCAATCAGCGCAGATTGTCACCCTGTGCCCACTTACCTGCGCCAAATTCTTTCTTTGCCTACCTCACCTGAACTCCCAACTCAGGCCGGGTGATATCCAAGCAGCGCAGCTGTCTCCAAAGTCCAGCACCGAAGTGCACCACCTGCAAACTGAAGGAGGACATGCTCCCCTTGTTACAGCACTAGCTGTTGTAAAGCAGGTCAGTTTAAAGGTCCCATTGAAATTGACGGCCAGGGAGAATATAAGTGCCTAAAGTACGTGAAAAGGCTTTGGGGGTGGGGGTGTTTGAAGGTCGGGTGGGGCTGGGTGGAGCGGAATTGGAATTTGGTGGGGGGTTGCTGGGGAATTGCAGGCATCGGGAGAGAAAGCAGCAGGTCGGACATTCATAGGGATGGGGTGTTCAGACATTTTGGGAGGCTGGGGAGTCGGACATGTGGAAGGGGTGCAGGTATTGGAGATCGGTGGGGGTGGGTGGGTCGGGGGTTCTGAGGTCGGGGATGGGATCCTAGATCGCAGAGGTGTCCAAGGTGGTGGGGGGGGCGACCGACCGATGTCGGGGGGGGGGGGGGGTGGTGGGGTGAGGGGGCCTGAGGTCAAGAAGTTCTGAAGTTGTTTGGGGTGGGAAGGGGTTCCAAGGCCAGGGGATTCCTGGCTCTGAGGGTTCCAAGGTCAGGGGTTTTCCGAGGCCATGGGGGTTTCAAGGTCGGGGGAGTCTGAGGTCAGAGGAGTTCCGAAGTTGGAGGGGTCCGAGGTCAGAGGGTGGGCGGTTCTGAGGTCAAGGGGGAGGATCTGGGGCTCCGAGCTGAGCGGCGTCCGAGGTTGGTGGGGGTCCAAGGTAGGAGTGGGGGGTCCGAAGTTGTGGGGGGAGTCCGAGATCAAGCAGGTTCTGAGGTTGGGATGGGTGGTGTCAGGGGTGCTGAGGCCGGGGAGGGTGTCCGAGATCATGGGGTGCGTGTGGTGGTTGGGAGGTTCCCTGGTCCCCACCCCCGGTCTGAATGCTGGCTGGTGTGGGGGAGGTGGAGTGCGAGGTCATTGGGGGGTGTGAGGGGGCTTCCGTTAGGGGGGCTTGGGGAGTGTGGGGGAGTCCCATGCATTCAGTCTGGGTCTTTAGGATAGTTATCCAGAAGTTAGAAAAGGTTTTAATCCTTTAGCTTTTTCTGGGTATAACCCTAGTGGAACCATTTGAAACTCGCAATTTAATTTGCATTTTTGGATGGTTCGCGGCACAGCACAATTGTCCAGAGGAAGTTAGCACTTCTGGGCAATTGCCTTGCAAACCCTTATCTGGGACCTTGCCAGAGGGATTCCCCAGCGCATCTTTGGGATACCCCCCCAAATCCAATGCTGGGGAGCGCGGAAGTTACAGACCCATGTTTTCCGATTGACTTTGAGCATCAGCACCTTGAATCTTTAAATAAAGAGTGTTAATTATAAAGGAATAAAATGGCATATAGCTGTGACTGCAGAGAAATTGATCTAAAAGCCTTCTCATGTGATTTGTCATATTTAGGAAATTCCATGTGGAAGTTTCTATCTACACTGACATCGGTTTTTATGAGAAGATTATGAGCATGCAGACTGCATGGGAAATAATTCCACATCAAACACAAGCATTCATTCATTTGTGTAGAACAAATGTGAATTTTATGTTCCTTTTAAACTTGCATTCATATGCATCATTAACCTCAGTATCACTTCTATAACATTCCCTTAGACATTTTTCTCAGAGTGAATTTTAACCCCAAGGACAAGTGAATTGGGAACAGGGTGAGCTTAAAATTGGAGTTTCCAAATACAGTGACATCCTGGCTCCAACAAGCGTATGTTGGATGCTGGTGAGAAACCTTGTTGTCAAAATTAGAGTTTTAATTATTGCAGGTGTGTGGGTAGATATCGATGCAATTATCATTCTTAGAAGATGTTAATTAGCTATTTGTAAATTGAATTTTATTTAGCTCAAATTCATGGGGTTTGGGATTCTTACCAGTGAAATGTAGGATGGGCTGACAACGGTTCAGGAGAATTGTTAAATTTGTCATTGTCTTATGCGAATAAAAGCTTACTGATTGCAGCTGGTGTTTTGTCCAAATGTCTGGACAAGAGGTCATGTGTGAGTACTGCTTGTTCTCAACTTTGGACACTTTCAAACTAACAACATCAGGATGGAAGATGTATCAGCTCTGTTTAAAAGCACATCAGAAAGGGAAGACCACTATTCACACACTTGCACAGAGAGATGCACAGGAGAGGTGCTGAAGTCGCAGGGGACACTACCTATGTCACAAATGTTAACAGTATAAATTATGGTTAAGTATATACAGGTGGGAGCACTCATTGGATATGTTATGGACAGGAGTGGGAGGGGGCAGTCATTTAAACAGCCCTGATTTCTCCTCTTGCCACTTGTCCATAAACAGGGAGGTGTTTTGATTTGCTTCCCCTTTATAAGCAGTGGCGTATTTTCCCAACCCCTCAGTTTTGGTTTATTCAATTAATAACCCCACAGCAAGCTCATGATAGGATAAACTCAAAGGTTTAGTTGATTTGCACACACTCAAATGCAGGAGGAGGGTTGCAACGTAGCCCCCTGTGCACTCATACAGTAAAAGAGGGACAAAGCAAAGAAAGATTTGTAGGGTAAAGACCACAGAGAAAATATTATTGTTTCATGTGAATCCAGATTCTAGAATCAAAGTCCAATGAAGCATTCCTTCACAGAAGTCACCAGGCTGTAAACTGATGTTGCATAATTCACTTTTCCAGTAGAGTTGACTTCCACGATGAGATAGGCACATGGTGATGAATCAATCTTGTAGGCAATGATACAAAAGTTCCAGCAGAAACAGTGTAGATGGGGCCATGTAGTCAATCTAAGCAGAGCTCCTTTTCTGTGCTGCAGACTGATGTTAAAATGGCAGACTGAGCTTTCAGTGCATCAAGGCAATATAACTGGTTTCACCAATTAGAGGCTCATGTCACAAGACATCCACCTTTCCACTCTGGCTTTGATGAAGGGTGAGCATATCTTTGACTGGGTCCCTGAGATTGTTAAATGTTCCAACCATTAAGACTTGAAAGGAAGGTTAAAGGGTCCTTTGTCCTAGCAGACAAATAGGTTTTGATTGGCCAGACCTGGCTTATGAAATGCAGATGGCCTTTGCATAGTTTTCTTTGAATTTAGTCTTTGCAGCCCACAGGGATTGTTAGTGTCTCTTTAGAGATAACAAGTTGCTGTGATACTACCATGGTAGCTTTTTTTGGTCAGGATCTCAGACAGACATATCTTCAGCCCTCTTAAAAAGTCATTGTCCAGTGTTTTAAATTTTAGAAATTAGCCTTGAGGATATAAGTATAGATATATTGTAAAAATATCCAGTGTGAGGTCTTAGGGCCCTGATAGATAATTACTTGTGCACATTTGTTAATGGGTACTCAAAAGGGTATAAAGAGACACTTATTAACATTGCTGCGGGTTGTAGAATTAGTAGCTATCCATTTGTAATGTTTCGTTCTATAAATAAATATAAAGTAAAGATTGACTTCTGGTCTCCTCCTTCACCAACTCGTTTTAAGAAGTTTATCATAGTATCAAGCAAATGGTTGCCTAAAGTTGAATGTTGGAAGCTAGGCATTTTTTTATAAAGACAGACAATTACAAGTGGCTTTTATGAAAAACAGCTGAAAGCAAGTGTAAATTGTCAAGGAATTACCTGCTGATGTTCTCAGAGTCTGAATGTTATGACCAGTGGAGGAATGAAATAGATAAAAGGATACGGGTTACATCCTTGCCAAAGAGAAAACAAGGTAGGCCTTGGCATTGTCACTTCCGAACAAAAGTAAAATCAGAAGAAAAGTATTTGGATACTGAGGAATGTTTCGCTCTTCTATTAGGTTTCATGGATGAAATTTACCAGGGAGGTGATCTATTGGGTGCCTACAAGGCATAGTTAGATTTATTCTAATTTGAAAGACAGACAAAGGAGGAATATATCATGAACTTTAACAGACTGTGTAAAAGATTGCAGAAATTCAATCTGGAGATTTCTTGCTCAGTGTTTGCATTTAAATTGCTGGATGTGCCAAGGTGCCACATATGAACAAGCTCCTGGTCTTAACTGCGGTTTGGTTTTCAGAAAGAGATCCCTTTTGGACCACATGTTTGCTGCCTTGAAAAAATTCCTGGGGAAGCAGTCATTTCCAGCAGCCTTGCTGGCACAAATAATGTATTCCACAGTGTCACAAATGGTGGAGAATTCAATGATTGCAGCATTTCGAGATCATCCAGATATGGACAACAAGCATCAGTGCAAAAGAAGAGTTACAGACAGAAGGAATGAGGATGAAAACACTTTTAGCAGATTTGAATACCATAGCAGACAACCGGATTGGAGAAGAAATAATAGGCAAATAAAACCATGAATGCCCAGGGAATAGTTAAGTGCTTTGGATGTGACTCAAAATATCAATACACAATAAACTGTCACAGGGGAACAGTAGGGTTCTTGAAGGGACACATGACACAGAATTCAGAGGGTGAAGATGATGATGATAATGATCAGTCTGAAGAAATTGCACTAGTGACAAGAAGCTTTTGTCTGCTGCTGAATGTATTAGCTGCAGATTCATATAAATGTGTGGTGTTAGATAGTGGTTGCACCATGACAATGTAGAACAGGTTGGTTAGAATATCTAGATTCATTCAGTGGCAAGGATTAACGTAAGGTCAGGGAGTATGAAAGTGATACTTCTTTTAGGTCCAGGTTGACAACACATTGAGGTTCCATGCAAAATAGCTGGAGTAAGTAACTTTATTAAGTAAGGTATCTTTGACGTTAATTAAGGCTTCTATGAAGAAGGACAAATGAAAGGAGACATGATAAAGCAATTGTTTTTGGAAAGTCAGTGGATCTGCAGTTTACCCAGTCAGGCCATTATTGTATTTCCTTAACATAACTTGATATTCCTAATCAGAATGTTAGAGGTGCCTTAATGGAATCAGGTGATAAGAATCAGAGATAAAAAGCAAATGGTCTTAAAGCTGTACAAACAATTTACTCATCAGCGGCAGCTGGGGTGTTGAGATGAAGAAATCTTCTCAATTTCCTTTCCTGTAGTGCAAAAATTTAATTCCACATATCCCCTAATAATTTAAAGCTTTACTCCTCAGAATCAGCATGTAACTTTTCTTGAAACCCCTTCTTTGCCTTAATGTCTTACCCAATGAGTTAGACAGGATTAAAGTCACTCTCCAGCTCACTGTCAGATGCTCTCAAAACGCAGCACAGGATTTAATTTGCCTTAAAGGCTTTCCTCACCTTTATTTAGCCCTCAAGCGATGCATCATCACTCACCTTTTGGAAGTGAAAAGTTATAATTTTGAAGATTGTTTATAGATTGTCTCCTTTAATCTTACATTGCCTTTCACTTTGATTTCTCCTGCAAATTCCTTATAGGATTTTTCAGCCTCTCATTGTTATGATCAAAATACAAGTGCTGGCAATGTCATTTTTCTTACTGCAAGGTAGCACCAATTTGATTAAACAAACTCTCTCATTCAGGCCTGTGTGTGTGCATCAAGTGCAGGGTAAAAAGTCAAATGTAACAATAACTTTAATCAATCATGAATCTACATCACATTAAGGAAAGCAGTGCACTCATTTGTAAAGTCATAATAAACTCCATTTCCTACAAATCAGGGCATAACCAGTAAATCCAAATGGCTGCTGAAGTCGGAGGCATGCTGATGCATTTATATATTATAATTACTGAAATGAAAACAGAAAATTTTGGAAACACTCAGTTTGGCAGCATCTTTGGACTGATGGGCAGAATTTAAAATTCTGATGGAGGGCCTTCAACTGACTGGAAAACCAGTGGGAATCCAATCACAGGCCGGCAGATCTCCAGCACTGGCAGCATCATCGAGAGCGGAGGCCACTGCCGATACTGCATTCGGGCCTTCACCAGACTAATCCCTGGAGAGAGGTAGGTGTGGGCCGGATGGATGTACCAGGGAGGGGGGTTCCAGGCTCCTTGCAGCTTGCCAGGTGCACGTCACTTATATACAGTTGTGGAATACATTGGCATGCAATCATGGCGATGCGCTTGGATGATCCAGCATGGGAGAATGATTCCAGTGAGCAGAGATGCTAAAGTATTGAAGTTAAGTTCCCAATGCGCAGTGCTGGGAAATGCTGTCCACCATTGACAGGTGGAGCAGACCATCGCCAACTGGTTTAACGATGACGTGAAACCAATTTTTGCGATCTCCCGATATTTTCTGCTCCCGCTCACTATGACGCCCACTGCAAATGAGAGCGGATGATTCCACCCATTAAGTCTTTCTAATTAAAGGTGCAAAACTGTGTCCTCTGTTGCTCAATAATGAAAGAAAATCAAATATAGTACATTTGCCTTCATACGAATATACATACTAACAAGGAGCCGGAGTAGGTCATTCAGCCTCTTGAGCCTAATAAGACCATGACTGATCTGATAGTAACCTAAAATATGCATCTCACCTACCTCCAATAGCCTATCACCTCCTTGCTTACCAAGAATCTATCTACCTCTGCCTTAAAAATATTCAAAGGCTCTGCTTCTACCACCTTTTCAGGAAAAGAGTTCCAAAGACTCACAACCCTTTGAGTGTAAAAATTTCACCTTATCTCTGTTTTAAATGGGCGACCCTTGTTTTTAAACAGTGACACTTAGTTCTAGATTCTCCCACAAGAGGAGACATCATCTTCAGGTCCACCCATCAAAACCCCTCAGGATCTTATATGTTTCAATCAAGTCACCTCTTACTCTTCTAAACTCCAGCGGATACAAGCCTAGTCTGTCTAACCTTTCCTCATAAGACAACCCACCCATTCCAGGTATTAGTCTGGTAAACCTTCTCTGAATTGCTCCCAATGTATTTACATCCTTCCTTAAATAAGGTGACCAACACTGTACCCAACACTCCAAATGTGATCTCACCAATGCCCTGTACAACTGAAGCATAACCTCCCTACTTTTCAATTCCCCTCACAATAAATGTTAACATTCCATTAGCTTTCCTAATTGCTTGCTGTACTTGCATACTAACCTTTTGTGCTTCATGCACTAGAACACCTAGATCCCTCTGCACGTTAGAGCTCTGCAACTATTCACCATTTAGATAAAAACAAAAAAACTGCGGATGCTGGAAATCCAAAACAAAAACAAAAACAGAATTACCTGGAAAAATTCAGCAGGTCTGGCAGCATCGGCGGAGAAGAAAAGAGTTGACGTTTCGAGTCCTCATGACCCTTCGACAGAACTTGAGTTTGAGTCCAAGAAAGAGTTGAAATATAAGCTGGTTTAAGATGTGAGTGTGGGGGGCGGAGGGAGAGAGAGAGAGAGAGAAGTGGAGTGGGGGTGTGGTTGTAGGGACAAACAATCAGTGATAGAAGCAGATCATCAAAAGATGTCAACAACAATAGAACAAAAGAACACATAGGTGTTAAAGTTAAAGTTGGTGATATTATCTAAACGAATGTGCTAATTAAGAATGGATGGTAGGGCACTCAAGGCATAGCTCTAGTGGGGGTGGGGAGAGCATAAAAGATTTTTAAAATATTTTTAAAAATAATGGAAATAGGTGGGAAAAGGAAAATCTATATAATTTATTGGGAAAAAAAAAGAAAGGGGAAAACAGAAAGGGGGTGGGGATGGGGGAGGGAGCTCACGACCTAAAGTTGTTGAATTCAATATTCAGTCCGGAAGGCTGTAAAGTGCCTAGTTGGAAGATGAGGTGTTGTACCATTAACAGCCCTATGTCTTATGCCCATGCCATCTTTGTCAATCTCTCCTGAGGTCCCACCTAAAAAGGCTGCCAAAAGGCAGCCAGCCACCCAAAGGTCTCAGTGGAACAGAGTGGGTATTGATAATTGGCGCAGTTTAAAATTGTCATGACTACTGCCAAGCAACTGGGAACAGACATGAATGTGTCAACACTTGAGGTCACAAACATGTTGAACATTGAGTGAATGGAAATCCTTTTAATTCAGAAGCAGAAGTTTTTACTAATGAGGAACACATGGAACTAAATGTGTGCTTTCTATGACACCCTGTATCCATGGGAATGAAGCAATTTGAAAAAATCCAAGAGCTTTTCGTTCTTAAATAAACACAGAAAATGCTGGAAAAACTTAACAGGTCTTATGCTGTTGCAAAAGAGGGAGGGGCAGGTGGAGCAAAAGAGAAGATTGGGGGTAGGTTGGAGTGCAGGGAGAAATTAAATGACAAAGGTGTCATAGAATGTAGGCAAAGGGAGTGATAATGATACGATTAAAGACTCAAAGCTTAGTCAGAATTGGTGTTAATAGCAGAATAAAGGTGAGCACTTCTGAAAGCAACATAGCAGAATGTATTAATAGCAGGTTACAGGTCAGCACTGTCTGACAGCACAAACATGAGAACAAGTCACAGGAAAGATATTCAAAATGGAGGACAAAGTTCATGGTCTGAAGTTGTTGAACTCAATGTTGAGTCCAGAAGGTTGTTAAGTGCCTAACTGGATGATCAGGTGCTGTTCCTCCAGCTTGTGTTGGGCTTCCTTGCTTTTCCTTCTTGCTTGTCAGCCTCCAAGGGGAAAGTAATGAAGGAGCCAGAGGTATCAAGGTTACGAGTCACAGTGATCTCCTTCCACTGCCACAGTGCAGTGCAGTACATGCCTTATTGATGGACTCCAATTCTGACTGCAGCAGGTGTCACTGTTCAGTTACCATCTCACTGTTGAATTGTAGCCACCTTAAACACTGCTCCTCTCTGAGGTCCAGGAAAGATAATCTTGTGCGCCCTTGCCTCCTTCACCCTTTTCCGGCAGACTGAGCTGGTCTTTAATACCTTCCTTGCTGCTGCTTTTCCTGTTCCTCATTTGGAAACATTCAGAGTATGCCCAGCAGCAAGCTAATGTTCAGCATATCTCGACAAGAATATTCAGGGAAACAGTTGTAGTCCTTCTCAGGTGAACTCTGCAAAACAATTTAACTGCCAAACAAAGGCCAAAATGTCTGAAAATGTATCCCCAAAACATTCTGATAGCTTAAACCATCTAAATAGAAACGTTTATTGGTGGAGGTGAGGATGGCATTAAATACCACTTGTGACAATTGTTTCCATATGGGCAATTCTGGAAGTGACATTTCAGGACTCATTGTAATACTTAAATTATGCTTGTTGCAGGTGAGTGGCAGTAATGTCTATCAAGTGTCCAGACTGTCGTATGCACTTCTTGCCCATAATGTCACTCTTCTGAAAGCTGTATTGTGGCGAAGTTTGGAATTCCAAAAGCATTGCCCAAATACCCAAATACAATAAATGCC
This sequence comes from Carcharodon carcharias, assembly GCF_017639515.1. Taxonomy (NCBI): domain Eukaryota; kingdom Metazoa; phylum Chordata; class Chondrichthyes; order Lamniformes; family Lamnidae; genus Carcharodon; species Carcharodon carcharias. The sequence goes on from NC_054470.1 coordinate 89,588,937, forward strand.
CTGGTTCTGCCCCCTGAGCGATTACTGCTCAGCTCACAAGAAACCATTAGTACCTAATCATCAACACCAGCTGCATTCGCCAAGAAGCTCCATTATTCAGATTTTACACTGATCTCCGGTATTTGTCTTGTACTGTTCCCTTACAGTTAATAAAAAGCATAAATTAAAGCTGTGGTATCTCTTTCAAGCAAACATACCCTTGCTCAGTGCGAAATCCAAATATATACGCTAGGAAAATTAGTTGCAATATCTCTTTTCTAACTGACATTCTTGTCAGCTTCTTAAGTCCAGGCTCAACCAACCAGAGACAGTTCTCTTTGTTCATACTGATTAGATTTGAGTGAGCCAATTTAAAATTGTCAAGTTACCCTTATGCTAATGAATTCTACAATTTTCAGTTCCTCACATAAAATATAAAAAGTACTTCCTGCATTCATTTTAATCTGGCAAAAACAATGATGATCTACTTTTTCATTTTTATGTGGCTTTATGGAAAAATGTCAGATCTGCTAATGGCTGCTTCTTCCTTCATTTCTGGTTGTCTCTTTTTAAAATTTAAAACAGAGCAATGCTGGGTTTTCATTCTAACACCATAGAATTGTGCTGCTTTGCAGAGATATTAATCAATGTGAATCTTAGCACCATGATGATAAACAACCGTACTAAATCCCAGCACTTTGCAGAAATATAGGAAATGGAATTAATTTTAGTTTTTAGTGTTCCCAGTGCTAAGCTTCTGACACTGGGATTGTGTGTCAGCAATTCAGGCTCATGTCACCTATGACTTGTCATTTATGCAGTAGAAATTGGACATTATTTCACCTGTTCTAATGTCATAGAACTGGTACAATGAGCACCAATTTTCTGCCCAAAGGAAGCCTGAAAATTCTCCAGCCAATTTTGATTCAGGGTATTTTTCCGGTGTTTAGAAACAAGCAATAGGTCCTTTGCAACAGAAGCTAATACCTGCTTTAGGACCCTTCAGAGAAACTGGATTCCCAGACCAGTGGATCTGCCCACTTAGCTGATTTAGGAATTGATACGATCCAACAAGTGGCTGCTACCAAAAAGGTAAGCTTTTTTTAAAAATGCTTATGCGGAGTTAAGAGGAGGGAGAGCATTCCAGCCATTTCCACAGCATTCCTGGGTGTCTCTGGCCCAAGATCAGCCTACTCCCATTCTCCACCTCCTCAATCAACCCCCACCACTCTGAGGCCACACTTGGCACAGCAATAGGTAACTGGTCAGTGGCGGTGTGATAACAGCTGGTCATTCACCAAAGTAATGTTAATGAAGCTCAAGGTCCAACTTCAAGCTGGCCTTAGGCTTCCCAGTAAGGCTGTTAATAGCAGCCATTTCAGATCCAGAATCAAGTCTAAGGGCAGAATATTTCGTTTGACATACGGGTGCGGGCCCAACACATCCGTGTGTAAAATGACATGCGGTGACATCGGGTGAGCGTCCTGACATCACCATGCGTCATCACGATATTTCGCTGCGTGGGTGCGCAATGAAGTCTGACGTGCACCCACCATTAATTAACAGGCCACTTAAGGCCCTTTAGTCTTCAATTGACGCCGATATTTTGGCGCCCATGTGATCTTCGGGCGCAGTGGGCAGGTGGGTAGGAGACATTTCTATTAACCTCATCCACAGACGGAATAGGCGGGCTCAATGGGGTCGTGAATCTGCTCTTTGAAGTATTATTGGAGAAAGTTTTTTAAATTTGCCTCTGTGATTTGCAGTACTTCAGAACGCATCGCAGCAACTTTTTCTGGACTCAACCTTCAGGTCAGCATTCTGCAGTGAGGAATCCTTTCCGGGCCTGCAGCCTTTAGGAAGCCTTCCCTTAGCCTGCGTATGGGATCTGATCTGTCCACTGGAGCAGCTGCTCTGAGGAGGAAGGGAGGGCTAGAAGGGAGAGGAGGCCAGGAGTGCACATTCAGCCTCCAGGGGAGCCACCTTTGGGAGTATAGGCGCAGGCACAAGGAGCGCAGGGCCAAGAGGTAGTCCGAGGTGGAAGGGGCTGCAGAAGATACCATGATCCTGCTGCCAGGGTATACAGACGGCGAAGCAGCCGCCTTAATGAGGTGCAGTACCAAAGGAGGCTCCAACTGTCAAGGGAGACAGTCAACTATATCTGTTAGATGATTGGGCCTGAGATCTCCCCTAACACCCCATGCTAGTGGCTCTGAAGGTCACAGCTGCCCTCACCTTCTATGCCTCTGGCTCCTCCCAGGGCGCGGTGGGTGATCTTTGCGGTGTCTCCCAATCAGCTGTCCACACTTGTGTCAAGCAGGTCACAGACACTCTGTTCAGGCATGCATTGACCTTCTTCCTCTTCCGTTGGCACCAGGCCAGCCAAACACAGCGAGCCAGAGGCTTTGCGGCCATTGCTGGCTTCCCCTGCATCCAGGGTGCAATAGCCTGTACACATGTGGCCATCAAAGCACCAGCAGGTGAGCCCGGTGCCTTCGTCAACAGGAAGGACTTCCACTCCATGAACGTGCAGATAGTGTGTGATCACAAGATGCTGATTCTGCAAATGTGTACAAGGTACCCAGGCAGCTCCCACAACATCTACATCCAAAGACACTCCCAGGTGCCGGGGCTCTTCAGTGTTCCAGCCCAGCTGGATGGATGGCTGCTGGGTAACAAGGGCTAACCCCTCAGAAGGTGGCTCATGACACCACTCTGCCATCCAAGAACAGAAGCTGAGCAGTGCTATAATAGAAGCCACACCTCCACAAGGGCTGTGATGGAGAGAACCATCGGTCTTCTCAAGATATGCATCCGATGCCTGGACTGTTCAGGGGGCGCACTCCAGTACTCCCCAGATTGTGTGTCAGTGATAGTGGTTGAATGCTGCGCTTCCACAATCTTGCCCTGGAAATGGGGAACACAGTGGACGATGAAGATGTCAACGCAGTGTCTGTGACTGCACACGATGAGTCCAGCAGTGATTCCGAAGATGAGCGTGCACAGGGAAATGCTGAGGGGGTAGATGCTGACCCGGGACTACTCCAAGGAGGCAGGGATACCCGGGATGCTTTAATCCAATGAACCTTCAGCTAGCACAGCACAAATGGATCACCAGGACAAGCCAGGGCTGCCGCCTTGATACTCGACACCTAAGTGCCAAATCCGCCAGGTTACCAACAGTAACTAATGGCCTTATACATAAAGATGAATGTCCAAAGAAACTCATGACACTTTTCTTAAACATACATATGCAGAAGAAATGAGTCATCCTCAGTCACGATCACACATCTGGCATTTAATGTGTGAATCAGAAGTTCTCACAATTATTAAACAATAGTGTCAACAATCAAAAAGAAATCGTAAGGACCTAATCTCGGGCCAACACAAAAGCACCAGTGAAAAACTCATGGTGTGCCTAAGGTGCCTTATGCTTTTGTTTCTGGGTGCTACGTCTTGGTGCTGCCCCATCGCTCGGAGACAGCCTGCTCACTCTGCTGTCCTGCTGGCCTTGATGACCTTGGCGGTCTTCCTCTGGCCTGTGGAGCCTGTGCTGGCCCCACCTGGAGGGAGCTGCCTGTTCCGCAGCTGGCATCCCCAGTTGTCGCAGCCTCACCAAATGGTACGGTCATTGGGAGAGGGGCGGAGCAGCTATTGCCCTCATCTGGAGCACCCTGAGAGAAGCCTGCAGAGATGACAAGCAGCTGCTACACTGACGTGAACTCCCTGCTCACTGTAGATGGATGGGCACCGAGCTGGAAAGCTTGGTGTCTACACCATCTCCCATGCTGGCAGTGACCAGCTGAGGTCATTGCTGCTGTGAGGGCTTCCTTGTCTGAGCACATCCCTGGATGGTTTCCTGGACTAGGCTCTCCATGAGAGTTGCCACTCTCTCCATGGAGGACACATGGTGCTCAGACATGAGGCTCATTGCTTTGGCGAACATCTGCATAGACTCTTCCACCATGGAGACCAAGCCTCATGTATCTCCCCCAGATGCTCCTGCACACCCAGCCACATTTCATGACCTTGCTGCATCGCGGACAACTCCAGAGGCACATCATCAGGCACCGACTGAGCACGTACTTGGTTCCCTGCAGTCCTCTGACTGCTGGCGCCATGGGTATTCTCTGTCTTTGCCAGCTCCTCCAGCAACTGTGAAGTGCCCTCACTGCTGTGCCCTGGGACACTAGCTGATGTTTGAATTCCCAGCGAGGTGCTAGTAGCTGGTGCCTGCCTCACAGAAATGATGTGATGCTGGTGAAACTTCAGGCCCCTCAGGTGTGAGAGGGGGCCTCTGCTTCTCCTCCTCCCGGCCCTGCTCCAATGATGCTGAAAGGAAGAACAGGAACTGTAGATCAGTTAGCATGCAGACACTGACAAAATTCATGCCTGTCCCCCCCCCCCCGGCTCATTACACGCTCAACCTTCCAGAACCAAAGGCCCAGCAACGTTGCAACAATAACTAATTTAACAAGCTTCAGTGCTATGGCTGTTGGGAGGACAATGCTGACCTCACTGTTGGCCTTAAATAACTGGCTGCCCCACCCCAGTCTCACTGACATCAGTAGACCTGGATGCATAGTGCCTCTCCAGTTCAAGGGCCTCCTGCTCGAAACAGCTTAACACGGAGAGCTGTGCCTGGCTGCCTCCAGTCCTCACATGCTCGGACGTGTTATGAGCATTCTTCTCCTGAAAAAGAGAGAAGACCATTCATTAGGGCAAATTGCATGTGGATTCTGCTCGCGCATGCCACACCCCAACCACAGTGGGACATATCAGGCCTCCAGTGCCTCCTCTCCCCTCTGCTGCTGATCACTTAGACGAAGATGCTAGGCCTGTTCCCCACCCCCCCACTGCCCCCTTGGACACATGCTGCCTGCATCACTTTAGGAACCACATGGTATTTCCTCCCATAACAAGGAGGCGCAAGCACGTGCAGTGTAGAGGACAGCAGATGGTTCTTTGCCACGACATCTTGAGGCTCCCCTTCCACCATCTCATTACCCTGACTAGGACATGTGCTGGAGTTCTGAGTATATGCCTAGCTGCATCTCCTCCAGGTTGCCCCCAGACCAGTCATGTGCGACTAAGAGCAACACATGCTGTGGGGAAAACTCATCTCCTCATGAACCACTCAGGCTGATCTAAGCATGGGCACCATCTGCTTGGCCACCCAGCAAAGGAAAAATGCCCGAAATGATTCAATGCAGTCATGGTAGTAAGACTTTGGTGGTGTTGTGGGGTGGGGGGGGAGCTCAGAGGGTAAGGCCACCTGCTGGGTTAAATGCCCAATGTCAACATGGTCATTACCCTGCCAGAGTGCAACAAATCGTTGAAGCGCTTATGGCACTGGGTCCAGGTGCACTGCACCACGTCGCGGGAGCTCACCACCTCCACCACCTCCTCCCAGGCACGTTTGGTCATGTGGTGGGGCCTCCTCCTCCCATCCTGGGGGACCAACACCTCCCGCCATGCTGCCACCTCCTCGAGGAGGGCAGCAAGGCAGTCATCTGAAAAACGAGGGGCTTTGGCCCCCCACTGACCTACCCTGCAGCCTGCCCTGCTGCTGTGACCTTCCCTCCAGCCTGGCCTGCTCACCCAAACCCCTCTGCTATGGCCTGGAACTGGCCATTGTCAGCAGCCTACAGGAGGCTGCCAGGCCTTCTTTTAAGCAGACTGCTGGGTTGCCATTGGACCCGGTGGTCTGTGCACGCCCGCCGCAGCCCGCACACTCCCACTATCCACGGGAGTTGGCAAATATGCTGTACAGGCCTTAATTGGCCCGCCTGCATAAAATGGCGGAGTGGACCCAATCACAGGTGGCGATCAGGTCTGCGCCCACTCCCACTCCCCTGACAAATGGAAAATCTTGACCTAAAAGAACTTTTAATTTAAATAAATCATTGTATTCTGACAATTAACAGACAACATACAGAGTGCGTTGGTGAGGTTTTTGTTTAGTAAGCTAGAATGCTTTCTCCAGTTAGGAATGGGCATGCGAGAAACAAGAAAATGGGCAAAGATTATTATATTGAATCATTTTCAATATGTATTTTAATTCGCCTAGAGTTTCCTGAGGATTTGTGGCATGTATAGATGATTGAATGTTGCAAAACAAAGAGCAAATCATAAGCGATGCATTATTTAAGCCTACCTCCCTTATTTTCCTGAGACATCTGCACTGCTCTACAATTAACCTCACCAAATACTATTAGGAAGTAATTGCCATAGATTTGTCCCCATTAAGCTCAATGGTTGAAAAACAGGATACTGTGGATACTGGAAATCTGAAATTAAAGCAGATAATGCTGGAAATACTTAGCAGTTTAGGTAGCATCTATGGAGAGAAACAGAATTAAAGGGCAAAATACTCCCAAATGAACTCATGCCTGATTCTGTGCTTGGAGCCTTATTAATTATGCAGAGGTGTACTTCGCTCCGAATCACCTGATTGGTTAGGAGCTGACTCATCCTCCCGCCGTCAGCTGGTGGGTTCAAAGGTCCAGGCGCCATATTTAAACACCAGCCCAACACACAATCTCAATCTCTCCAGCCCACCAAAGATGTCTGCAACCCATAAGAGAAAAGACGATAGCCTCAGGGTGGAGCCTGCACCCTACTTCAGCCACCAGGGCCTCCAGACCTTGGTCAGAGGGGCACAGGACCAACGGCACATGCTCTACCCCACAGATGGCTGCAGGAAGCACAGCAGCCTCGCCTCTCAGGCCTGGGACACTGTAGTGGAGCAGGTCAATGTGTCTGACACCCACGCCCGATGTGCCATCCAGTGCAGGAAGTAGATGAAAGATCTCTTCTGCTCTGCCAGGGTAAGTCATCCTTCAACACCCTCCAATATCAAACTCTCATCATGGCGTTATGCACTCAAGTGGCTATTCTCTTCAGGGATTTCACCATTAGCAGGGGTCACATATCAACACTCATTCTCTCACCGAGATTTTCACATCACCACCATCCCATCTATCATGTTGCTCACACTTCATCTTTTGGCCCTTCTGGGGAGGGCTCACCACACACAGAGGGCATCTCACCCAACCTCTACTCCATCCCGTCTCATCACATGTCTTACTTACTTCTTCATACAGGCCAAGCTGGCACACAATAGGCATAAACTAGTGGAGGGACATCCTCGCCCTCAGTGAATTTGAGGAGGAGGCTGGCTGGGGATGACAGGGATCGCTCTGTGTGGAAGGGGAGATCGGCCTCTCCCACCAACATAGTATGGATCACAGCTCCATCACCTCATCAAATCCTGACAATCACAGTGAGTCACATGTAGTCTTATCTAGCTCATGCTCATTAACTGAAACTCTCTATTCTATTTTCTAGAATGTCTGGTGGCCCTGGCCTGATAAGGGTCACCTGCTCTGAGGCAAAAGCACCCTCGTCGAGGACCCGAAGACATTCCAGCACCTGTGTGGGCCCCCAGACATCATCCGAGGATGAAACTCCGGAAGAACCTTCAAGGTCCTCACATACACTCTCCACCAACTCAGTGACACACACAACAGTGGGGCACAGCTGCAGATTAGGCTCAGTCTCACTTTCTGGGGAGCACCTCACTGACATGTCCCTGCAGCAGTCGGAGGCAGGGACAGCTCAGGTCTCCGGCACTCGGAGGGCTGCTAGAGACCAGCCCCCTATTCAGCCCAAGTCAGATGATGATCTTCTGGAAGCAGTCGCCAACTCAATACTGGAAATGCAACAACAGGAAGTGGAACATCAGGCAGAGATTTGGCAGTCACTCAGCAGACTAGAGTGAACAACGGAGGAGCCGGCTGCTTCTGTCTGATGTTGTGGCTCCGACATGCGAGCGCCTCGTGGTCACCATGAGAAGGCTGGCGACCACCACGGAGATCTTAGTCCAGCAGGCCTTGCTGGATTTGTGCTCAGCCCTGCACTCTATGGCCACACACACCCTGGTGGGCACCATCAAGATGTAGGGGACACGGTGATGAGGCACCTTGACAACCCTCCAGGTGCACCATCTCCTGCAGGAGTCAGGGCGGGGACCTCGGGCACCCACAATTAGGATGAGCATCAGCTGGACACCCCGGGGGCTCCTCACATGACACTTCAAGGGTGTGCAACCACTCAGAGCCCCCTTTGCCTGTGACCCCATTCACTCCAGCTTCTCAGGCCACCGAGGGTGCTTCTGCCTCTGAGCAGGTGACCCTTATCAGGCTGGGGCCACCAGAGGACATCCGACAAGGTCATCACAGACATCAGGAAGTAGCAGTTAGCAGGCTACCTCCACCTCCACTGCAGATGTCGGGCCTGCACCCAGGCATAGCGCTAAAGTTAGAAAAGTTAAGAAAATTTTGTCACTTTTGGGTCACAGGTGTGCTAGACATGTGACTAAATTGTACTTTTGTTAATACATTTTAAAGTCATGTGAATGTTCTTGCCAACTTGTGGCGTTGTGATTTTATTCTTTGGAATCCTCTTATTTCAAGGTTTAGTCTTCCTTCCACTCAGTGATAGTGTCCCACTGTACGATTCACGTTCCTATGATGTTAACCTCAGCTGAACTAGTGTCTGCACTCTTGTGCAATATCAGGCAGATGTGTTCAAATCTTTATTGTTTATGTCTGATATTAGCATTTCTAACCCTTCTTTCTCAAAGAACACCATTGAGTGGTAGCAGCTCATCAGCATTGGTATTCCAGTGGCACTTGTGTCTCCTCAGTGGTAGTGGCAGAAGAAAAGCCATGCACGGGAGGAGGAGGTCCCTTGGTATGTCCACATCTCAGTCGCCAAGAAATTTGCATCATTAGATGGTGGCGAAGGCTTCAAGTCTTCTCTCGCATTGCTCTTGTTCCTAAGTGGGCTCTCAGTTCCCAGAGTGAGCTCACTCACAGGGCCCCATGGACCAAAGCAAAGACTATGGCCTGGAGATTCATGAGGCCAGACTGTGAATGCAGGACTCGTTCTCACTGCAAGTGGTGGATATTCCCTGGGATGAATGAAAATGGCATTGAGGGCTAGGACAGATGTGGCCATATGCCCTCACTTAACTTTACTCCTCCTGGAACCTGTCAGCAATTAACATATCACGGGCATGTCTCCCACATCTTCCTTCCTCCATCGCGTGACCGTGCTCATACTGACCCTCAGCAGCCTCGTGAGATTCCTGGTCCTCTGGATCGTCATCCTCCGATGAGCTCCCATTCTCCTCCAGTTCACCCTGTGGCATCTCTGCATTGCCAGATTGTGAAGGGCGCAACACACTACGATGATACGGGAAACCCTGTCGGGAGTGTATTGTAGTGAGCCATCTGAACAGTCCAGGCATCTGAAGCACATCTTCAGAAGCACTATAGTCTGCTCTATAAGGGAGCATGTGGACCTGAGGGCATGCTTCTACCTCTCCTTGGAACGAGTTTGAGGGTGATGAATTGGTGTCATCAGCCAACATTTCAGTGGGTACCCATTATCCCCAAGCAGCCAGCCCTGCAGATGTAACAGCCCCTCGAAAATCTGTCACCTGGGGGTGACTCAGGATGTAGGAGTCATGGTAACTCCAACAGTACCATGCGCAAGCTGGTGATCACACACCAGTTGTACATTGATGGAATGATAGCCCTTGTGGTTTATAAACATTAGGGCCTGCTGCCATGGAGCCTGTCTATTGCACCCTGCACTCTTGGGAAGCCTGAGATGGCGGAGAAGGCGGTGAATCATGCAGTCTGGCTGTCTTCATCCAGAGCAAACCTGACATAATGATGGGCCTTCCTGTAAATGGGCACCTGTAACCTTCTTTATGCATTGCTGTGTTGCAGACTGAGAGATGCCGCACAGGTCTCCTATTGATCCTTAGAAAGAAGTAGAGGCCAAGAAGAGTGCTGCAGTCACCTTCAAAGCCAATGGCAGGGAATAGCCAACACCATGTGGCATCAGGTCTTCGCGAAGAATGTGGCACGTGTGAAGTACCAGGTCTCGGGACAAGCGCAGACATGCACTTCATTGCCTATCGCTCATTTGTAAGTAAGAGACTTTTGGACGATAAACCCTAGGTCTGTCGAATCGCCCCTGTTATCTGGGTCTCTCCACCTGACCCTCCTGTTTCTGCTCTGGCTGCGCTTGGCCATGTTCCTCCTGCTGCAGCTGCATACGGAGTTGCCTCTCCCTCCTTTGCTTTCTTCATTGCATTTGGACCATTGCAAAGGCAACATTGAGTCCTGGATCCATATCTGCTATTGCCTTCTCTCTGAAAGGAAACTTTGAAGACATTAATGTTTCAAGTGGCAAGAAAGCGAAGCTCAGAAGTTGAGACATTTGGAGACTGTGAGGGTCCATAGTCTTTCCTGCACTACTTGCATGGTGGCTGATGTCACCTTCTCCCTGAGACACTAGCACACACATCGAGATGACCATTGTGGCATCACAGATATGTATCATCTTGAGCCCTGTGTGGGATTCTAAAGTTTAAGTGAGATGATTGACCCAACATAGCTCTGTGTTCCTATCTCTGATGTAGCATTTTAATGACCAATCAGTTGCTCATGGTCATTGAGTGAATGGCCTTTGGCCCACTAGGAGTGTCATATCTGGTAAACACGTGACAGATCTTCATTGTTTGAATGCTATATAGGATACAACTGTGTATCCCTCATTATTGACTGCACTCCCAAATTCTATATTCTCTTGATACTTTTGAGATTCAGTGACTGTGATGTGAAGCCACTGAGTTCTGAGTAGCCCTTTAACAGTGCTAATGAAGGCATTGGCTTTTAGTAGCTTTCATCGCAAGGAGGTCTTCCTCCTTTTTTTTAAACAGACTCCCGTTCTCTCCAGCAGCAACAAGGGGTTAGAGGGTAACCCCAGAAAGGCCCCCCTCATGCTTGCCCTTCCACCTAACTGCCATTCCACAGGCTTCCCTCCCCATTGACCCCCTCATATTTGTCAGCCCAACCCGTCGCCTCACAGCCCACACCTAGTGGTGCTAGTGTCTGAAAGTGGAGGCCTGCATGAGTACCACAGTATATTGGTGTTCCTCTGGATAATGAAAGCAAAGAGAAGGAGCAGTCCAACCCTACAACTCCAGCAGAGTGGCATTCATTGCCAGAAGACCGACGCAGCGCTATGGCAGATATGTTCCAATCATCTCAAAATTTCCAGCGAACTGAGGTCCGACTTGTGCATGCCGCCCCTTTTCAAACGGGTTCGATGCTGAATTACTTTCCCGCTGGCATGATGGAAGATTGGAAGGCGTGGCAAGGTTCCGGTGAGCAGCCGTTTTAATGAGCATTCATGACATGCTAATGAATGCAAATGGTGTTCATGCCACTAGTCAGTGGGATAACTGACCCGCCAAGATAACACTGTCAGGAGACTTGCAACCTGTTTATACAATGGCGAGTTTCTGATTTTTTGCCTCCTGCTGGATTCTCCGCTCCCACCCGCCATGAAACCCGCCGAGGGTGGAATGGAGAATTCTGCCCAAAGTTTCAGGTCTGTGACCTTTCATCAGAACCGGGAAAAGTTAAAATTTTGAGAAAGGGGTGGGTGGAACAAAGGCAAAAGGAAGGCCTGTGATAGTTTCGAAGTCAGGAGATATTGATGCAAGGGTTCCACATCCAAAGAGAATGGTGATGGGCAAGGAAAGAAAGAAGCCCAAGATGTTCCTAGAGCAGGTGTGTTGCTGCTGAAAGAAAACAAAAATACAAACAAAACAAATCTACTCCTGCTCATAATTTTTATGTTCCTAAGAAAAGGAAACAAGATGAAGCACAGATTATGATCTGAAATTGTTGAACTCAATGTTGAGTCCAGAGGGCCACAAACTGTCTCATCTTTACACTTTTAATTTGACGCTTACACTAATCTTACACTTTTGCACTCCAGAGTACTAAGGAGGAGCTATGTCAGTCCCTACGTGTTTGCCATTGTTTGCTATTACCTTGGAGCAAATGGGGCTCAGGAAGAATTTAATGCAAGAGACATGGGCTGGAATTTTTTGATCCCGCCTACGGTGGGACTCGTCACAGGCAGGGAGGAAAATTTGACAAACCAGCATAACATCCATTAACTTACCCTGACCATTATCATTACAGGTCAGCACTTCTCATCTTGTGTGGATCAAAGTCCACCTTTGACACCACAATCTTATCCCCTTCTCCTTCCACTCTTATGACATAGACAATGTAGTACAAGATACATATAGGGTTAATGCGGCACTGAGTACAGTACTGCCCACACAGTGAGCACATGACTCACGCCCAGAACTGGTCTAGTGTTGGACAGAGCCATGTCTATCAGCAAGCATGGAGACAGCTCCTATCTTCTACCTAGTATTGTATATATGTACGTAGTTCTAAGAGTCCATATAGACTGCCAATTAGTTGGCACTGATTGGTAGAGACATTGCCATGAAGAATACACTAGTTAATGGTGACTGACAGCTAACTGCCAAGCATCGTTTGAAATTTTAAACCATGCATGCATTTGTCAAGCCATTGCCCTGAGCAATGAGCCAGCAAATGGCTATCATTTATTTTGTTTAGCTGAAATAGGCGCAATGTGTGTTCATGTTCTTTCTTTCTGCAAAGAACAGGACCCTGTGTATTAATATATGTAGCTTCCAGTACACATAAATGCACCACACTGTGAGCCCAAATGTCAATCTTAAATTGGTTGTCAGTGTAATTCTTAGCATATTGAGAATTATTTCGCAAATGATGCCCAATCACAGAATCACATCTAATGCTGGACATCGTTTTGAATTTTGCAAGCACGGGCTGGTTGGGTACATTCTATACCTTGCCCCATTGCAAACAACCAAAGGGATATGCTGTTTGATACGATCTGCCACTCCTTGGGACTTACACCCTACATACTTAGCATCACACTGGCACTGAAATTCATATACCACATTAGTCATTTGTGTGATAGGCAGAACATCTTTTTGGCTTGACAACCGCAACCTATTAGTGACAAATACCACTCATCTTGCTACTGCATAGTAGCAGTCTGAAACAGTGAGCTTTGCTTGTTGCTCAAATTTTGAGATACATTGCCCTTCCAGGGTAACCTGAGGTAGACGGGGCACTTTTCAGGGCAGAAAGTAATGGCCTTAGGCACATTCACGAGTTTGCGCGATATACTGCATGAAATGATCTGATCAGGGTAGCCATTGTCCTGCAGGGTGTCTTTGGTGCACCCTATTTCAGCATCAAGCTTGCATGGTGAGCAAATGGCTTGGGCCCTATTTACAAGGTTGCCAATAAGGACAATCTTCTCTTGCGTGGAACTATAAGAATCCCAATGTGTGCATTGACCAGTGAAGGTAGCCTTGCAGTAGACCACAGTGGAGACCCTCATGGCCTGTGTGAATGAGATATGGAAGAGTTATAAGGCGTCCAGAATTCCTGAAACTTTGAATTCAAAGACTTGAAGGGGGTAGATGGCATAGTGATAATGTAATAATGACAATGTAGATGTATGAAAATAATAACAATGTAAAACATAAGGCAAACTATAATCACTTAAAATACATTGGGTAAAGTCTTGTTGGGAGGTGTAGTATAAGGGTGGGATTTTGCAGCCCCACCCACTACCAGGATTGTCTGGTCCCTATCAATGGACTTTTGGTTGGGCCGCCGAATCTCCCATGGTGGGTCCTGCTACGATGGGGCCAGAAATTCCTGACATAAGGGTCTGGCACATACTGGGTTAATATGGTGCTGTGTACAGTACAGCCCACACAGTGATGTAAGAGAGCACATAATGCTACCCAGAATCAGTCTAGTGTTGGGCACAGCCACATTTACCAGCAAGCATGGAGACAGCTCCCAACCTGTACTCTTTACTGTATATACTTACATAACTTTTGTAAATAAAGACTAACAGTTAACCTATGTATAACTACAAAGACTTCTTCAGACCTACCGAACTATAGCTAATACCCTTCAACAGAAATTGCCTGAAACCACTATCTATTCTAACAGGTGACAGCACATCAGTCCTCTTTGCTGCTACACTATCATGTCAATCACCCAACTATGATTCTAACCTGCATCCATTATACCCATGTCAGTGCTTATTCTATCTTATTACAGTGAATTTCAAAGTACACTTTAAATCTACACTTTCCTAACACCAGGAGTCTTCATAGGCCTTCTCACGTTGCTAGGTGTGTGCCACCTTTGGACCAGGATCAGGAGATAGTTGGATTTTAATACTCAACAGAAGGCCCACAGTGCCATGGCCAGAATTTTGAGTTTGGTGGGTGGACATGGGAGTTGGCGGCGGGCCCCTGACCACGATTTCACACTGGCGGGCCAGTTAAGGCCCACCGAGCATGAACAGTGGCTCCTCAATGGTCGGGAAGCGGTGCGTGGGTGTAGGGGCCTGTCGGCCACCAGGTCAATGGTGACCCGGGGGCTGGTTTAAAACTGGCACAGTCAGGCTCTGAGAGGCGGCCAGTGAGGAAGACATCTTCGGTGTTGTCAGCAGGAGATTAAAAATAATGGATTCCAATGTAGCTGCAGACACCAGGAGGGAGGGAAGGTTGGATGAGCCCTCAGCCCCCCAACTCCGATAATCTGCTGAGTGCCTCACGGTCCACCTGGGGGAGGTGGCTGCCAGGAGGGACTCCCTTGTCCCAGGGATGGAAGGAAGAAGCCACTGCACCTGACAAAAAGAGCTTGGAGGAGCTGGCAGTGCTGGTCAGCAGACATGATGTTGTGTGGCACACCTGGGTCCATTGCCACAACAGGTTTAATGACCACCGTGTTGGCATGTGTTGAAGTGTTAAGGGCTGGCCGTCTCCACGGGGAGCTCAGGAGTTTTAGAGTCTGAGTGCCATTTGTCAATAGTGCCAGAGCTGGCCAAGCGGGTAAGTCCTGGCTGTCTGGACTTGAGCACCTTGCAGCTCAAGGGTCATGACTCAGATGTGCCCTGCAAGGTGCTCCTCAGGTGGAGTTGGCCAGGCTGCAATGGTACTGTAGAAAGAGTGTGGATTAATCAATGCTCCACTATCCTTCCAGGAGAAAACGGTCCATAACAACATTGAAAGGTCGCAGACCGGCGGAGGCCCTACTAACCTCTTAATCCGATGCAGATATGAGCAGGATGCCTTTGAGCTGGAGAGGCACCACATATCTCGGTCAGCCGGCCGCGGACAGGCTGGGGTGTCAGATGAAGGTAAGAGTGCAGTGCACAGAGGTGAGTGTTTCAGATGGTGCAAACATTCTTGTGTAGTCTCATCATTGATGGGAGCCTCAAAACTGGAATCCTCATTGATCATTGTAAGACAATGGCACCATGATTCAGATCTCCATTGTCTCACCAGGGTGCCTGGCATGCACAATGACAGTGTGATGACTTAAACTAATGACGTGTCATTGTTCTCACTTAGGTTTGCCAGCATGCACCCAATCATGGAACCCTGAAGACCCACCCCTGATGCCAGAGGACTGCTAGGATCCAGATGCACCTGCATCACACCTGCTCTCTGAACCAGGCATCCAGCACCTCGATGGGCATTAGATTAGCAGCTAGAATGTTGGTGCACATTGGTGAGGGCATTTCACACTTGCTTGAGGTGCAGTCAGAGGCAGAGAGTTCCCAGGGCACCAGGAGTCAGAGGACTGCTGGAGACCAGGACGATGCTCAGTAAAAACAGATGATGAGCCTCTGGTGTCATCCATTAGGCAGCAGATGCTGGTTGTCCAGCGAGATTTGTGGGAGGATCTGGTGGAGATCCGTAAGGGTATGCATGCCATGGTCTCCGCTGTGGAAGAGTTGATGTGGAGCATGAGCACTGTGTTGATCCTTATGGCTGAGCGCACTGCCTCCTCCATTGAGAGAATGGCAAATCTCATGCAGAGGAAGCTCCAGGAATAGAATTAGAGGTTCCTAGGGTTGCACTCAGACCTGCAAGCCTCACACAGGCAATGGCCTCAGGTGGTCAGTGTCCATGTGCGAGATGGATGAGGCACCCAGTATCCCAGCTAGGAGCAGGGAGGTCCAGGGAGAGACCTCACATTGTCGCACAAGCTTCCTGTTGTCCTGGGCTTTCTGGATGACAGCAGCAGCTCCTCCACTCCTCTGCCAGTGACCATGTCATCTAACAGGCTGCGATGACTGGAGTGATGTCTGCCATGGCACTGGCTGCTCCCTCCCAGATGGGGCCAGCACAAGCTCCACTGGCCAGAGGACAACTGCCAAGGTTATCAAAGCCAACAGAGTCAGCAGGCTGTCTCCAATGCTACTGCCAGAGTGGGGGGAGCACCTAGACGTAGCACTCGCAAACATAAGTTTAAGGCACAATAAGCACAAGGAGGTCTGTTCACGGGTGATCTTCTGTTGTCCAATGTTATTTATTATAACTGGCCTGGAGTTGAAGACCAAGGAAGGTTCTGTTAATTTGTTTGACTGTCAACATGAGGTAAATTTTCTTTTGTCGTAATGGCCAGAGTACGCTTCACGTTTTTTATTTAATGTGGTGCAGGGTACACCAGTATGTACTGCTGGACGTGAGTGGCTCAAAACTTTATTGTGCAGGCACTGAGTGGACTTTGGGGTTAAATGAAAGGGTCATTTCAGACACCCAGGATGGAGGCGGCAGCCCTGGCATGAGGCAGTAGCCTTATTCGGCAGCCTAGATGAATGAGCTTTGGTTGGAGGCATCCCTGGTTTCCCTCCCTCCCTGGAAGTTACAGAGGTCTGCCTCTTTGCCCTTAGCATTCTGCTCACTGTGTTCCTCTTCTGACTCACTACTGGATTTATCATCTGTGGCCTGTGCAACTGCATTAACGTCCTCTTCCTCTGGGGGATTTCCCCCCTTGCCAGTGCCAGATTGTGGGGAGCATAGCATATGACCACTATCAGTGACACCTGCTCTGGGGGGTGTTGTAGTGCTCCCCCTGAACGGTCCAGGCATCGGAAGCGAATCTTCAGAAGACCTATGGTCCTCTGTATCTCTGCCCTTGTGGAGCCACAGCTCCTGTTGTATTGCTGCTCTGACTCTGTTCTTGGATGGCGAAGAGACGTCATGAGCCACCTTTTCAAGGGTTAGCCCTTGTCACCCAGCAGCCATCCATCTAGTCGGGCTGGAGTACTGAAGACCCCCAGGACCTGGGAGTGTCTCAGGATGTAGGCATCATGGGAGCTGCCCGGGTGCCATGCACAGGCTTGCAGAATCTGCATCCTATGGTCACACACAATTTGCACGTTCATGGAGTGGAATCCTTTCTTGTTACTGAAGGCACCCAGCTGACCCACTGGCACCTTGATGGCCACATGTGTGCAGCTGATTGCACACTGGATGCGGGGAACCCAGCAATTGCTGCACAGACTCTTGGCTCACTCTGTCTGGCTGGCCTCATCCGTACGGTAATGCATGAAAGCCAAACACCTGCCTGAACAAAGCTTCTGTCACCAGCTTGATGCAACTATGGACAGCTGATTGGGAGACTCCACAAAGATCCCCCACTGACCCCTGGAAAGAGCCGGAGGCATAGAAGTTGAGGGTCACTGTGGCCTTAGAGCCACTGGCATGAGGTGTCCACCCACACAGTTGGAGCTGATCTCGGTTCCAATCATCTGACAGATGGAGGTCATTGTCTCCCTTAAGAGGCAGAGCCTCCTTCAGCATTGAATGTCAGACATATTGAGGTAGCTGCCTTGCCACCCGTAAACCCTGGCAGCAGGATAGTGGCATCTTCCACGGCCCCTTCCGCCTTGAACTACCTGCTGGCCCTGTGCCCGCACCTCTCCTCCCACAGGTCGCTCCCCTGGAAGCTGCGTAGGGACACCTTTGCCTATATCTTCCTCCTCAGAGGAGGTGCCTCATCTAAGACCAGAATTCCATAATCAGGGTTACAGAAGGCTATCTGTTACCTGGAAGGGTCCACATGGTCTGAATTCTCTGGGGTCCTTGGCAGACACCAAGGAGTCCTGAAGTGAAGCCTGGAAATGCTAACAATAAAGCCCCGAACAGAGATGAAGCTGCCATATACCAATAAGTCACCTGCAGCTACTTACTAAATTCCTCACTCTGTCAATGCTATTGACCTTTTTCATCCTGCCTGTGGATGAAATTTTGAAATTGTCGGCAAGCCACCTGCCCGTTTTGCCCATGCGATGATCACAAAATTGCATGGGCAATGAAAAATCAGACTTTTTAATGGCCTGAACTGGCCTCTTAGCTAATGGCGGGCATGGCTCTGGCACCTGCCCGGCACCCACCAAGTGAAATATCACGCAAGTGTGCAATGGCGTCAGGATGCTCACACGATGTCATCATGCACTATTTTACGAGTGTGTTGGGCACGCACCCGCATGCCGAGCGAAAAGTTCTGCCCCAGTTTGGCCTTCATCTCCTGGAGGCTGCTCTATGGTAGGGAAATGCTGCTAGCTGCACCTCCTGGGAAACCTGATCTCAGCTATCACTGGTGTGGAGTTCAGATCGCAGTCATGCTGCCACTTACACTGTTGATGACTGCAAAAGAAGAGAAACCTTCCATGTTGTTGCTATAGGGACAGCTGTAGAACCTAGACTAAAAGCTAACACTTGTTGCAGATCCTTGGAGATTGAGATCAATATCTGTCTATGGTATGCTGGTCCTTAAACACCCTTCTTTTCGCACAAGTGCTCATGAGCCCAGGATCCCATGACTCTGAAACCTTCAGTGTTCATCTACACCCCACTTCTCTGGTCTCCTTGTGCCCTGTGAATCTCCAGCATTAGAGGCTCACTATCACTTTCTAATTCCACTTGGATGAATGTCTCCAAATTCATAAATGGGAGAAAGGAAGCAAGTGCAGCAGTTGGTAAGAGGAGGAGCCAAAACAAAATGGCTCAACTTATGTGTGGCGTGATCTGTTGTAATATGCATTTAAGGGATTGCAGCATGACATCACTAGAAAGGAAGTGTGTTATGTGATCCAGTTTTAGTTTCACTTTTGCTTTTTCATCAGAGCACACATACACAAAGCTCTGCAGCTCTGATATCTTCTGGCTTTAATCCTATATATGTTCCCATGTGCCTAGTCTCAATAAATGGACCCACAAAGTATTTGCACAATCCTTTATGAGTGATTGCTACCTTTTTATATCATTATAACAACACAACGCGGTCTTCCTCCTCCTCTCCCTCATCATCGTCATCAACATTTTCTTCCTTCTCTGCTTCAATTACCGTGGTGGATTTTGAGGAAGGGAGGTAGGGTAGAAGCTAAGAATGGGTGAGAAAAAGGACAAGAAGAGTGGAACTCATGCCTGTGAGGGATGCCAGGGATGCCAAGTTGCCAGCAACTGTAGTGTTTTCCATCTCAAGAACCAAGTGAGTACCAAAGAGCAGAATGCATTTGTCTTTGAAGGTGACAATGTCTCCAAGTGTTCTGCCTTGGCATCATGCCCTGCTACTCTCTCAGTCCAAATGGTATGTGCATATTCAGAACTCTATAAATATAATAATAATATGGTTAAGACATGCTGTGATTTTATTAGTGAGTGAAGTGAAAGGGTCAATCACTGTGCCTTTCTTACCTGTTGCCCCTCCCCCTCACCCCCCAACCCTCACCCCCCAACCCCCACCAAAATCTGCTGTTTAAAAGTGGAGGTTTTTAAAGGCTGCACAGGGATTTCCATACAATTCAAAGTCTTGCACTTGTTTCATACAGTTTATGTATCAATGACTGCAGCAATGGGAATTAAGTAGTCCCAAATGTACCTTTCTCAGCATGTCATTGGTGGGTGAATTCATTTTTAAGGGGAAACAGCAGCGTCATTCACTTCACAGAAATTCTAGGCTGAGAAATCTTCTATCAATCGGAGCCAAAAATAATAGTGGAATGTAAATAAATCAAATATTCAGACGGGGGCAATTTAAACCAAAAAAACACAGCTAAACAGCAGCCATCAGATTGGACATTCAATTGAACTTTGTGAGAGCTGAGAAAGCGAGCTTGAGGGGAAACAAATAAAGAGTCAGAGTGAGTCTGAGGGGAAACAAAGTCCGTGTCAGTGAAGTCAAATTCTGAGTAGGTGCTTGGACATGGAAAGCTGAGAAAGAAATACAACATTACTGAGTGAGTGGAACAGCCAAGTGCAGGTTTGTAAGTTAGCTTCAATAAATTGTTTTCTTTTCATTGCTAAACTTCACTTGCTGGTAGTTTCCATTTTAGATTGATGGATATAATGTCCCGTGCCTTTAGTTCAATTTGCAATTTTAGTATCTTAGTCTTTCAGTGGATAGTTCCTTAGAATTTTCAGTTTCTCAGTATCTTAGAATTCAGTTTCTTAGAATTTTGAGACTTCAATATTAGGTGTTTTATTATTCAGCGATTTTCAAATCAATGGGTTGGCCAGTTGGGACCTGTTACAAGTGCATCCTGTTTTATGTGGGGACATCTCAGTCTGAGCTTCCACTACAGCACTCAGGCATTGCTGGCTTCTGCCTATGCTGCAATGAAAGCTAAAACATCAGCCACTAGATGCTGCATCACAGACTGCTCCACAAAAACTGTCATGACCAATAAAATACCACTTCCACATTGGTAAGGATTGGCTTCTAGCTCAGTACAAATCCCTGTGCCAAGTTGGAGCTGGACAGCTTCATGCTTCTTGACAGTGGCAACAGGCTCTGTCGCAGGCCTGTCAATGCACCAATTAGCTTGGTGAACATGACCCTATTGAAGGGTCATGAGGACTCGAAACGTCAACTTTGTTCTTCTCCGCCAATGCTGCCAGACTGGCTGAGTTTTTCCAGGTATTTCTGTCTTTGTTTTGGATTTCCAGCATCTGCAGTTTTTTGTTTTTATCTCTTTAGTTTTCATCCTTCTTTGGCAGAGCACTATGATGCAGACAATAAAGGACTTGCATATAAAAGAAAGCTAATGCCTTTTACGTCTTTGTTAGAGTCTGAAATTGTTGGTGACTATAGAGAGCTCCACCAACTACATCCTTGCAGTTATGCATACGTGCATGACCACTTATTGGAGCACTAATACTCCATGGATCGCAAAACAACCCTGAGGGCAACTACAGCAGAGTTCCTTGTGGCAGAAGCCCTTATGCAATTTGGGTTTGAGATTGCTGAAATTGCTGGTATGGAAGACAAACCCTTAAAAGACAGCCCACAACTGCACACTGGTGCTGGCTTCAAAATGATTGAATTAAGGGAGCCATTACTCAGAACTTCACAGAGTTTGTTTCTCCATGCATTGTCTACTGAAGTTAAGTCTACAGGGTGAGTTATGCTGAGACACTCCAGAGTGGCTCTGTATGAATGCCTGCATATGTAGGGTCAGGTGTGAGCTGTCTATCCTTTCATCTACTTTCCCCACCTTCAAAAACACCTAAAACACAGGTGAAACTCTTTTCATCTTACATATTCAGAATTTAAATTTTGACAATCAAAAATACAACTTAAGTGCTGACTTTCTTAAGCATCACATCACCAACCACAGCAGCTATAAGCAAGTAGCACATCCATAGCGAAATCATGGAACTGTAGAATAGTACAGCACAGAAGGAGGCCATTTGGCCCATCGAGTATGAGGCTGCTCTTTTGAAGAGCAACCCAGTTGGTCTCATCCAATTCCCTTTTGAAAGATCCTGTTAAATCTGTTTCCGTTTCATTGGCATCACATTACAATGATCCCTCCCATACATGAAAAGTCATGTGAGATAACTGTCTGGAATGAAGGTTTTACATGCTGCCCTCAAGCCTCGATGCCTCATGTGCCCACTGAATCTAATTTAATATTCATACAATTCAAATTCCGGCTGCAAGTTAATTGCAAATTTGGATACCATTTCAGAGAAAAACACACTTCTAATTTAAGTACTTTTTTTTTTACTTTTGAGTGACGCTGAGGAGAGAGGTGTTGCTTTGGGGAATGGAACATTTTCCCTCTTTTCCCATCCAGTTTTAGTATCCCACACTTCCAGCTCTGGTTTTACATCAGCAAATGCATTTTCAAGCTTCTTCTGCTTCCCCTCAGAACAAGGTACTTGAATCATAGTCTGAGAACAGCACCTCATACTGTTGCAGGGTGGCATGTCCATGTCCCATCACTGTTCACGGTCATTTTGTGGTCAGTAGCTGCTGACTGCACAAATAAATAAGATGTTACTTGGTTTGTAGGCTGCCGCGAAAAGTTGCAGTCTTGCTGCAACATGGTCCAAAAGCAAAGGCAGCTGCAAGGCCTAGCAGGGCAGTACATTGTCAGCAAAGCCATTCCTCCTAATGACCACCAAATGAAGGCACATACCTAGTGAGGTCAGTTTTCAGTTCAACAACACGTCTATGATTTATTATGATTTTAAATACCTATAAACACCTCCAGCACTTCATAAAACTTGTAAACATTTTTAAAATTTACTCCAAAGTTTTAATTACCTTTAACCAATTTTAAACACTTTTCTAAACTTTGGAGAGTTGTTATAAAATGTTAAATAGTTATGAATACTTTTAAAAACTTTACAATTTTTAAAACGTTTTAAATATTTTAACAAACTTTGAATGCCCAAAGACTACCTCTGGGGCACATTTTGGACAAACTGGCTTGGTTTTCAATAGGAGCTGCAAATCTACAGTATGTAAAGGCCTAAAAACATAAGAAATATGAGCAGGGGTAGGTCATTTGGCCCCTCGAGTCTGCTTCACCATTCAATAAGATCATGGCTGATCTGACTATCGCCTTCACTTCCACAACTTATTAAACTTATTCATTGAATTGTATGCGTGTGGTTTTTTTATGCGTGTGTTTTTTTATGCGTGTGGTTTAATGCCTTCATTATTTTTTTTTTGTTGAAGGCCTCAGCTTCCCCAAAAATCCTGGATTTGGATTGCATATTCCTACCCAGTTTTGAGAATTACAGCTGGATTGCGCAGTCTGAGCATGTGATATGCACCTAAATTCCCAGGAACCATTAGCTGTATTGATTTTTTTTAAGCTCATCATGCCTCACAAATTTTAAAATCTTTATTCAAAATGCAGATTACACTTCCGTTGTGCGATTTGTGTTCTATAGCATTAAATATTTAGTTCGGTTCATTTAAGTGAAAGGCTTGTGAGCTCCAGCGGCAAGAACGTCCCCATGATTACCTGGCCAGAAAATACTGACGCTATAAGTTCCCAGTGCATCCCTATCTCTTAAACTACCCCCAAAATTTTCTGCCTTTCCCATGCCCCCATGCCCCTGATTTACTACCTGCTTCTCGGAGTGGAAAATCTCCTTAGTGCCATGTTTGGGCTGCTGACTCTCAGTTATTTGAAAGTGGCTATCAACCTCCTATTCTGAATCCACTTGTCAAAATTACCCTTAAAGACATTAGGGACAGATGACAACATCTCACTAAATTGACCAAGACTGGTCAAGGGATCAGCAACTGCCTGCCTCGAGAGGTGCAGTCCCTTCTGGCATTGCCTTTCAAATTGCTGCAAGTATGTCACCCTGATCCTAAACATAGAAACATAGAAAATAGGAGCAGAAGTAGGTCATTCGGCCCTTCAAGCCTGTTCCACCATTCAATATGATCATGGCTGATCCTCTATCTCAACACCATACTCCCACTCTCTCCCCATACTCCTTGACACATTTAGAGTCCAGAAATCTATCTAGTTCCTTCTTAAATGTATTTAGTGACTTGGCCTCCACAGCCTTCTGTGGTAGAGAATCCCATAGGCTCACCACCCTCTGAGTGAAGAAGTTTCTCCCCATCTCAGTCTCAAATGGTCTATCCTCTATCCTGAGACTGTGATCACTTGTTCTAGACAATCCCAGCAAAAGGAAACATCATCCCTGCATCCATTCTGCCCATCCCTGTCAGAATTTTATATGTTTCAATGAAATCTCCTCTCATTCTTCTAAACTCCAGTGAATACAGGCCTACTCGGCCCAATCTCTCCTCATACGACAATCCTGCCATCCCAGGAATCAGTCTGGTGAACTTTTGCTGCATTCCCTCCATGGCAAGTATATCCTTTCTTAGGTAAGGAGACCAAAATTACGCACAATAGTCCAGGTGTGGTCTCACCAAGGCCCTGTATAGCTGCTGTAAGACATCCACGCTCCTGTACTCAAGTCCTCTCGCAATGAAGGCCTACATACCATTTACCTTCTTAACTACTTGCTGCACCTGCATGCTTGCTTTCAGTGATTGGTGAACAAGGGCACCCAGGTCCCTTTGTACATCAATATTTCCCAAACTATCATTATTTAAATAATACTCTGCCATTCTGTTTTTCCTACCTAAGTGTATAACTTCACACATACCCACATTATACTGCATGTGCCACGTATTCACCCACTCAGTCAACCTGTCTAAATCACCTTGAAGCCGCTTAATACCCTCCTCATCACTTACATTCCCGCCAAGTTTCGTGTTGTCAGCAAACATGGAAATATTACATTTTGTTCCCTCATCCAAATATATTGTGAATAGCTGGGGTCCAAGCACTGATCCCTGCGGTACCCACTAGTCACCGCCTGCTACCCTGAAAAAGACCCATTTATTCCTACTCTCTGTTTCCTGTCTGCTAACCAATTCTCGATCCTGCCAATATATTATCCACAAACCCATGTGCTTTCATTTTAAACACTAACCTCCTATGTGGGTCTCATGGCGGGGACAGGAGGAGAAGCCTAAGGCTGGGTGGAATGGGGATTGGGATCGTGATGGCAAGGCCAGGTGGGGAGACAGCATCCGGCTATGGGCAGACTTGCAGCGGAGGAGGTGCACCTGATTTGGAAAAGTGGTGCCCCAAACCTCACTTTCCCACCTGAGGCCCAAGCAGGATTTGCCAGACTTCCCCCACATCCATCTGTTCCTGATCCCTCCAAGCTCAAAATTATGGCCGGACTAAAAGCAACCCTTAAGTGGTCAATAATTGGCTCTTAAAGGCCTCAGTTGGGAGAGAGCAGCCTAGGCCTCAGCCACATCCTATAAAATTGCAGAAAGATCAGAGGTTGGTGGGAAGGCCACACAGGGAATTTTAAAGGCCCCTCTACCTGCAAACCCCCCAGGCAGAAACTATAAAATTCAGGCCCTGGGCTATATCTAGGCTTGGGTTGATAAGCACCAGGTAACCTTTAAACCATACAATCTCCAGCAAGAAAGAACCTCTCTACCTCCTCTTGACATTTGACAACATTGCTTGAACTTACTAAATTCCCCATCATCACTGAGTAAAAGCAAAATAATGTGGATGCTGGAAATCTGAAATAAAAACAGAAAGTGCTGGAAAAACACATCAGTCAGGAAGCATTTGTGTAGAGAGAAACAGAATTAACTCTTTGAGTTGAATGGCTCTTCTCCAGAACAGTTATGAAGAAGAATCATTCAACTCAAAATGTTAACTCTGCCTCTATCAACATCTTACAGTTCACCATTGACCAGACACTTAACTGGACAAGATGCAAAAATAGTCTAGCTGGTAAAGCAGGTTTGAAGTTGGGTATTCTTTTGTAAGTGATTCACCTCCTGACTCCCCATACCCTGTCCACTGGACGCAAGTCAGGATGTAAGGGAATTATCTCCACTTGCCTGGATGAGTGCAGTTCCAGCAACACTGAAGAAGCTCAACACCATTCCATGCAAAGCAGCTGGCTTGATGAGCACCATGTTCACCACTTCAAATACTCACAGAAACACAGAATTTTAATGGCACTGAAGGAGGTCATTCAGTCCATCATGTCTGCACCGGCTCGACAAAAGAGCATTATGACCTAGTCCCATTGCTGGGCTTACCCTTCAAACATTTTTGAACACAGGCATAATAGTTGCAATTCTCCAGTCCTCTAGCACCTCCCTTGAGTCCAGGAAAGACTGAAAAATTATGGCCAGTGCCCCTGCAATTTCTACTCTCACTTGCTTCAATATCCTTGGATACATCTCATCCGGTCCTGGTGCCTTGTCAACTTTAAGCACCGACAGTCTATTCAACATTTCCTCCTTATCAATTTTGAACCCTTCTAGTGACAGAGTTTTCTCATCTGTCACCATGGCCTGGGTAGCGTCTATCTCCTTTGTAAAGACAGATGCAAAGTATTCATTTAATACCTCAGCCATGGCCCCTTCATCCATGCATAAATCCCTTTTTTTAATTCCCTAATTGGCCCTACTCTTCCTTTTACCACCTTTTTACTATTTATATGCCTATATAAGACTTTGGGATTCCCCTTTATGTTGTCTGCCAGTGTTTTATCATACTCCCTCTTCACTTTGCTAATACACTTTTTCACCTCCCCTCTGAACCTTCTGTATTCCTATTGGCTCTCAATTGTATTTTCTACCTGACACCTGTCATAGGCACACTTTTCTTCTTTATCTTAATCTCTATCTCCTTTTTCATCCATGGAGCTTTGGATTTGTTTGCCCTACCTTTCCCTTTCGATGGAATATATCTTGACTGTGTCCAAACCAATTCTTTTTTGAAGAATTCAGCTACAGATTTTCCTGACAATCTTTCATTCCAGTCTATCTGGCCCAGCTCCGTTCTTGCCCCTTTGAAGTCAGCTCTCGTCCAGTTAATTATTCTTACTCTGGATTGCCTATTGTCCTCTTCTATTATCCTAAAAAGTACAATGCAATGACCATTGTCTCATAAATGTTCCCGCACTGACACTTGATCCACTTGGCCCACTTCATTTTCAAGAACCAGGTCCAACAGTGCATCTTTTCTTGTTGGCTTGGACACACACTGTTGTAGAAAATTCTCCTGAACACAATCTAGGAACTTTTGTCCCTCTCTGCCCGTTACACCACCGCTGTCCCAGTCCACATTCGGGTAATTAAAGTCCCCAATTATAACTACACTACAATGCTTGCATCTCTCTAATTTCCCTGCAGATTTATTCTCCGACAGTTGGTGTCCCCTTTATGTTGTCACCAGTTGTGGTCTATAGACTACACCAAGCAGTGGAATTTCACCCTTTTAGTTCTTTAGCTCTAGCCAAATTTATTCTGTCCTTGAACCCTCCGGGACATCCTCTTTCTCCAGCACTGCAATGCTCTCCTTAACCAATACTGCCATCCCTCCTCCTTTCCTTCCCTTCCTATCTGTTTCTGAACTCCCTATACCTGGGAAAATTTAACACCCAGTTATACCCTTCTTTGAGCCATGTCTCTGTTATTGCCACAACATCATATTTCCAATGTCAATCTGCGCCTGTAACTCCCCAATCTTATTAACTGTACTCCATGCAATCACATACATGCATAGTAAGCCTAATTCAGACTTTGTTACTTTCTCTCTCACCCTAACTTCACCTATTAACTTACTATTCCCTTTACAAGTGTTATCTATCTCTCCCAGTATTTTGTGTACCCTGGTATCCCTCTCTAATATTCTCTCCTGGTTCTCACATCCCTGCTGAGTTAGTTTAAAGCCCTCCCAACAGCACGAGCAGAAACGCCCTGCAAAGAACTCAGTTCAATCTCTGTTCAGGTGCAACCCACCTGGCTTGTACAGGTGCCACCTCCCTCAGAGTCAGTCCCAGTGTCCCAGGAATCTAAAGTCCTCCCTCCTGCACCATCTTTCCAGCTGTGTATTCATGTGCCTTGTTATCCTATTTCTGCACTCACTGGCACATGGCACTGGGAGTAATCCAGAGATTACTACATTTGAAGTCCTGCTTGTTAATTTCCTACCTAACTCCCTAAATTCTGATTGGAGGATCACATCCCCCTTCCTACCTAAGTCATTGGTACCAATGTGGACCACGGCCTCTGGCTGTTCACCCTCCCACAGAAGAAGATCCTGCAGCCGCTCGATTACATCCTCGACCCTGGCACAAGAGAAGCAACATACCATCCTGGAGTCATGTCTACGGCCACAGAAACACTTGTCTTCTCCCATATCTATTGAATCCCCTATCACTATTGCTCTTCCTTTCTTATTCCTCCTCTATTGTACAGCTGAGCCGCTCACGGTGCCACAAACCTGGCTCTGACTGCACTTCTTTGAAGAACCAGTGCCCTCACCAGCTTCCAAATGGAAAACCATTTTTTTGGTGAGCGGCACCAGAGGGGATTCCTGCGTTACTTGCCTACTTCTCTTCAACTGCCTGGTAGTTACTCATTCCCTCTCTGTCTCCAGACCCTTAAGCTGCGGTGTGACCACCTCTCTGATCGTGAGCTTTCAGCCTCATGGATGCGCCATAGTGACTCCATCTGCTGTTCGGCCATGAAACCCGGAGCTCAAGTTTCTGCAGCTGACATGTGGCCGTCCAGGACACCGGTAGTGTCCATGACTTTGCACATATTACAGGACACGCATTCCAATCAGCAGCCATGTTTTAACTCTACTCCCTTACATTAACTTTATTCTACTTTGGGTTATTTATATTACTTTATTATATTGTCCCTAAATTTCCCTTATTCCTAGCACTTCTCAGTTAAATCCAAGTATAGCTACATGTTTAAGAATATTACACTTTTCTAATTTACTCACCAGGTCCTACATAGCTCCTCTGCTCTCCTCTCCTTACACCATCCATCACTGGTGCAACATTGCTGCAGTATGTACCATGGAAAAGATACACTGCAGTAATCGTTAAGGTTTAGGGTTCTTTGACAGTTCCTTCCAAATATGCAAATCTTACCACTTATAAGGACAAACGCAACAGGCACAGGAACACTAGCACCTCTTGGTTCTCCCTCAAGCCACACACCATCCTGACTTGGAACTCTATCATTGTGTCTTCATCGTTGCTGGTTCAAAAACTGAAACTGACCATTTGACACAACCTTCCCATGGGTGACTAAGAATGCCCAGTAAATATTGAACTTGCCAGTAACATTAACATTCCATGAATGAATAAATAGATCAAAATATTAATGGGAGCTGATACCATTCATTGAATTCACTGCAGTCTGATCCTATTACTTTCAATCACTAGGACCTGATCACTTTCCTCTCATTGACTGGGATCTAATCCCATTCCTTTCATTGTCTGCGATCTGTTCCCATTTACTTTGAACTGTCCTGGCCTCAATGTTTTGGAATCCAGTTACTGTGACAGCTGTCATTGGAAGATGCATCAGCTCCAAAAACTGACAGGCTGAAAGGAGCAGAATGTGGACCTGATTTTCAAGGTGCGATCATATAACTTGTCACAAGAAAATCTCTAAAGGCATGACCTCACTTTAAAGGGCATTATTATTCTGAATGTCCCAACTCTGGAGCCCAAGCTAAGTGCTCCTGCTTATTGTTAACTTTTGGCAGACCCTAGAACTGAAGTTTGTTGACATCTAAATGTTGTTCACTCAGTTAGTAAGTATTCAACACCATTCAATACAAAGCAGCTGGCTTGGTGAGCACCACTTCAAACATTCACACCATCCATTGGGAACTAACTAATATTAAATGGATTGTGAAGGATTTGTTCGAGAATGAAGACTTAAATGACCAAGACAAACATGATATGAGCATTATCCATCAATATCAGTCTGAGAAAAGGTATCTGTTAGAGGTATGAGGGTGACTCCATGTTGTAGGCGTATTTGGAAATAATGTAGTATGTGCACAGAGGACGTTACTGAAGGCATAAAATAACCTGATATTCCACCTAAAAAAACCAGACCATCAATCAGATACTGGCTAAATCCAGATCCAAGAAATTATGCTTAACTGTTTGAATTTAGCACCTGTAAATATCAATTACTTTGATCTAGTTAGCCTTGTAGGACCACCCCTATACACCCTGAGTAATAGTTTGGCTCTGTTTGAAAAAATAAAGATTGGTTAATTTAAAGGAGGGCCATCTTCATCTTCAAATGCCTTGGAAAACTCCAGTGCTCCTGAGATCAGACTGGCAACATTCACCACCAGGGATATTTGAGAAGTGTGGTTTGCGAGACCAGTAGAAAAATAACTTGAGCCACCTTCTGCTGCAATAATCTGTAGTATCTGGACTCCCTCAGTGTGGATCATACATTGGTGAGTGTGGAGCATAGACTAGCTGATTGTCTCGACTGTTGTGCTCCCACTCCAACCAGGAATGTCATTCCATGGTTCAAGCGGGAAGCAATTAATGGAATAATTTCCTAATGGTCCCTGTACACAGCACAGTGGTCAGTAGTGGGTTAGGAACCCATTTGATTCAGTGGCGGATTTTGCTATGGCTCTTTAAATCAGCCATGGCATCAGCATTCTGCTTCTGCGATTGTCCACCAATCAGAAAGGGTGGGCAGGATGGAGCGCTGAACTTGTCAAAGGTTTCTCATGAAGCTCAGGCTTTCTTGGCAGGTCATTACTGACATGGCAACATTTGAATAACATTTGACTCCAGCAGAGGTTAGGATGACTGAGTTTCCAGCAACCACAGGAACAGAGAAGGTAACTAGGAAGGGTACTGCTACTTCTCCGACAGTTAGCTGGAGGTCCTGCTGTGGGAGCTGAGGTGATTTTTGCTAAGGATAAGAGGAAGAGGACACACTATCAAATTAGCAGGCATGGGTGGAAGTGGATGAGGAAGTGAGGAGGAGCATGGACATTTGAATCTGGAGATATAGAGGTGCAAAGGCTTGTGGAGGTAAGGAGAGGTTAGTGCCAGAGTTTTTTCAGGTGCAAAATCCCACACTCTCACTTCCCAGCATTAACTCCTGTATGACAATACTCAGACCAACACACCTTGCAGCTGCATTCATTCCTCTTTCTACAGACATGTCCATGCTTCCCTAGCTGAAAAGCCAAACACTCACCCTCATCTTTGCTGTCTCGACCCATTCTGCTCAGTCAGAACTGCAGGGAGAAGCAGAGAACTGGGAGCTGGCCCTCCAGTAACAGACACCTTGATGACTGCTGGCAATGTATGCCCAACTGGTCCACTGGGAAGGAGGTCTTGTTCCAGGAGACGGCAGATGTCAGCAATGATCTGCCATGAAAGCCTGAGCTTACTGTAGCACTGGTGCTCAAACATGTTGAAAGGGCTGACTCTCTGCCTCCAGACCCTGTTTGGGGGTCTTGCCTCCTCCCAGCTGCATCTCAGCTTTCATCAGCTGTGCTCTGTACAGTAGTATGTAGCTGAGGAGAAGGTAACTGTTGCTGCTGCTGGCTTTGCTCCTGCTGCTGTGGCTGCTGTTGGTGCTGTTGTTGTTTGTATTGCTGCTTCTCTCAGCTTAGGTTCAAGGAGGAGCTGCATAAGCTGCTCCCGTACTCTGATGAAGGCTGATAGCAGGGAATTGTAGATCAAGGTGAGTGAATTCCAAGACAAGGAGGCAACTGACTCACCAGAAATTGGACATCACCTGTGAAACAGTGAAAGCACACTTTCAGAAAGGAAATGGCTGCAGCTCTTAACACTTCAGTCTTGCTGAAAGAAGCAGAATGCAGATCTAATGCATCAACACAATTTAACTTTGAAAGTCTCTTGAAGCACCAATTTACCTTCAAAGATATTTCTCTTTAAGATATCCTAAATCTGGGGAGCAAGCCCATGTTTTCCACAATCTGAGTGGCTCCTATTCATTAGACTACCCTAGCACTCAGATTGCTGACACCTCAATGAAATGTAAAACAAGAAAAATAAATATAGTGAATATTCCCTACAAGGACCGGGAGAAACGTGTGACTGGAAAATGGTGTTACATGAAAAGTGAACAGAAGTTTACAATGGATCAGTTTGCAAGAGAGCTGATCTTCACTCAGTCATTAAGTACAGACAACTGGGAAGTAGCCATGTAATATTGAGGTCAAAGATGGTGGGGGAATGTGTACAGGAATGAAGACTTAGTGAACAGGGACACCATGATAAAGTGAGCATTATTCCCAAATGCCAGTCTGAGTAATGGTATCTGCTGAAGAAATAAGGGTGACTTCATGTTGTGGGTGTATTTGGGGCAAATATTGTATGTCCACCCACATTGTATTACCACACAGTTAGTATAAAATAATTTGTTAGGCTTTCTACCTCAACAACAAGGCCATCAATCAGAAACTGGTCAAATCCAGATCCAAGTGAATCAGTTTAACTTTTTGGTCTAATGGCCGTGAATAAATCTATTGATGTATTTGGCCGAGTAGGACCAGTCCTCGTGGTGCTGTGATTGGGAAAATAAAAATTTTGTAAATAAAGGGAGGGTCTTTACACTTCAAATGACTTGGCATTCTCCATTGTACCCCTCAGGTCAGACTGGCAGCAGTTGATACCAGGGGATTCTGAGAAGGATCTTTAAGTGAGGACAGTAAACAATGAACTAGAACCACCTCCTGCTGCAGTTTTGAGTAGCATCTAGTATACCTCAGTTTAGATCATCCACTGATAAAGGCGGATTACAGAGCAGTCGAATTAAAATGTGGCACCAGGAAATTCACCTCACTGGGTAGCAATGGGTGGAATCTTTTACAAACAGTGATACATGCAGTGGGGAGGTCAGTAGTGGGTTGGGAATGCATTTGATTCAGTAGTAGATTTTGTCAAGACTCTTTAACTCAATCACAGCATTATAACATCCTTTATCCACATTAGTCCACCAATCAGTGGGAGTGGCGGGATAACACACTGAGTTCGCCAAAGGAATGTGTTATGTTCTTACTATTGGTTCACTTTGCTCAGCGAACACGATTGCATGCATATCTGCTGAGGGGTGAGTTGGTAACCTAAATGATGTGGACGAAGAACACAAACTCACGCATGCTTCTCAAACCAGGACCTAGTCTAAACTACTGATTAACAATGTAGCCCAAGCTACACAGCAATTGGGTGATGTAATTACGTGGTCAATCTACTCACATTCTTTTAAAGGTGTATTGCACCTCAGATTACCACATCCTTCCACCTTTACTCGAAGGTAAAAATTACAATCTTTACAATATATTAACTATTTACATAAATAAACATTTACAAATTCATTCTCTCTGGAGGCTTCTTCAAACATGTCAAATGTCGTAGTTCTACGACTTCAGATGGTTTATCTGAGGCCTCCCTCTCAGGAGTGATTCTGTCCACTAGGCTCTCCAGTAGGAACCTGTAAGTTTGTTTCTTTGACTCTCTCAGGCTCAACAAATCCTACAGGTACTTCCAAACCAAGGGGAGTTCCTTCTACATGTGGTATAGACTCAAACAGGAATGTTTTCACCCTCGTTCAGAGCCAATCGCATGCACTCCTGCTGCCCCTCCTCTCCAAGTTATACACCTGAAGGTCAACTGTCAGGAAAGTTTTCAAAATCAGGATGTGGGCGAGGCTTTAAACACAGAATGAAGAGGTTGCTGTAATTAAAAAAAAATTCGGACCCTTGCCAGTAATTTCGCTTTTTCTTCCTCTGTCTTCTTTTGATGGGTTTTCTTCTTAGCAGCGCTGACTTTAATCTCGGCCTTCCTTTCAATTTCCCTATTGGCCAGACTAGGCTCAGGTATAAGCTCAACTTGAATGAACTGAGTTGCTGAGTCTTCCAACATTTCCTCATCCGTCAGCTCCTTTGAAAACTCATGGGTCTCTATTTTTAAATTTTCTTGGCTTTCATGTAGCTGATTTTTCTCTTGGTGGAGGAAGATCCCAAAGCTTCAATGTCCTTCTGAAACAGTGCATGTGTTTCTTAGGTTTGGGGCGCAGTACAGTTGAGCACCCCAATCATCGACGGTACCAGCTATTATTGATCAGGACACACTGGTGCTGTGTTGGTATTAATGAGGCAGGGGAGTTGATCGGAGCTGATGGGGGTCTTCAATGGAGCTGAATCCAATTCTGACAATGCTATCTGTGTTGTGTAGGTCGAGGCTTTTCAACTGGTTATTGCCCAAGAGAATGGCTATGGTTGCTGAACCAGTCCCTTTAAGATCTATTATATACAGCTGGTAGTAAAATGCTTGTCTGGAAATTTAGCATTGGGCCCAGAAAAGTCTGGTAACTACTGCCCACCAGGCTGATTCCAGAAATACCATGGGAAATCTACCAATGATGTTACGTGGTTGTATACATTTATAGAATAGAGAGTGAGCAGCACATTTAAAGACAGGTTGATGAGGGACAATGGGCAAGTACCTGGGAGTAGGGCTGTGTAATCATCAGTAACAGATTCCAGAACCCAGAGTACCTATGAGTAACAACGTAACAACATAACTAATCCACCCTACAGTGCATCAGTATTACTGGGACTGTTAGACCGATCAACTTGCTCTTTACGATGTTCACAAATTACTATACAAGGTAACCATGTTGAGACAAACATTAAATGTCTGCAGCCTTCTAATATACTAGTTGAAGATGTTGCCATTGGTCACATGCCCTTCAAAAAGTAAACCTGTTCAGTTCTTCGAGCCGACCACCTTCACCCCTAGACAGATGAGTCAGTAACGGTTTCTGCAATTGCATTTCTTTCACTGAAGCTGGTTGTGCAACCTCCTGCCTCAAATTTACCCATTTTACAAACCTATTGTGATGTCTGACCTCTGTGATACTCATTGTGAGGGTGATGCTTGCTCTGTGAAATCAAAGTTTGACTCAACCAGCTTTGGGCCTCACGATGAAAATGTTGGCCAAAAATTCTTTGAGTTAATTTAGGTTACAAAGACAGAATGAGTTAGAATATAAACACAAGTTCCCAAGTGGTTGCAACCCAGTGAAAATGGTGGGTGGACAATGTTGATGTGTCCCTTTTTCTTGGTGAAGGATGGTTCCAATGCTTAAATGCCCTTTGAAACAATGCTTGTGTTTCTTGGATTCAGAACAATGTAGAGCTGGACAGTCCAGATCATTGGTGTCGCTAGACTCCGCTGATCAGGATCCACTGATCCTGAAGTAAAAACAGAAAATTCTGGAAAATCTCAGCAGGTCTCAGAGAGTCATTGAAGCCTATGGCACAGAAAAAGGCCTTTCGGCCCATCGAGTCTGCGCCAGTCAAACAAGTACCTAACTATTCTAATCCCATTTTCCAGCACTAGGCCCATTGCCTTGTATGCCATGGTATCGCAAGTGCATATCCAAATACTTTTTAAATGCTATGAGGGTTTCTGCCTCTACCACATTTTCAGGCAGTGAGTTCCAGATTCCCATCACCCTCTGGGTGAAAAAAATTCTTCCTCACATTCCCTCTAAACCTCCTGCCCCTTACCTTAAATCTATGCCCCCTGGTTATTGATCCCTCCACCAAGGGGAAATGTCCCTTCCTGTCTATCCTATCTATGCCCCTCATAATTTTATACACCTCAGTCATGTCCCCTCTCACTCTCCTCTGCTCCAGGGAAAATAACCCCAGTCTATCCAATCTCTCCTCAACTAAAACTCTCCAGTCCAGGCAACATCCTGGTAAATCTCCTCTGCACTCTCTCTAGTGCAAATACATCCTTCCTATAATGCAGATTCCAGTACTGCACGCAATACTCCAGCTGTGGCCTAACCAGCGTTTTTTACAGTTCCAGCATAATCTCCCTGCTCTTATATTCTACGCCTCGGCTAATAAAGGCAGGTATCCCATATGCCTTCTTAACCACCTTATCTACCTATCCCGCTACCTTAAGGGACCGGTGGACATGTACACCAAGGTCCCTCTGATCCTTGGTACTTCCCAGGGTCCTACCGTTTATCGTGTATTCCTGTGCCTTGTTTGTCCTAAACAGCATCTGTGGAGAGAGAAACAGAGTTAACATTTTGAGTCCGTATGGCTCTTCTTCAGGGCTAAAGAGATGTAAAAATGTGATGAAAGTTGTACTGTTTAAGGCAGGGGGTGGGGGTGGTGTGGAGCAAGAGAAGGTGGATAGAAGGCCAGTGATAGGTAGGGGCTAAGGACAGATTGACAAAGATGTCATGGACAAAAAGACAAAGGGGGTGTTAATGGTAGTGGTAAGGGCTAAAGGAATTGCTGATAGTAGCATAAAGGTAAGAAAGCAAAATGTGTTAATAGCAGAACAAGGGTAAGCACTCTGTGAAAGAACAATTTGGAACAAGTAACAGATGGCCCCTTTGGGGCTGGGATGGGGGAGGGATGGTGGTTGGGGAAATAGGGATAAAAAGGGGATAAAACAATGAATAAAAATAAAAAGTGGATAAAAAATAACCTACCACTACCATTAACACTCTCTTTGTCTTTTTGTCCATGACATCTTTGTCATTCTCTCCTTAGCCCTCACCTATCGCTGGCCTTCTATCCAGCTTCACCTACTCCACCACCCTTAAACACTATATATTTTTATTACATTTCTACTTCACTTTGGCTCTGAAGAAGTACCATACAGACTCAAAATTTTAACTCTCTTTCTGTCTCCACAGATGCTGTCAGACCTGTTGAGTTTTCCAGCATTTTCTGTTTTTATTTCAGATTTCCAGCATCCGCAATATTTTGCTTTTCTCGCCACAGATCCTGGCTTGGTACCAGAGACAAGGGAGCCAATCGATGCTGTTGGGGTCTATGTGGAACTGAATCAAATTCTTGCAGGGCTGCATCTGTTGTTGGAGCCAAGGTTCTTCAACAAGTCCTTGTCAAAGAAAGGTTATAGGACCTGAACCAGTTCCAATGAGCTCGATTCTGTACAATCAGGTTGCAGGGGTAAATGTTTACATTGGATTTTAGAAGAGGTCTAGCAAACATTGATCATTTTTGCATAACCTCTGGAATATCCCAATCAATATAACTGGAGATCTACCAAAAAATGTTTACCCTTCATAAATCACAAGATAGCCATGCTGAGACAAACTTTCCATTGTATCTCCTGGTTGATAATGTTAATATTATTCATGTTCCCTTCACAAAGTAAACTTATTCAGATCTTTTAACTGACCACATTCACTCCTAGATAGTTCAGGCTGTTAATAAAGTCACTGCAGATCCAGTTCCAATTCCTTCACTGAAACTGGTGGTACAGCCTCCTTCCTCAAATTTACCCAGTTTACAAATCTATGGTGATGTCTGATCTCACTGTGATGCACAGTGTGAGAGTGAGACTTCCCCTATGATGTCAAGATTTTTCCTATCGAATTGAAGTGCTTCACTTTGATTAAAATGTGTTGGGCAAATCCTTGGGCTTTATTTAGGGTTCAGTGTCTCACTGTAAAGCCATTGTGAAATCTCGTGAAACGCTGAGATTTCAGTACAGACCGGTGGGAACATAACTTGTCACATCCTGTCATCAGAGAAAATTCTTTTTATCCTAATATCCTGTCTCCGATTTCCTAACCAATTACTAGCCCACTATAGTGGGACCTTTGGTGATGATTGTAGGGGAGAGCACCAAGCAGGGGAACTGGTCAGCCCCTGTAGGCCCCTCCCTGCAGGGAACAGTGTCTTTAGCAAGCTGAGGGGTGGAGCCAAATGCCATGATGAGCAGGGGAAAGTAGCAAGGACAAGTCTAGAACTTGTGAGTGGCAGTGTGGTAGGAACCAAGGCCATGAATAGGGCCTTGAAGCCCCTGAGGGTGGCTAGGGAATTGGGAAGAGGAAGGAGGGGAGCAGCAAGGAGCTGGAGCAGCAGTTCAAGACTGGTGAGTCACTGCTTTGAGGAGCCAAGGCCATAAATAGAGCAGAGATCTGGAGCACCGGCCGTGAATATTGACTGTAAGTAAAGTTTCCTTGATGTTAAAGTTTCCCTTAAGAGTTCTTACAGCTTTGACACCAGTGGAATAGCCTGTTTTATAATGAAGACATCAGTGGATTTCACTTCTACTGGAAGACTAAATGTCCACCGACCCGACGCTTCCTAATGAAGGAGTCCAAATGGGCACACAAACTGCTGAGGTGCTGGAAGGGGATCAGGGGGAAGGGTGGAGTTCTCCATCCGCTGGTTCATGACAATGGGAGAGATGTGAAGCAACACGCCATTCCTGGAAGTCTCAAATCTCAAGTATTGACATCAGTTCATGATCAGGCAGGGCACCAGGAGTCAGAAATGACAACAAAAGGTTGTGTTTCAGGCCAGGGATGGCTGCCAAAATTGCCAAAACTGTGGGGTTGGATTTCACTGGGCAAATCAATCATTCAGCTGGGCCGTTAGATCTAGGGCAAGGAGGAGAAGAAGTAGAGATCAATGTTCTACTTCTCACACATACCCTGAAATGCCTTACCAACAAATTGCAGATTGTTATCCATAATGATCTCTCTAGGCAGGCCATATAAACTGAAAATACCACTTAGTGTGTGAAGACAGTTGTGCTTCACGTGTTGTGCAGTTGTTGAATAATGGGGTACTTGGTAAAGTTGTTGACGATGATGATGGACATGAAAGAGGTTGGATGTGATTTGGACCAGTTTGGGTAGGAACTTTATGTGAAGTCAATGGTACTTTGTGCTAACTTGGCATATGCTCCCGACATATTTAGCAACTCAGTAGGAAGTAAGGGCAATGTTGTGGAGGTGCACTTGATTCTCTTCTCTTTGAGTTTGAACCAAACCGTAGGTTTGCTTGCATTAAAAAGATGAATGAATGACACACTGTATATCCTACAAACAGTCATAATCATGCACTTAGGCACCATTCTCAATCTCATCCTCGAGTACTTTCCTAACTTACTTTTAAAATACATTTTTGGAATCAGCCTCCACCACATTTTTAGTTAGATTATTCTATATTTCAACAATTCCCTGAGTGAGAAAAAACCTCCTCATCGCTCCTCTAGATCTTTTGCCACTCAATACATAAAATAATAAAAACACGGCTCACTTTCTTTCTAAATGTGGACTTGATAGCACAAACTCACTTCTTACATTGTGGAACATATCACACCATCAGAACTGAGGTAGCTCCCTCAACATGAATTTGCTTTAAGCTGAAAGGCTGAAGTCTGAGAGTTGAACTAAGCATCGGATTCTAATATAATCCTATAATTGAAGACAATTGGTCAAGTAACTGTCCATTCAAAGCACTACAGACAAACATTGACCCAGCCTTCTTGTCAATTGTTTCGGTTGCAGCTGAGAATCAAGTCCATTACTCCAGGTTAGACCTGATATTTTGATCTGTATGAAAGTAGCTTGGGACTATAACAGATATGATGGACATGGGCAAAGGTGATGAGCTCGGGTTTCCACAGTTGGGAAATGGCCACACTCACGTTCCTGTGCCCAACACGAAAATCCAGCCCATAAGTACAATATTCAATTCCCTACGGAGGACCATTAATTTGAATAAAACCAAGCTTCTGCATCATGGCTAATCTATAGAACCTGTCTACCACATGCAGACTTTTGAATTCTAATTTCCACATTGAAATCCAAAGGAAAAGACGCCTCCAACTTAAAAAAACATTGGCTGGGATTTTCCAGCCCCGCCTGCTGCTGGGATCTTCCAGTCTCGCTGAAAGTCAATGAACTTTTGTCTGGCCCGCTGCATATCCGGCGAGGCTGGAAATTCCCGGCCATTATTTTTGAAGCTCATTTATCCTTTATAACTGATATCTTATTTAAAAAATAGGGAACATTGGACCAATTGTAGGCCATTAATCTCCTTGTCACTGTACCATTATGTAATTAGATGATAGCTGACCTACACCTCAACTCCATTTCTGAGCCTTTGCTCTAGATCCTTTGATATCCTTACCTAACAAAATCATTTGCATTTTTGAGAATTTCAGGTGACTCAACATCCACAGAGAAGTTAGATTGTGTGAACAAATGCTCCCTAATTTTACTTTTAATTTTCCCTCATTCCAATTTTAACATAACGTCCTGTTGTTTTGGGTTCCTCCAACAGAGGGAGTAGTTTCCTGTAATCCATAATTGTTTTATAGTCCTTGATTAGATCACCTATGTATCTTCAAAACACAAGGGAACACAATACAATCTAAATGAAATTTACTGACTTAATTTAAACCTTTAAGGCCCCAGTCTAATTAGTGAACCTGTGCCTTACTCCTCCAAGGCCAGTATGTATTTTCTGAAGTCCTGTGCCCAAAACTGGACACAATATTCTAGACAGGACCTAACCAAAGGCCTACATAAGTGTTTCAGCCCACTTGATGGATTGGATTCATTATGCTTTGTTGAATTTTATCTTCTAACCATTCATTTCTGTATATATGTGCTTCTGCTCTTTGGCATGCAAATCTGACACTGCTTGATACCTCAGGAAGTATTTTTCGCACAACTCCCAATGCTGCCATCACTGTGGACCTTTGAGGTTTTCAAATGGCTGCAGATGGGGCAGTGACTGCTCGACTGGGTGCTGATTCTTTATGCTTCTCCAAAGTCTTCTGATTCTTCCCTTGAATAAGTCTTCTTCCCATTTCTTGCCATGGGTGTTCTAGCGGTGGCACCAAATCATTGTTAGATTGGTGTCACCACTGTGTGGCCCTAATCTATAATAGGAAGGTTTCCCTCTGCTCATGAATAACTCAGGCCTGACTCAAGTAGGTTTCATTAAAACTATTTTATTTACACTATACACATGATCAGTACATCTCTCGTGTGCAGACTATTCAATTGTTCCAACAGAGTCTCTAGCATATGACTGCCGATATCAGTGTTACATCATAACATACATCACTAACTCATTACCCTAATTATTAACCCATTGTGCTACATTGTCAGACACAGTTCAGTCGTGCTGTTGGTAGCACTCTCGCCTCTAAGTCATGCTGTTCTGCTTTTGAGTTCCATGCTAGGACTCAAGCACAAAATCAAGCTGGCAGTACTGTGGGAGTGTTACAGTTTTGGAGGTACTGTCTTTTGGACAAAATGTTAAACTGAGGCCATATCTGACTGTTTGGGATGAATATAAAAGATGCCATGGTTCTATTTCAAAGAAGAGCAGGTGAGTTATCCCTGGTGTCCTGGCCACTATTTAGCCCTCCATCAACATGACAAAAATAGATTATCATGCTCATTACAACATTGCTGTTTGTGGATTTGCTGTACATGTGCAAATTAGTTGCTGTGTTTCCTACATTACAACAGTAGCTACACTTCAAAAAGTACCTCATTGTCTGTAAAGTGCTTTGAGACTTCCAATAGTTATGAAATGTTCTATGTAAAGTCAAGCCAGCCTTATTTTTCTCTATTCTTTCATTTAAATTATTAATATATGAAGGATTCTCAAAATTCCCACATTTTTCATATCATCAACAAGGATATGACTTTTTGGACTTTTATGGCAGAGGACCCAACTGCTGAGTTAAGCATAGAATCCTGCAGCCCATGAAAGCCTGGGACTGAACATGCCAGGGTTTGTTCAATGCAATGTGGATTGTTGCCTGTAACCAGACAACGAGAGGAGACAGAATATGCTTTCTTCCCTTTAAAACAATCAACCCAGAGAAAGACTTCATCTTGCACAAAACTAAAGCCCATCAAAATCTTGCATAAATAATCGCTACTAACTACTAAGGCAGAAAGGCAGCAATCAATGTAATTATGCGAACCTATCAATACTCAACATAAACAATGGCTTTCAGTTCAAGACTAGTTACGGGGGCAGGAAGACAACAATAAACATCATCCGAGCCCATTAAAAACAACAAGACAACAATCACCTGAAGAAGCCCAAATTAGACAAACAACTAACCTTGATTTGGATTGAGATAAGAAATTCTAAAAACAGTATAACTGGGCCACCAGGTTCAAAGGGGGAGCAGACACAGGAGAGTGAGTAGTTTTTGGAGCGATTGAAGCAGAGTTTAAGCAGGGAGCTGAGCCAAGCAGAGGAAGGAGATCAGGAGGTTTGCAGGCCCGCAGGCAACATCATGGCGAGGGGCACGGGTGGCAGCCTCAACCGAAGACAACAAGGCCACAACCGCAGCCCTCCACAAACATCGACCACCCACAACCGCGCCCTCCATCCAACTGAAGAACCTTCGCAAATTCCTCCGACCAGGACCACGTGGGGACAGCAGGCCCCAGAGGACACAAAGAGCGTACCACAAAACTGCAACCGGCTTACCTGGCTGGATTTCAAACTGTCAAGGAACCCTGGTTGGTGAGCATGATCCCTGACCTCTCCTAGTTCAATTTAGTTAGGTTTTGGGGGTGGGATAATGGTAAGGGGATTAGTAGCATGATTTTCCCTCATTTTGCTGTGTGTTCCCCATTCTTAACTAAGTGTACTTTGTAGGTCTGTATAATCTCAGTGTAATCCTAATGTTATAAGTTCATTTGTGACTTCAGTAAACCCAGTTTTGTTTCTTGCACCAAAACCAGTTGTCTGCTGCACTTTGTCACAACCTCCAAATAAGTCCAAGGTCTAGAACCCAGGGAGTGGGAGCGATTCGGTCCGCTCAGAAGTCAGAGGTGAAGCTAACACACCACCACCCACTACATATATGTGATGAAATACTGACGCTTTAGTGCAGATCCCTGGGCAGCAGAGCTTTGTCAAAAAACTTTAGTAACTCTAAAAATGAACACCTCTTATTGTAGGAACACAGGAAAAGATAAAAATGGACCTTTGTTATAAACATCAGACTACATGTGACTATAAGGTACAATCCTGTGGAGGTGACGGGGTTCTTGGCTGCCAGCTGGAGAACTGGCCACCCAGAGAATATTATTTTTAACCTTATCCTCTGTCTCCTACCACCCAAACAATTACCAAAGCATGTCCAATTCTGTGCACCATTCCTTTTAATAATGCCTTGTGTGGAAGGAATG
Organism: Carcharodon carcharias; assembly: GCF_017639515.1. Lineage (NCBI taxonomy): Eukaryota > Metazoa > Chordata > Chondrichthyes > Lamniformes > Lamnidae > Carcharodon > Carcharodon carcharias. The sequence goes on from NC_054470.1 coordinate 89,631,407, forward strand.
CTGCCTGAAAGCTTGTATAAATAACATTCAATTACAATAAAATTCAACCAGGTTCGTTGGACTTGACCTGCCCTATACAAACCTATGCTGGCTCTCTCTGATCTGCTCCTGAAATATAGACAACCTGATTTTTAAGCTCTCTGGAACTTTCTCAAATGAACACCAGTGACAGAGCAGGCTTGAGGCCTACTCTTGGTCCCAATTCTTGTGTTCTTGTAGGATAGAATCTTGTGCCTTTGCCTATGGCGGGTTTGGCATCAGAGGACATTTTATCAAGTGGGAGGGTGGTGAGTGGAACTGGGACACCTTCCGGCCTCCACTCCAATTAAGTCCCTGGTGGGAAGGCCCATGGATGGACTTCCTGCACCATCATCAATTAATGCTGACTTAAGGACCTGCCCCACCACTGCTGGTATTGCCTATAGTTGGGTGGGGGTTCGCCATGTTTGTAGCATAACAAGTAAAGCAGTGCATGGGGTATCTGTGGGGTCCTAGAAGGATTCCTTCTTTACAAGGGTGAAAGCCACCCCCCGACCCCCATCCTTGCTGCTGACCCTGCGACCCCACCCTCCCACCTGACCCCAGTATCACTCACCTCAGCCTCAGGTGGGGTCGTACTGGCAGCAGCTAACATCTCCCCATCAATACAGCTACCATCTTCTGATTGGTGGGTAGCACTCTGCAAGTGGAACTTCCATCTCCCGGGGTCTTGATCCTGGGGTAAGGCTGCTGGCCTTTCACATGCCTGAGTAGGACAAGATGCGGCAGGCCTTCCCGAAAAGAGGCAATGCTCTCCAGCTGGCAGCCAACAAACCTGTCACTTCCACAAGATTGAATCTTATAGTCACATGTAGTCTGATTTTTAAAACAAAGGCCCATTTTTGTCTTTACTTCTGTACCTACAATGTGAGGTGTTCATGTTTAGAGTAGCGAAGGTTTCCTGACAAAACATGCATCTGAGTTAAAGCCACAAACTAGCTGCCTGTCACTTTCGATTCTGCCCCTATCTGGCTCAGACAAGATAAGAACTGGCAGCCCTGGAGGGATCAATCCAATGTGAGAAGCTGTTTGATCAGTTTGGGAGTCTACCTTGTGCCCAGTATATTTATCACTGCTTACACTGCACAGTTTGCAATTGAAAGTAATTTGAGTGATTAAAGCAGAGGATACCAGCAATGAGACACACCCGTCACACTAATTGAATTGCTGTGACCTTGAAAGAATCCTTGGGTATAAATTCAATAATTCTTTGATATGACACTCAGTACTCCTCTTCTTAGTTTACTAGTAAGGACCAGCTTTAGATAATTTATTTCCAACCTACGTTTTAATTTATTTATGCTTCAATCACCATACAAATTGAAAATGCAGTTTTTCTTTCTAACTGTCAGGGGCTATATTATAGCATTCAAATTCTTGCAATAGGAAAGAGTCTTCAACCTCTTGATGAGCAAAGTATTGCCCATACTGTAAATTTCCAATTCACCACAAATAAAATAAGATGAAATGGTAAATGAAATTGTCAAGCTAATTTTCTAGGATGTTTTTACATATTTAATAACCTAATACAGCAACTACTCAAACTTTTGAGGTAATGTTGAGAAGGGTTACAAAACTTGTCCTTGACATGAGAGAACTGAGTGATAAGGGAAGACTAAGGAGAGTGAAATACAAAGTTAAATGGAGGCAGTGGCTGCAGGAGAATATGGGTGGGGGTTGAGTTGGTTCTATACATATCTGTTGACCTGAGCTTAGGTAATCAGGGCATAATTTCAAAGTTTGCACATGGGATGAAACTTGGAAAAGTGGTAAAGTGTGTGAAGGATATTAATAGACTTCAGGGGAACATAGAAAAGCAAAATAATGCAGATGCTGGAAATCTGAAATAAAAACAGAAAATGCTGTAAAGACCTTGTTAATTTTTTGGGTCTGTGACCTTTCATCAGACTGGAAACTAGAACAGGTTTCGAAGAATACTATTGCTGATTCCACTTAACTATTGACGATAGGGGCAAGGAACTCAGATCAACTGCCTGATCTCTTTATTAACCTTAATTATATGTGATATTTTTCCCTGTAAGTTAAATGCTTTAAATGTGTAGAATGCCTTCTATTTCAATCAAATTTGTCTCCTTGTCAACCATAATAGCTTTGTTTTACCATGTGCCCTTCTTTTTACCATTGGGAACACATGGCTTTGATATGTTGATAATGGTTTCAGACAGAACTTGTTTGTCCGCAGTATTTGATTGTCTATTTGGCAAAGCTGCCCAGTCAACTTTTGCCAGGTCTACAGTGAGGTTTGTAAGGTTAGTCTCCTTAAAATCAGCATTAGGTTGGCTACAATTTTGGATTGGCCAATAAGATTAAACCTAATGATATAATCTGACCTGGTCTGGTGTGTTACAACCATCAGGCAGTGGAGGTTACAACTGGACCTAATATTTATACACTTACAAGCTTTTATTTATAGAGACACCCATTATAAACTGAGTACCTCCAATCCAACAACCAGGGTTTCAGCCTGTTCTGATATATAAGAGCACAGGTGAATGCCACAGTTAATGCTCAGCATCTGAATACAATTAAACACCCAAATGATATACAATTATAAAGATTCCATCACAGCACTATTTGCCATACAAAATATTTTTTTCTTACCTGTTCATGTCATTGTATTTTGAGGAAAATAGATTCCAAATCCCAGTATGAATTTCATTGACTGTCATCCAACTATGTATTAAGAAATTAATGTTTAAGTCTCAAATTTGTGTGGGTTGATACCTATATTTGAACATCTGCATGACATAAAAGAATACTTCTATGTAAACCCTGGCACATATTTAATTCCAATTGATGGATTGGATTAATTATGCTCTGTTGAACTTTATCCTCTTTCCATTAATTTGTGTATATGTGTATGTGATAGAGAGTTTAATGGTTTCAATGTTCAAATGTTTTACTTCACTGAAAGTCTCAATATAAATGATAATTATTGTTGGTTATCGCATAAGCCCTTGTAAAAGTGATGATGGATCAGTATGACAGGTGATTGGAGTGGTAAACTTGCCTCTATTGTCAAGTCATTCAATAAGTCTGAACTATAGTATTAGCTGTCTGCATGTGGAGTCTGTGTATTTTTCAATTCTACATGTAGGTTACTCTATATGTTCCTGATATTACTGACAGGTGCAATTGCAGGGTGATATTGATATTCCAGAGCAAAGATGGAGTATCATAAATGCCCAAAGAGCAAACTCATTGTTCATTAAATCTCTGGCTCTAGCGATTTGGGGGTTCACAATGCTCAAGGACAGATCAATCTACGGGAGAGCATGTCCACAATTTATGAACACTGAAGGTGCTTCTCCCAAAGTAAACTCTTGACTTTCACCAAAAAAGTTGAGTATTGTCAATGGTGACAACTTACAAGCAGTTTTTGTCTTAAATTGTCAATTTCTCTGGTAGATCTTCAATATTTCTGATCTAATTTTCTTATTCTCTTTCATTTTAACTGTTATTGGATGTCCATTGCAAAAAAAAAGTTGCCAAGACACGCTTGTTGTATCCTGGTCCTGTCAAATTTTCTGGCTACTTATGACAGAAAGTGTTCCTTGCTAAATGTTTCTTTCTTTTCTCCCCAGTTATATTATTACAGCATGTCTCACACATCACCTTTGGAGATAGGGACTAGGTGATGAAGCTGTCAAAAAGAAATTAGGAAAGATGAACTATCAAATCTCTGAAAAAAAAAATCAAGACCTGAATAAGAAGCCAAAAGTCCTCAAAGAATCATTTCTTTTAAGTGTACGTTTGTACTTTGTAAGTAAAAATGTTTTTTTCAATCTGTTTCTCTGCCAATAAAATTTGTAACTTACACAGCTCGCCAAGCTGTAAAATAATTTTGACTCACACAGTTGAAAGGAGTCTTTTCAGTTTGGGCAACTGTTGAATTATACACCCTAAAAGTCTGCTCCAAAATTACACTCAATCCAAACCAGCTTTCAGTCTGATACACAGAAAATAGATCATTTGTTCGATAATAGGACAATAAGTTATTGTACTTCTTCATTACATTTGAGTGCACATCTCGCCACATTGATGTTTGTGTACAATGTTTGAATGTACTTTAGCTGCATGAACATAGTGCCAAATGAATGTTCTAATTTGCCTATTTTGCAACTGGATCAAATTAGAATCAAACTATCAGTTGATTGACTTAGAAAATCCAGCTGTTACTTTTGACTGAACAATGTACAACAAAGAGATTTTACTTCTAATAGCCGTATCCAGTCCACTCTCACCAGTTCACCTCCCAGCTTTGTAAAATTTATCTTCCCCCAATTTAGAACGTTTAGTCCTGTTCTATATTTGTCCCTTTCCATAATGATGCTAAATCTAACAATATTATGGTCACTATCTCCAAAATGGTCCCCTATTTTCATCCCCTTGCGCAGCTCCATTTCCTAAGACTACATCTAGAATTGCGGCCCCACTTGTTGGGCTTGTTACTGGCTAAAAAAAGTTCTCTTGAATGCAGTTCAAGAATTTTGAGCCCTCTGTGCCCTTCACACTGTTCATACCCCAATTGATATTAGGGTAGTTGAAATCTGCAATGATTACTGCCCTATTGTTTTGCACTCAGAAACCTGTCCACATATTTACTCTTCTAACTCCCTTCCACTATTTGGGGGCCTGGAATACACTCCTGGTAGTGTGGCTGCCCCTTTTTTATTTCTGAGCTCAACCCATAAGGCCTCATTTGATGCTTCACTAAGGACATCATCCCTCTTCACAGTTGTAGTTGATTCTTTAACCAATAATGCAACACCTCGATCCTTTTTATCCCCCTCCCTGTCCACCCATAAAACTCTACCCAGGGATGTTGAGCTGCCATTTTGCACCTCCTTAAGTCAAGTTTCTGTTATAGCGATGATATCATGCTGCCATGTGTCTGCCTTTGCCCTCAACTCATTGGTGTTATTTACTATGCATTTACATATATACCTTTCAACACTGCCAAAATCCTGTGCTGTACATTTTTTAACCTGTGCTGCTGCTGTCTTTCAGAGTCACTCACTAATTCTCCATTTTCTGTTCCCTGTTCTGAATTTGCCCTCAGGTTCCCATCCCCTGCCAATTTAGTTTAAACCCCCTGCCAACAGCACTAGCAAATCGCCCTGCCAGGATATTTGTCCCAGTCCTGTACAGGTATTGAACACCTGGCTTGTACATACCCCACCTTCCCCAGAACTGGTCCCAATGCCTCAGAAATCTGATGCCCTCCCTCCCATAGCAACTTTCCAGCCACGTGTTTATTCGCTTAATTCTCCTATTTCTATGCTCACTTGCACGTGAGACTGGGAGTAATCCTGAGATTATTGCTTTAGAGGTCCTGCTTTTCAATCTCCTTCCTAGCTCCCTAAAGTCTGCTTTCAGGACCTCATCCCCTATCCTACCTAAGTCATTGGTATCAACGTGGATCACGCCCTTTGATTGATCACCCTCTCCAGAAGAATGTCCTGCAGCTGCTCTGTGACATCTTTGACCCTGGCACCAGGGAGACAGCATACCAACCTGGAGGCACGTCTATAGCCACAGAAGTGCCCGTCTGTTCCTCTAGCTAGTGAATCTACTGTCACTATTGCTCTTCCCCTCTTCTTCCTTCCCTCCTGTACAACAGGGCTGCCTGTGGTGCCACAAACTTGGCTCTGACTTCACTCCTCTGAGGAACAAATACCCTCACCAGTATACAAAATGGAAAACCAATTGGTGAGTGGGACCCCAGGGGACTCCTGCGCTCCCTACCTAATTTTCTTGGATTGACTGCCTGACAGTCACGCATTCCCTTTCTGCCTCCAGGCTCCTAAGCAGTGATGTGGCCACCTCTCTGAACATGCTATCCACGTAGCTCTCAGTCTCACAGATGTGCCACATCGACTCCTGCCACTGCTGGAGCTCTGAAACCTGGAGCTCAAGGTTCTGCAGCTGGTGACACATCCTGCACATGTTATTGTCTCGGACATTGGGAGTGTCCACAACTTCCCGATATTACAAGACACACATTCTCAAATCGACTGAGCTGTCCTGGCAAGGCTTCAATTTACTTCCCTTGTGTTAACTTTATTTTATTTTGGTTTACTTTTGCAACTTTGTTTTACCTGGCCTCTGCTTAACTTTATTTCCCGATTTCTTGCTTTTCTTACTTAAATGTAAGTAGCCCCTTCTTTTAAAAATAATGTGTTTTTCTAATTCTCAGTTACTTGATGACACCCTGTAACAGCAGTTTCTAACCAAACAATGAGCTTATGTTTCTCCTGTGATGTTAGGTGGTAGGTTCTGCTGACTGCCTGTCCTATGATCCGCCTCTCACACCCTACTCCAGGTGCTTCAGACTGCCTGTCCTGTGGTGGTCCTCTCACACTCTCCTCTAGGTGCTACTGACTGCCTGTCCCAGGGCCCTCCTCTCACATTCCCCTCAAGGTGCTGCTGACTGGTCCTCCTCTCAAACTCTCCTCTCTGGCTGGGAGGAGTCCAGGTCTAAAGTATATATTCAGTGTAAAAGGTTGCAGCTCCTGTACCGTTACCTGAAGGATTTTACACCTACACTTTGGTTAAAGTTTAGCCCCACACTCCTGATCTTTGGCTGACTGGTGTGGAGAAGTGATTTGGTGGTGGGTGAGTAAATAGGAGGATCTTCTCGTGAACTTGCACTTGAGACTGGTTACTAATCTATTCTATATTTCCTCTAACAGCTATGTCTTGTGATGTGATCTTCAGCACTATTATTTAAATTTAGCCATGTCTCTGTAACAGCTATAACATTCACTTTTTTAAAAGTTTATTTCTAAGTCTTGCATTTTGCAAGCATTTTGACCATCTAACAGTTAGCTGACTCTGGATACTGTTCCTTTTCTGTACCTTGCCTTTATAAAATGTGATAGTCCATTCGTTCTCCCCATCACAATAAAGCTGCTGTCTGGTGTATCTTTTTCAGCCATTGACCCAACTTGTTTAAATGGTCCCCAAAGGTTATGTCAAAATTCTCAGCTAACATCTGAAAGAAAGTTTTGCATCTATGTAGTAACTTTCATACCCTCAGGACATTCCAAAGCACTTTTGAAATGTAGTCACAGTTGTAATGTAGGAAACACTGCAACCAATTTGTGCACAGAAAGCTCCCATAATGAGCAGCAAATTTTTTTTTACATTGATTGATCTTTATTTGCCCTTCTTTGAAATAGAGTCATGGGACCTGACAGCCAACTTTGAAAGCAGACAGAGCCTTGATCAACATCTTATCCAAAATATAGTACTTCCAGTAGTCATCCTTCCCTCAGTACTGTGTCAGCCTTATTTCTGCGCCCACATCTCTGGAGTGGGACTTGAAGCTTGTGGCGTGGAGGTGAAAGTGCTACCAACTGAGCAAACTCTGCACCTAGAAAGTTATGATTGAGCTGGCCTCTCCTAAGAAAGCTTACCTTGCTGCTGAAAGATTCCACAAGTTGTCGCTAAGAGTACCATCTCCCTCTGACATAAGTCCCACAGACTGCAGGATAAGACAAATGATTCTGCTGTTCCTTTCTGCAGAGCCCTATAGCATTAGAGGAAGGCCAGAGGTAACTACCTTTGCTACCTTCTTTCCAGACATGAATCTACTTTATGTGGTTGTCCTGAAAGAGAAAGACTTTTTATCCATCACATTTTTTCCCATATGCAAGGCCATGATGGTTCCATGTTTCTCACCTTCAATAAGTTCAACCACTCTGTCGTGAATACTAACTTTGGCTCATGGAAACACAAAACCCTACAGGAAAAAACTTTACCTTTGCACAAAATGATCTTGGTGTGTTGGACAATGAAATTTCTAATGACTAGAAGCCTTTGTCTTTCTGTATTTATTTCTTTGACTGTGCCTTTCATATTAAAACCTGTCTCATCCCATGCAAGAACTGCAAACTTGTTCCCAGATACAGAATTTACGAAGGAGAGTATGAGCAAGAAGTAGATTCAAACAGCGCAATAGACTTACCAATTGTCTAATGAAGCAAAACATTAAATTCCACCAGGTACCTTAGATCCTCTACTTACTGTTTCAAGTTGAGGGTCACTTGCTTGAAGGACCAGGCTCTGGAGTGCTGCTTTGTGCAGCATTAGAGTGCTTCAGTTTGCGTTTGTTGAGAGAGGGGCTTTTAACAGTTAATTTCTATCTAAAGGCTAATGTTTCTTTAATTTAACAACCAAAAGTTTCTCTTTGGGTTGGGAGAAAGTGAGTTTTAGTCCAGATTTAAAACAGGGGTTGACCAGGCTCTGCTTGCAGCTAGTTAATTAGTTAATTGGCTTGAACAGGTTTTCAGAAGCAAGATTTAGACAGCATAAAAACAAACCATCTACAGTGCTGCTTTTGTCTGCAATGGACTGCTGTTTTGGGCTGTAGTTTGGTGAGTGGGAGTTTGGTGAACAGGATAGAAGGGATCCTTTCATTTTCTACCTTTTCTCAGTCAGAAGAGCGGCAGCCTTGGTAAGTATGACCTGGTAAGTATTTCTTTTATCCTTAATATTCTCTAAACTAGGGAAAGTAAAAGTACAGGGAGTAATTTAAGGGTAAGTCATGGCAGGGCAGCTGGGCCATGCGGAATGCTCCTCCTGTGCTATGTGGGGAGACAGGGACTCTTCCAGTTTCCAGGGTGACCATGTGTGCAGGAAGTGTTTCCAGCTGCAGCTACTCAAAATCCATGTTTTGGAACTGGAGCTGCAGCTGGAGTCACTGTGGAGCATCTTTGTGGATAGCAGGCACAGTGAGGTGGCCACACTGCAGGTAAAAGAGTGCACAGGCAGAAAGGGAATGGGTGACCGCCGGACAGAGTAAAAGCATTAGGCAGGTAGCGCAGGAGTCCCTGAGTGCATCTCAGTTTTTCTGTTTTGGATCCTGTTGGGGGAGATGGTTTCTCAGGTGAATGCAGCAAGAGACAAGTCCATGGCACCATGAGTGGCTCAGCTGCACAGAAAGGGGGAAGAAGAAGAATGGGAGAGCAATAGTGATAGGGGATTCTATCGTAAGGGGGACAGATAGATGATTCTGCAGCCACAGGCGTGACACCAGGATTGGTATGTTGCCTACCTGGTGCCAGGCTCAAGGATGTCACTGAGCAGGACATTCTGAAGGGGGGAGATTGAACAGCCAGAGGTTGTGATACATATCAATACCAATGACATAGGTAAAAAGAGGGATGTGGTCCTGAAAGCAGAATATAGGGAGCTGGGAAAAATGTTAAAAAGCAGGACCTCAAAGGCAGTAATCTCAGGATTACTCCCAGTGCCATATGCTAGCGAGATCAGGAATAGGAGAGTAGAGTAGATGAATGCATGACTGGAGGGATGGTGTAGGAGGGAGGGATTTAGGTTCCTGAAGCATTGGGATCGATTCTGGGGAAGATGGATGGGTTGCAACCCAGCAGGACCAGGACCAATATCCTCACAGGCTAGAACTGTGGGGAAGGGTTAAACTAGACTGTCAGGGGGATGGGAACTTGAACAGGGAGGCACGAGAGGGGAACAAAGATAGGAATGAAAGACAGAAAAGTAGAAAGCAAAAGTGGAAGGCAGAGGAAACAAAGGCTGGCAGCAAATAGGGCCATAGTACAAAAAAAATGTGTAAAAATGTTAAAAAGACAAGGCGCTCTCCGACCGGGAGGCGCTCTCCGGCCGGGCGGCGCTCTCTGGCCGGGCGGCGGTTTCAGGCCGGGCGGCGCTTTCAGGCCAGGCAGCGCTCTCCGGCCGGACAGCGGTTTCGGGCCTGGTGGTGCTCTCACGCCGGGCAGCGCTCTCTTCAAGGCACAGCTCTGAAGGTGGTCATTATATTTGGGGTTTTTTATGTAACCTGCATCTGGAAATAAAGGTAAACCCATAAATCACAGAAAACTGCTGGATCAAACCGATATATCATAATGTTTCACTGGACATGTAATTAAGGCTATAGGATTCTCTTAATTTCTACCTGTGAATTGCTTAACTTCTCTGTGCAATCCAGTCTCTTTATCTGATTTGAATTCCATCCAGGTTTATAATATTAGCCGTGGTTCTGCGGGAACCTCTTTTGTCTCTGAATCAGATTCTGTGGATTAATAATCACATTCCAGAATCTTGAACACAAAATCAAGGTTGATACTTCAGTGTAGCACGGAGGGATTGCTGCACTGTTAGTGGAGAGTTTTATTGGATGAGGAGCTGGATTTTACGTTCCCTGCCAGCATGTTTGAAGGTGGAAAGGCACGTAAAATGCAACGCATGACTTGCCCACTGCCTTCCTGCCTATCCCTGATATTCCTCTTTTGTTATGGTGGCTGCCCGCTTTTGGGCCTAATGAGGCATTTAATTCTCCTCTTAAATGAGGATTTAAGTGGCCAATTAAATACCACATCTCATCTCTGCTGCTGTGTGACCTATGGCAGAGTAGGCCCACAACATGCAGAGAGCCCAGCAATTTTTACTGGGTGGCCTGGAGTCGGGGGGAGAGCAGGAACCTCCTTTCGTGTCCCCTATGACAATCAGAGGCACCCATCCCCTCCCCCCAGCCCTCAGACCTTCTCCTCGACAACCCTCCCCTTCCCCTCCTCCAGTTTTTGTAATAATGAACAAACTGTGGTTAAGGGGCAGTTTGCTCTGACAACCAAAATTTTAACTTAATAATAAGAGAGAGCAAATTCTTACAGTTTTTTTGGCAAAGTATTATTCCCCTAAGAGAAATCTCTGTACTTCCGGCGTGTAATTCTAATTAATTAGAAAAGTTTATGACTGGTAGATATGATGAATTAATGAATTAAGCCATGGAGTTGCTGTGGTAAGAAAGACTGGGCAATTAATTGGATTTTAAATTAGGTCATTGATATTTGAGGAAGAAAGAAACCTGGATTAGCTCAGTGCCGATTTTGCCACAATAACATTAGGCATAACTGACACCCACGGCATATCCATGATGCAATTGATATCATCACATCGTGAGACGATTAAAACCACTGGTGTGCCAATAACCTTCAAGGGTCAGAAATCCACCAATAAAATGTGAAAACAAATAGCTTTTCAAAAGCTATATCAGTTAAACTCTTTCATTGCAGTAAATGCCGAGCTTTTGCCTTAAGTCGTAACTGGCCTTTTATTCATTGTTGTTAATCATCCCTACAAAATATCAAAAAGAATTTGAATGTATAATGCCTTTAATTCTGAAAATATCCTAAGCTGTTTCACAGACATGGGGGAGAGTTTTCGGGAGCGGGTGCGGGTGGGCGCACAGCCGATAGCTGCCCGCGATCGGCTGCGTGCCCTCATTTTATGTTGGCAGACCAATTAAAGCCTGCTCAGCGTGACACGCACCCGGAAGCGCTGAGCGCTCCCTGTGCGGGCGGGGGGAATAGGCTGAGTCGGGGCACAGAGCTGCCTCAGGGAGAGTAGTTTGATTGTAAAAAATTTTAATAAAGAAAAAAGAAAATTTAAGACGTCCCAGCTCATGTGACAGTGTCAATGAACTGTAATAAAAAGTTTTATTCAATTTATAAACACTTCATGAAACCTCATTCTGCCCGTGGATTAGGTTTCATGATAAATGTGAAGGCCGCTTGGGTTCTTCTCCTGCCCGCCAACCTTAAGGTTGGATGGGCAGCTGTGTTAATTACTTTAATTGTTTTTAAATGGCCTTAATAGACCTTTGACAGTTCGGCAGACGTACAGTTGACTCTGGTGCATGCCCACCGAACTGAAGATCTGAATGGCGTGCGGTGATGTCGGGACGCATGCCCAACATCACCGCGTGTCATTTTATGCATCGGTGAGTGGGGTCCACCCCCACACGACGACCCGAAGATCCTGATCATAGAATAAGTGACAAAGCTGGACAGGGTGTCATAGAATTGGTGTGGATTTTCCTCCAAGTGACATTTGCTACTAACTGCCCAAAAAATCCATACTTACTTTGTAGGCTGTAGTGAAAACTCCCTCTTCTCACTGCAGCAGGACCTAGCATCAAGACAAGCAGCAAGGGCTTCCAGCTGTATTCTATGGTATTGCTGTAGAAACCATGCACCCTTTTGAGGTCATTCTTCACCTCAATACATGGTAAGATATTTTAAAAGGAATTTTTACTATTTCCAAACAATTAGACCACTCTTTTAAGCTGTTATATATATTGTAATACTTTTAATTTTTAACACTTTTTTAACAGTTATTAAAAGAGTGCCAGGGTTAGACATTCTGAAATTAAAGCCAGCTAGCTCCACCCAGTTATGCTCAGTTGTTGAGTGTTTGATTGCGCGTCTGCCAAATATTGACTGCTCTCTGTTTATGATTATTTAAGCCTGGGATGGTCACTCCTGCACACAAGAGGCAGGATTTTTAGCTCAGCAGGTGGACTTGCGCCCAAACCGATAGAGCGTGAAATGGCAGGTGATGATGTCGCTTGATTGGCCTATTAAGGCCATTAAGTTATCAGTTGTGCTGAGTTTTTCACTGCCTGTTCAACCTAATGGTTGGTGGGCTGTTGAGAAAGCCAAGCGGCCTTTGCATTTTTTTTGGAAACCTCATCCATGGGCAGGATGAAGTTTCCAAAATCAAATACAAATGAAATAAAAACTTTAATTTTTAATTTAAAACATGTCCCTGCTCATGTGACAGAGTCACGTGAGAGGACATGTTTCATTAAATTTTCATTAATTTTTTTTTCCGCTGTTTATTAATTTTTAAAATATATTCTTCATCTCCCTGAGGCAGCTCCGTGCCTCAGTGAGATTATTCAGCGCCCTTTCACACACATGCATGAATTGTGTGCTAGGCCTGCTCATCCTCCATCCCCCGCCCACACAGGCAGTGCTCGGCGCTGCCACTTGCGTATCATGCTGGTCGGCCTTAATTGGCCCACCAACATAAAATTGCGGTGCACTGTCGATCGCCGGTGGCGGTCAGCTTCCTGACTGTCCCTGCCCTCCCCCGCTCATGGAAGCTGGAGTGTATTAGCTTAGCATATCTCCGAGGCATAAAATGCAACAAATGGCACCAAGAATGATGGAGAATAGTTTTAATTTACCAACTCCTGCACCTTTCCTTTCTTCACTGGGAGATCCACCTATACCAGGATCAATGGATGGATTTCGAGACCCATTTGCTGGCTATGGAGATGGACAGTCCAGATGCAGCAGTGATCTGCAAGAAGGTGATACTCGTACATTGTCTCAGCACAGAAATCCAGCGAGTATTTAAACAGGTTGTAGAAGACAGTTAATATGATGCTAAGTGCTCTTGGAAAATACTTTGTGCCAAAGAAAAGTTTAATGACTGACCAATACACATTGCACCAAAGGTGCCAGGGAAATGGTGAGCCCATAAACAATACTTTGCAGGGGTGTGGCAATCAACTTCTACATGTAACTAACGAAAAAAGATTTCACTTCCATGAATTAGGGAATGCCTCCACATGGAGGATGATAACTTAACCTTGGAAAAAGCCAGACCTTGGCAGTCCAAATTGAATCTGCCATGTTTGGTTCAATGAGGTTACATAGAAATGCCTCCTCAGAGTCAAGGTTGCAGACATAGCTTGCCCAATCAAGTGCAATGGCTATCGACAAAGAGACTTCCAAAGTCTCATTAACGCATGCCCCATCGCAGTCAGATACCTTCAAAACTGTGCCCAAATTGTGGAAATGCTCATCGATTCACAATATCATGTCCAGGTTAAGGGGAAAAATATAACTCATGCTTATAGTGGAATCACTTCACAAAAGTGCATAGGCTTCATTGGTTTGACATGTGGGGGAGTGTCTTCCTGAGAGAGAGGTACAGCGTGCACTTCTTATCAATGTTGGTGCAAAAGTACAAATTGCACCATCGGTATTTTTCGCAACTTTCTCTCACTCCTGCAACAGACACTCTTTAAGCTTACGGACAATTCGATTATTCCCAATTATTCCCAGTTTTGCAAAATTTGAGTCAGTTGTCATTTGAAATCCATGCCAAAGTGTCACAGGAGCCAGAACGGCTTGAAGCAGATGGTATGATTGGGCAGAATTTCCTGGCCCTGTTGCGGCAGGGATGGGGTCGGAAAATGCAGCGAGGATTCAAAGTCCATTGACTTTCATGGAACCAGAAGATCCTGCCGGCTGGAGAGGCTAGAAAATTCCAGCCATTGAGTGGATTGCATCATTGCTATGGATGTCAAATCATTGCACTTTGCAAAAATGGTGAACTTAGGCTACGCATCGACCTTAAGACTGTCAATAAAGCTATCATTCCAGCCAAGTATCGACTGCCTATGATCCAAGGCTAGCAGCATCATTTCATGACTCATGTCTCGATATGAGACAAGGCTATCTCCAGCTACCATTAGCAGAGCAAAGCCGATATCTTACAGCTCTTGTTACGCATGAACGTGTGTTTCCATACCACAGAATGCCCTATGGACTAGGTTCAGCACCTTCTGCATTCCAGAGGATCACCTTGTCAGTTGTGGAGGGGGCAATCAACCAAGTTGACAACATTGTTGTCCATGAAAGGGACAATGCTGAACACAATCAGTGGTTATCAGCAGTGCTCGCTGGACTCGTACAACATAATTTGATGCTCAACAAAGACAAATGCACATCCACAGCATCTGAGATTGACTTTCTAGTATACAGAATGACAGCAGCTGGAGTAAAGCCTACAAACAACAACACCAAAGCAATTCATGAGCTTCTGACGCAATCTAACATGAATGAGGTGGCATCACTTCTCGGTACTACCAACTTGTATATCAAATTCATTCTCTGTGGAGATCACAGAGCTTCTTTGAAAGCTACTATGCAAAGATGCCCAATGGGAATGGACAATTACATAGCAATCAGCATTCAATACATTAAAGGTCAAGATAGCATCTCTGCCAATTGTTGCGTATTCCAACCCACGTATGTCACAACAGATACATCAGGAAATATAAGAGCTGTACTCTCATAGTACATTGAAGGAAGTGAATGACCAATTGCTTGTGCATCACACTTGTTGTAAGAAACGGAATACTGAAGAGTAGGAAGCACTAGCCAGCATCTACACCCATGAACATTGGTACATGTATCTCTATAGCAGAAAGTTCACTCTCTCAGCACTGATCACCAAACGGTGACTACACTGTTAACCACATCAGGATCTGGTCATTAACCTCTATGCATCTACAGCTGATCAGATCTTCTTCACCAGTACAGCTTCAAGGTTGAGTATCTCACAGGTTCACACAACCAAGTAACTAACTTCGCTGCTTTACTATTGCAGAGAGTGTTAGCAATAGCAAAGTGACTTTTAACATTGAAGACTATGAAATCTTGATCATTTCACGCGTGACCATGAATCTTGTTACATGAGAGGAGTTGAAGGCAGAATCAGTGACAGACAGCATACAGAAAGTTAGCCTGCACCTAAAAACTGAGTGGCCTCATGAAATAGAGGAAAAAGTGATCCTGTATTGCAGAGTAGACAATGAACTTTCATTGGTTTGACAACTGTATTGCACACAGAATTTGAGCAGTTATCCCAAAAGCACTACAGCAATAAAAATTGCATCTTGCCCATGATGGGTACCTGCATGTTGTTAAGATGAAGCAATGATCCCGTGCAGCAGTCTAGTGGCCAGAAATAGATTGCTGCATAGAAGCATTCATTAGAAACGGAATAGCTTGTGCCTTTGGTGAAAAGTCTGTTAAATCATGTCCTGCATCTCTGTAGCCGACCCCATGGACAACAAAACCAAGGCAACAACTTCAAGTAGACGTTTTTAAGAAGTGCAAGCCGTTTCTGGGATTGGGCCAGAATTTCCGATTTCTGGATGGTCTTACTCCAGAGCCAACCCACAGGATGCACTGGGGAACCCTTGGAAGTCCTGATACATTGACTATGTGGGAATCGCTTGAGACGTTTGGACTTTGATGGGCAATTCCTCTGCGTCTGATACTTTCCGAAACTCAGATTTAAAGTCAGAGACTTGGATGTTTCTGACTTATTTACCAGAATAGTTACCCAGGAAAGATTTAGAAGGACCAGTTCTATCTCCTGGGTAACAGTGTACTACTGACTGTCCATTGGACAACCTGACTACCTTCACCCCCCGCACAACCCATCCGACCACCCAGCTACCCCCAACCCACCCTAACCTGTCACTCTCTTACATGCCACCTACGCCCTCACCCACTTATCTGCCACCCTATGCCCTCACCCACTTACCTGCCACCCTACCCCTTCACCCACCCACCTGCCACCTTACCCCCTCACCCAATTATCTTACACACTTGTCTTCGCTCCGCAGCTTCTCAAAGTGTTATTGGGATATTTAAATTCTCAACTTACTGGGATAATGCAGCTAGTGTCGTAAAAAGAGGGTGTGGCTTGCTTTCTCCTGAGAATCCTGCACTATGAGGAAGGATTCCTAGAATAAGTACCCTCCACATTTCTGAGGAGGTCTGTTTCGGAAGCCCGGGCAAGAAATGTGGAGCTCTGGTACAAGGTAAGTAAACCAGAGTGGAGTAGCAATCCAACAGTGATTGTCACTCCTCAGAAGATTTAGCCCAATGTTGTTTGCTTGTTGTTCATGATCCAAATAACAAATGGCTGGAAATCACTGCAACAAATTCCATCATTCACATTCTAGACAGATTGTTTATAAAATTAAGTTTGCCGGAAACTATCGCAAAAGACAACAGATCCCAGTTTGTTTCTAGTCAGTTCAAGGAGTTGCTAACCTGCAATTGAATGGTGGCATTGAATGATCAACATGGTGATCAAGGACAGTCTGAGAGCTAGTAGATTGGAGAGGAAAATGTTTGAACAATCCATTCATATCTTGCTTTACACATATCGATCCACCTCACACTCTGACCAGAAAGGCACTGGCTGAACTTATGACTCATCATAACTTTCACATGCCACTAACCATTCTCAAACTGTCACCGTGACCCAATAAGAATGCCAGAGTGAAAGTGGGAGAAATTGCAAAGCGACAAGGTAAAGCAAAAACACACTTCAAGAAATGAACAGCAGCAAGGAAATCATGATGTGAAAGTGGAGATTGAGGAAGGAAAATCCAGGTAATTATGGCATGTGACTAAAATATTGCTCAAAACTAAAACAAAAATACTTGGAAAAACGCAGCAGGTCTGGCAGCATCTGCGGAGAGGAACACAGTTAACGTTTCAAGTCTGAATGACCCTTCAACAGAACTAAGTAAAAATAGAAGAGAGGTGAAATATAAGCTGCTTTAAGGGGGGTGGGACAAGTAGAGCTGAATAGAGGGCCGGTGATAGGTGGAGATAACCAAAAGATGTCACAGACAAAAGGACAAAGAGGTATTGAAGGTGGTGATATTGTCTAAGGAATGTGCTAATTAAGGGTAGAGAGCAGGACAAGCAAGGTACAGATAGCCCTAGTGGGGGTGGGGTGGGGTGAAGGAATCAAAAAAAAAGGCTAAAAGGTAGAGATAAAGCAATGGATGGTAATACATTTAAAAATAATGGAAGTAGGCGGGAAAAGAAAAATCTATGTAAATTATTGGAAAAAGTCGGGGGGGGTGTGGATCGGAAAGAGGGTGGGAATGGAGGAGATAGTTCATGATCTAAAATTGTTGAACTTAATATTCAGTCCTGAGGGCTGTAAAGAGCCTAGTTGGAAGATGAGGTGCTGTTCCTCCAGTTTGCATTGACTCATGTGTATTAAGGAGGATATTGAAGATGAAGAAGTTACATGGAGATGTTGAGGAAAAGGATTGCAGATGAAGGCATGACTACCAATAATGGGACAAAAGGAGAGGAGAGTGCACGAGAAGCCAGAACCACAGGAATAAAGAGTTCAGAGAAAATTATAAAGCTAGAGAAATTCTATAGGCAGGGAGGCCATGAAGGAAACTGGCTGTGAGAATGATTTTAAAATTTGAGGCATTGCTGACTGCAAGCCAATGTAGGTCAGCAAATACTGGCGTGATTGGTAATTCTGGTCTGGCGCGAATAGGATATGGGCAATAGAGTTTTAGATAAGCTGAAGTTTGAGGGCTGGAGCATGTGAAACCAGTCATAGACCATTTGAATAGTCAAGTCTAGTGTTGGAAGAGGCATGGGTAGGAGTTTCAAAAGCAGATGTGCTATAGTGGGGTGCAGGCAGATGAAGATATGTGGGTGCAAATGTGCTATCTTCATGATGGAGAGTATATGGAATCAGAATCTCAGCTCAGGGCCAGTTAGGACGCAGAGATTATTAAGTGTGCATCTCCAGCCATGTCTCGGGTTGAACCAATCAATGGCAAGGCACAGAATTTGTGATGGGGGCTGAAGACTATACCTTCAGTTTTCCCAATGCTTAGCTCAAGGAAATTGTGGTACATCAAAGGCTGAATATCTGACAAAACAGTCTGGCAACACAAAGGGATTAGAGAGGCTAACCAGCTTTGCTGCATTGAGGAATTTATACTGAAAAAAACATCAGAATAAATTCCAAACTCTCTTCAGTTGTCCGACTACCTTCTTTGTTCTTCTCATTAGTTTATCTTCAAATTTATTGGTAGCTACCAAAACTTTACGATCATGAAAATGTCTCCTTCTAGTTCTGCTTTTTGAGTGTTCTGTGGTTTTTATTTCATAATCTAATTTTTTTTCCTTATTCATTCATGGGATGTGGGCATCACTGGCTAGGCCAGCATTTATTGCCCATCTCTAATTGCCCTTATCAGAGGGCATTATTAAGAGCCTGCCACATTGCTGTGGGTCTGGAGTCACATGTCAGCCAGACCAGGTAAGGACAGCAGATTTCCTTCCCTTAAGGGCATCAGTGAACCAGACGGGTTTTTACAACAGTCAGCAATGGCTCTTCATGGTCATCATTAGACTTTTATTTCCAGATTTTTTTGAATTCAAATTCCACCATCTGCTGCAGCGGGATTCAAACCCAGGTTCCCAGAGAATTACCCTGGGTCCCTGGGTTACTAGTCCAGTGATAATACCACTAAGCCATTGATGGTCTCCCCTATTCATCTATAGTCTCTACTCCCACTTTTCTGTCTGTTCGAACTATGAATGTGAGCTCTCCCTCTTGTACAATCAGAAGTTCTTTATCCAGTAGGTGATTTTTTTCTGACACAAGAATCACATCTGGACTCACTATCAGCACTTGTTTTCTGCTTTCTTGATCGCCACTCTTTCAGTCCATTCTACCAGTCCATGGCCTCACATCGTGGCCACCATGCGGAACATTCAACCAAAATTTAAACTTTCCGGTAGCTTTTCTCACCACTAATTTTAAACTGACTGTAATTGCCAGAGTTATCCTTCCCCAAGATTTTGAACAAGGATATAGTACTTGCAATCCTCCAGATCTTTGACGCCATTCCATAATCATTTATGCCAGACCACGTTTAATAAGAACATCCACTCAAGATCAAAGTAGTATGATCCCATTCAGTGGGATTGCTCTCACTTGGTTCCACTCTTAGATATCCAACTGTAGTCAGACCATTTCCAGCATTAAGTTCACTCCCTGTCCCAGGCCAAAACCTCTGGACTGCTCAAGTTCTTTTTTATTCATTCATGGGGTGTGGGTGTCGTTGGCGAACCAACATTTATTGCCCATCCCTAATTGTCCTTGAGAAGGTGGTGGTGAGTTATCTTAGTGAACTGCTGCAGTCCATGTAGTATAGATACACTCACAGTGTTGTTAGGGAGGGAGATCCAGGATCTTGACCCAGCAGCAGTGATGAAACGGCGATATGTTTCCATATCCAAGTCAAGATGGTGTGTGGCTTGGAGGAACTTGGAGGTGGAAGCATCTGCTGCCCTTGTTCTTTTAGGTGGTAAAAGTCATGGGTTTGAAAGATGCTGTCGAAGGAGCCTTAGTGAGTTTCAGTAGTGCATCTTGCAGTTGGTACACGCTGCTGCCATTGGGTGTCGGTGGTGGAAGGAGTAAATGTTTATGGTGGTGGGTGGGGTGCCAATCAAGTGGGCTGCTTTGCCCTAGATGTTGTTGAGCTTCTTGAGTGTTGTTGGAGCTGCACTCATCGAGGTAAGTGGACGATATTCTCCACACTCCTGACTTGTGCCTTGTAGATTGTGAACAGGCTTTGGGGAGTCAAGAGGTGACTAACTCTCTGCAGAATTCCCAAACCTGATCTGCTCTTATAGACATAGTATTTATATGGCTGGTCCAGTTCAATTTCTGGTCAATGGTAACCCCCCCGAGGATATTGATAGTGGGGGATTCAGCGATGGTAATGCCATTGAATGTCAAGGGGAGATCATTAGATTCTGTCTTGTTGGAGATTTTCATTGTCTGGCACTTATCTGGCACAAATGTTACTTACCACATAGGCCCAAACCTGAATATTTTTTCTGAATTTACATAACCCCTATTGGCAGTATCATCTGTAGACATGGGGTCAGTTTCCACATGTACACTGATGACATGCTGCCTGACCTCCCACCATTTCTCTTTGTCATCATAGAAGGATGATGTTCTGTCAGAAGAAGAAAAGCTTGATTGGCCAGATGAACTGGTTGGACACTCAGACTAGATCAGATGCTGGTTTTGATGTGCTGGAGTTAAGTGCTACTCCAGTCAAGTCCATTAGTGCAAGCACCTTAAAAGTAAAGAATATTTAGAGGAGAGGGGGGGCTTTTCCGATGGGTGATCTGGTCGAGCATGCGAGCACTGAAAATGTGGTGATGAGGGTAAAACCCACTTAGATTCTGCACCTTGCCCTGTTACTGTGAGTAAATCAAATTTAAAAAAAAACTACTCACCAGTCATGCTGCTGTTTGGAAGAATTGATTCATATGATGCTAATGTTGAAGATTGGCACCAGTGTGTAGAGCGCCTCGGATTTTACTTTGTAGCAAATGAAATAGCCGCTGAAGAAAAGCAGATAGCGATCCTCTTAAGCATGTGCTGCAGTAAAACTTATAACTTGATTCATAACTTGACTACCCCAAGCGTGCCCAATTCCAAGTCATATAGTGAATTAGTGAACCTAGCGAAAACACACTTCTAGCGGAAGCCATCCAAATACAATTCAAGAGTTCGGGCTCTGGGCCCTTGAGCAACCTATGTAGCTCAAGTTAACAGAATACTGCGAATTCAGAGATGTTTTAAATGATATGCCGTGGGACCGATTGGTATGTGGAGTCAAGGATGATGCCATTCAGCACCGATTGCTTGCTGAAGTCAATATCAATTTTAAATGCGTCCAAGCAATCTCCCTCACCATGGTAAGTGTTGCAAGAGGCTCGCAGGCTTTGCAACACATGGAAAATGGTGCCATACTTCAAGCTGGGCAGGAGCCTGCCACCGAGCATGGCACAAAAGCCAGATCTGCAGTATTAAAGCATGATTCAATGGCCACTGTGAGAAACATTAAGAAGCCTTACAGAAACACTTCATCATTGGTTTTAAGACAAAATTGCTATAGATGTGGGGATGACCACAGAGCAGATACCTGTAATTCAAAGATGCAGAATGACATTACTGTCATAAGAAGGGTCGCGTGGTTAGGAAGTGCCAAACAAAGTTGAAGCAGTCTGTAAAACAGCAAACAAACATGATAGAGGTAATGGGTACAGCAACGGCTGAAGCTGCTGCTCCTGATGTTTACTCCTTTTATAATGTGACTGCTGTGAAGACTAAGTCTATTGCAGTAACAGTACAAGTGAATGAGAAGCCACTGACAATGGAAGTGGATACTGGTGCCTCAACTATGGTGGTTGGAGAGCATACTTTCAGGTACCTTAATGAAGGAAGGCAGTCAATAAACTTGGAGCAGATAACCCCTAAATTAAGAACTTACATGGGAGAATCTATTCATGTAAAGGACATCGCCACTGTCCCAGTCTCTTACAAGTGATAGACTGCACAACTGCCTGTAATATTGAAAGGAGAGGGACCCAGTCTTTTCGATTGGGATTGGCTACAAAAGATAAAACTCGACTGGTCTGAGATATTTCACCTAAAGTCAGATGGAATCCTGGAAATTCTAAGAAAATACAACATGGGTTCTCAGGGTGATTTAGGAAATTAGAAGGACCATCACGTGCTACAAAGATCTCTCAGGTCTAAGTTGTTCCCCTGGAAAATTATGAAAAGAAGCAAGATGAATTTAATGCCACTCTGAACAAACTGAAGAAACAGTTGACAGAGAAGGCTCAGCAATGTTCATTAGTCCAGGAGGAGGCTAAGAGATACAAAGCAGAGCTGAAGAACTGAAGAACCAGCTGAATGAAACAAAAGAGGCCATGAAAGGAAAAGTCGTGAAACTTTCCAAGATGCGAGTGGACAATAAAGCCAAACAGAACTGAAGGAAGCTAAAAATTCACAGAGGAGAGACGTAGCCAACTGTGAAACCAAAATGAAGGACAAGGACAAGGTCTGCTGCAGACTGAGTAAGAAAAGACAGAAATAAGATTGGAAAATGTAAATCCGGCACTGGAGCTCATGGAGCTAGAATAAAAAGCACTGAATGCCTCAAACATACAGGGAACCGTTGAGTCATTGAAAAGTGAAATGGCTGAAATCGTGGCAAAAGTGGAAATAGAGGTTCTATTTTTGAGATGTCAATGCCTAGCAGAACACAACAGATACCGTGGAACAAAGGGGAAATGCCAATCCGACAAAGCCCCCCAAAGCCACTGAGAGTACCATTCCTCCAAATGTGATATAATGTGTTCTGGAAGGATTGACTGGGCTCCCAGAGCTGTTGTTTCAGACACTGGTCCATTATCTTTCCAAATACAAGTGGGAGATAGAATTGTCTGTTAGCACGTAGATGACATCAGTGCAAGAAAGACATTCTAATAATTAACTAATCAACCTGCAATTAACGTTGAACCATTGACTTCTGAGGTGTGTGATTGACCTAGAGCAGATATTCCAGATGTTTCAGAAGAGTTGCCAAAACCTGAGCTGCCCAGTTCTAATGGTGTGTCTCATAGTGTAGCTGCAGATCCTGTGGATCCTGTTCAGGAACCTCCAGTGGTAGAGCTACACCGCTCTAGCCATATAAGAAGAGCACCTCAGGGACTTGATTGATAATCACCTGAAATTGTATATATATTTGTTGGATCGTGTGGGATTGTTTAAATATTTTTCTGTAAAGAGTAATTGTAAAAAAACTAAAAGGGGGGAAAATGTGGTTACTGGATGTATAGCACTATGGGTGTACCCACACCACATAGAATGCAGCGATTTAAGAAGGCAGCTCACCACCACCTTCTCAAGGGCAGCTAGGAATGGTCAATAAATTCTGGCCCAGCCAGCGAAGCCCACATCCCATGAATGAATTAAAAAAAAAAGTCACTCCCTCCTGCCAATCATGGGCCATGTGATGTACTGGGGTGGGGGGTTTCAGGCAAGTGAGCTCTTAGCACAGGAAATCAGTTGCGGGATGGGCGGGGGCTTTTCCGATGAGAGGTCTGGTCGAGCATGCAAGCACTAAAAATGTCTCTGTAATAAAGTTTAACTGCTACTTGACAAAACCAATCTGCTCCATAGAATCATCACACTCCATCTTAAAAATATTCAATGATTCTGCCCCCATCACCTACTGAGGCAGAGAGTTCCAAAGTCGCACAACTCCCTGAGAGAAAAAAATTCTCCTCATCTCTGTCCTAAAAGGGTGAACCCTAATTTCAAAACAGTGTCCCCTTGTTCCGGATTCGCCCACAAGAGGAAATATCCTTTCCACGTCCGTCTTGTCAATACCGTTCAGGATCTTATATAATTCAATTATGTCACTCCTCACGCTTCTAAACTCCAGTGGAAACAAGCCCAGTCTGTCTAACCCTTCCTCGTAAGACAACCATCAAAAGACAAGTCATCAACTATTGGATTGTTTTACAAAAAGAAATGTGTGTACGAATAAATTGTTAGGTGCCCTAGAGGGGACGACATACAATGTAAAGTTTTGCGCAGATATGGAGGTTTTTGATTTAATTTGTTTTGAAATTTTTGTTGTACCTGTTAGCTCTAATTTTTATTTTTTAAAAAAGAAGTGAATCTGTTAATTGTATATTAATTGTGTGCAGGTGATGGATATTAACTGGGGGCTCACTCGTGGTCCTATGAGGACTGTCCTAACAAACTATACACATTGGTAACTTATATTACTGTCACGCCTTACAAAGATCTGCAGACAGTTAATGTTGATGAAAACTAAGTTGCAAATATTTTATTAAAGATAAGTGAAAAGTGAAAAAAAAAACAGATAAATAAAAACAGGCTGAAACTGTGGTGACTTGGACAGAAGTGTATTTTGTATTCCATAACATTGTAAATATAAACTAATAAAAGTGTGTAAAGCTTTGCTCAACTTTTATCCATCAAACTGGCTTTCTGAAATACAGTATAAATAATTTGGAACACATTGTCTGATACAACAATGGATATAGATTCAGTAATAGCCTTCAGGAGAAAACTTAAAGGGGAAAAATTGTGGAGAATTGGAGAAAGAGCAGGACTAACTGAATTATCCGAAGAACCAGCAAAGACTTGATGTACTGCACTGGTCTTTCATTCTATGATTTTTAGGGGGCTATCCTGTGGTATTTCTGGTAGATCATGTGGTTATTTCACCCACGTCATTGCAAAGTCTACAGTACTACCAGTCTTTTTATCTAAACAGGCAAACTTATTTAAAATGAATCCTTATTTTGCTGGGAACTGGAAATGAACCCCTCTCCCTGAGAGCATGTGCTCTCAGATTCTTTTATCACTATGATCTTTTGGTGTGCTGCTTCAGTTTAATGGTCTACAAAATTAATAATGCAATACAGGGTTGGTGTCAGACTGAGTACATGACAATATATACAAGAACCAACTGTTTGAGTTCCATGCAAGATACTGTAATACACATTTAATTCCTTGGTTATTTTTCTCAATATGAAAAATTGTGCACATTCCTAGTGGCCATCGGTTTCCACATTGATAGGTGTGCTTGGCTAATCAGAATTTCAGTTTGGAGAAAGCTGAACAGTCTTACGATCCAGTCAGACCCATTAGTGCAAATATAAACATGCACATTGTTAATACAGCTGAAACACATTTTTTGTTTTGGCTGGATCGAATCTGCATGTCTTGCAGAATTGCCATTAAATATTAACTGTTAATGGAAGTCACAGTCAAGAAGATATTCCAGGCTGGCATTATTGTGCCGTTCTCTTCAACTAAATTAAAAGCTGTTTGTGAATTGGCTATTTTCTCATGATTTTTTTTTCAAATTCGTAAACTATTTTATTGCGTTCAATAAAATCGGGTATCTGCAGACAATATGGTAAAAATTTGTAATACTTTTGGAAAAAGTCTGCCAACAAGGAAAAATAAAATTCTGAAACAGACCTGCAGCTATTATTTTGAATGGTCTTTACTCTGTTGGTTTGAGTTTTGCCACTTAGATTTAGTAAATTGCAGCAAACTGGAGCATAACATATGGAGGTAGTGATAGGAGAGTGAGAGGGCAAGGGACTGGCAGGAAAACCTCTGGGACTAGACTTTATCTGCCCCCTGTTTTCGGCTGGAGGCAAAGTAAAATAGGTCAGCTGGCTAGCCTATCACCTTCCTGCCCACTCCTCTGAGCTGACCCCCATAATGCAGCAGGTGGGAAAGCACCAAAATCAGCAACCATATGAAAATAAATCATCAAATATCTATTAGGCCTGTTTACAAGCCTATTGACCTGGATAATATGCTGTCTGCAGCATAATTTGACTGATGTGGGCAGGCAGGCGGGAGCTGAAAGGCTATTTTTTATGGCCCAGGCAAGAAAAGGCTAGAAGGAAGGGGGGCATCTCATTCTGTACATCGGGGGCACCCCTTCTAAGATGTTACCCCCTCTTCCTTTTATGCCATTTGTTCTCCCAAATCCCTACCCCCTCCCCCCCTTCTGGGCTCCAGGCTCCCCTCCTGCTCTAAAACCCGGGAAGTACCTTTCTGCGGCAGCCATCTACATCCTTCATGCTCCCTCTTGCAGTCCCGGCAGCGTCCAGTACTGAGTTCATGTACTGGCGGGACTGCTGGAGCTGCCAGACAATCTGATTGACTCCCAGTTTCTGAGGGTGGGATACACCTCAGTGTCTGGCAGAATCCAGGGTTGGCAGGTGGGGTGCAGTTAAAATTGAGCAGGCTACTTAAGAACTCCTTTTCCACTTGAAATGGCCACCTGGAATTTTAAATTCCCACCACCATGGAAATCAAACTGGACTCTTCAAATAAGCAGATTAGGCCCTGATGACATAGTTGCAGCCTGTTCCACCATTTTTACCTGATGCCTTAATTGGGGGTGGAGGTTGGTGGCGGGGTTGGGGGTGGGTGGTGTTTGTGAGCAGTAGCACCGTGGCAGACTTACAGACCAGGATAAGCAGCTAGGAGCAGAAGAAGCCCAGAAGGCTATTTTTTTTTGTTTTCTTGTGGAGGCGTAGTATGATTCTTCAGGCCCCGCAAGGAAACTTTGGGCCTCGCTTGCCACTGGCCTCCTCCTCTACTTCAGAGACCATTCCCATAGGTCTAAGCAGAGGACCTCACCATCCAAATCCCCACTCCTACTCTCCAGCCAGGCAGCGATACCTCACCGGCTTTGGGCTGGAGTCTGATTCTGAATATGGAAATGAGGTCTGGGGACGGAAATCTCACCAAGTTTCTACTTGAATGCTTGTGGTTGGCCTCAGTCCCTACACGCATTGGTCCCATGCCCAAGTTAACATTGAGACCACGGTGCTAAAATAGATAAGCCTATTTGAGACCTTAAGCAATCTTTGCTATGACAACCCATCCTTTATGAAGTAATATTTTAACTTGATAGAGGTTGACAAAAGCATGTATGACTAAGAACGGTTGAAAATGGTGAAGATAGATGATTCTTCCTGATGGTTAAATGTGTCTGAGAGCCCCTTTATTCCTCTCTATTTCAGATTGCCCCTTTTTCTTGCTTGTGCCATCTTTCCTACCCACTCCCTTGTTTCTTACAAAAGCAAAATTCTGCAGATGCTGGAAATTTGAAATGCAAAAAGAAAGTGCTGGAAATACTCACCAGGTCAAATAGCATCAGTGGAAAGGAAAACAGAGTTAACATTTCAATTGTTGTGGGACTGGTGTCCCTCTAGCTTCATAAAGATCTTCCAAGCACACCCCCTTCCTAAGCCCCCTTACTCCCCTTCTTCCTCACCCTTTACTCCCCCTTTCCTGTTTATTCCCTTTCTGTCCCCCAACCAATTACTTCCCCTCTCCTCCCACCTGTTTACTCCCACTCCCCACAGACCTTAACTCCCTCCTCAAACACTTGCTTATTCTCTCCATCCTCAAGCATCTATAACAGACCTTACCTGTCTTCCAGTTGCATGCTACAGCCAAACTAATTTCTGTTGAGGGGACTTGAAAATCTGTAGTTTTTGTGAATATCTAGTTCATAATTCATGTGTTTTAGAATATAACATTTAGGTTTAGGAAATAAAGTGTTCAATGTAAGATACATGGAAACACTTGGTTCAGAGACTGATATGCATCTAACGTATGTGCAAATCAAACAAGCTTGAGTTAACTATATTTAAAAGCTAACTTATGTTTATCTTACAAGGTCAGAGAGAGAGGTGGAAAAGCCTAAGCAATGGATGACCTATCATTGAGTTTGTATTAGAGCTAGACAGTCTCCGCTTATTCAATAAAATATTTAAATTATATATGCAGTTCCCAGATGAAAAGGAGTTAAAGGCAGTTAATCAACAAGGGAATTCCTTGATGAGGACAGAAGGTCTGGAGAGAAGGCAAATACATCCATTAGAAATATAAATTAATCATATGGGTTACAGAATCATAGAAATGTATTAAAGATCAAATAATTATTTTACTTTTCCATTTGAGAACATCCCAAATCAGGCCAGGTTGTCATGGAGATGGGCTGTGGTGGTTAGAAAGTTCTTTTGTTTAAGCTATCTGGGTGTTTACTCACAAAAAGCAGTAGTTGCAGTTTTGGTTTGGCGTAGACTGCAGCTCACAGAGTTGGGAGAACCAAAGGCGATGATTGTTAATCAGGCATGCACTTTAAGCAGAGAATATAGAATTCTTACAGTGCAGAATGAGGCCATTTGGCCCATCGTGTCTACTCTAACCCTCCAAATGAGCTATCCACTTACTGACACTAACTTCTCCCCATAACCCGGCACATTAGAACCATAGAACCATAGAAACATTACAGCACAGAAGGAGGCCATTTGGCCCATCTTGTCCATGCCAGCCTGAGGACACCCTTTCTAATCCCACCTTCCTGCACCCGGCCCATAGCCCTGCATCTTACACCACTTAAGGTGCGGATCCAGGTACTTTTTAAAAGAGTTTAGAGTTTCTAGCTCTACCATCAACTTGGGCATTTTTTTTTAGGTAACAGTCTAATCCCCTGTTGAATTCTTCCAATGAACCTGCCTCCACCACACTTAGGCAGTGCGCTCCAGCCCTTAACCACTCGCTGCATGAAAACATTTTTTCTCATATTGCTTTTTACTCCTTTTGCCAATAACTTTAGACCTATAACATTTAAATTTTAAGTTTTAAATTTAAACTTTAAAATACTAACTTTACCATTCATCACCCAGAATGCAGGTGGGATTCAAGCTCAGTTTGGATTTTGTAAAAGGAAAAGCAGTTAGAGGAAGAAATCTGGCCCTCACAGAGACTTGTGGCAGAAAACAGTCAACAAGTTAGCTTGAAAGGCTGTGAGAGGCAGTTGGGTAACTGCTGGTAATCGGGACAAAGAGTTGAGACATCCACAGTCATGAAGTCTGAAAGAAAAGTTGGAGGGTCACGAGCCAAAAATCTAATGGAAGGACCCCTGGTAACTCTTACCTCAAAGAATAGCTGGAACACTGAAGAGAATAAAGTGAATTCTGGATGGCTCTGGGATACTTTTGGGTTGGTCCGTAAAGAAGTGAATGAACCTTCAAGATTCTTACAGTGTATAAGGGAACTCTTGCTTGGGGGGTTGGGAAGGGGGGCTGTGTGTATGGTGGGGGGTGATGTGGTGGGCGGGGGAAGAAATAAAAAGCAGAACTGAGTTTAGAGCATAAGTATTTGTAAACACGTAACTGTTAAACCAACAGTTCTTGCTTTGCTTAATTTTTTTTTCCATACAATGAGGTTTGTTTTTCTATAAAAACACGACATCTTGTGGTATAGTTCTATCAGTTAATCACGGGGCTTTCAGATTTCTTGTCAAATGTTAACAGTCCCTCACAGGATTGTAACACAGCAGGATGCTTGTTTGATACTCACAGCTTACTAACAAAGTGTTAATGAGAAACAAAAGTAAAAATAGCTGGAAAACCTCAGCAGGTCTGACAGCATCTGTGGAGAGGAATACAGTTAAAGTTCAAGTCCATATGACTCTTCATCGAACTGAGGAAAAATAGAAATGAGTTGAAATATAAGCTGGTTGAGCGGGTTGGGACAGGTGAAGCTGGATAGATGGTCAGTGATAGGTGGAGGCAAAGAAGAGATTGACAAAGATGTCATAGACAAAGGGACAAAGGGGTGTTGACGGTGGTGATATTAGCTAAGAAAGGTGCTAATGGTGACATTAAGGGTGGAAAGCAGGATGAGCAAGTGAAAGATAGCCCTCGTGGGGGTGGGGTGGGGGGAAGGGATCGAAATAGGCTAAAAGGTGGAGAGAAAACAATAGCTGGGAGTACGCAGACTGGGCCACTGCTTTGCAGAACACCTTTGGTCTGTCTGCAAGCATGACCCAGACCTCCCTGTTGCTTGCTATTTCAACACACCACCCTGCTGTCATGCCCATAGGTCCGTCCTTGGCCTGCTGCAATGTTCCAGTGAAGCTCAATGCAAATTGGAGGAACAGCACCTTATCTTCCGACTAGGCACTTTACAGCCTTCCGGACTTAATATTGAGTTCAACAACTTCAGATCATAAACTCTCTCCTCCATTCCCACCCCCTTTCCGATCCCCCTTTTTCTAATTATTTATATTTTTTAAACATATTTTTCTTTTCCCACCTATTCCCATTACTTTTAAATGTATTCCCATCTATTGTTTCATCTTTGGCTCTTTGGCAATCTCTTTTTTGCCTCCACCTATCACTGGCCCTCTCTCCAGCTCTACCTGTCCCACCCCCCTCAACCAGCTTATATTTCAATTCAACTTATATTTCTAATTTCCCTCAGTTCTGAAGAGTCATACGGACTTGAAATGTTAACTGTATTCCTCTCCGCAGATGCTGTTAGACCTGCTGTGTTTTTCCAGCTATTTTTATTTTTGTTTCAGATTTCCAGCATCTGCAGTATTTTGCTTTTAGCTAAAGTCTTAATGAGGCTGCACCTGATATTGTGCCTATTTGCCACCTATCCGAAAGTCTTCCCTAGAGGCTGCATAGAGTCCACCATTTCTTAACTGTGATCTCAATGCGAGAATTTCATGTCTCCAGCAAGAATTGTTTGTTATTTTAAAGAAATTCAAGCACTTGTGAAAATTTCCAATTTCTCAAATGAATTACCTTTGTGGGAAGTCCCAGCTAATTGGAAATCTCAATGCATGTAGAATTGAGACTGGATTTTGTCCTTCATGCTATGCCTATTTCTCTTTGAAGTGCTGGGTGGGAAATATGGGTGCCCAATTAAAGGCCCGTACGCAAGTTGATTCAGGCAGGAAAATGGCTGCACAAGGTTTCCACCAGACTTAGAACTGCCGGATGCCTGTTTTATCAGGTGAGGAAATGGTAGTCAGCAGTTGAAAGTCTCTCCTGCTATCCACTACAATATGCCAGCGATCAGCATTCCAAACACAATGGATTCAGCAAACCACATTCTCAATATTGAACTACATTTAAAGGGGGCATTACTTGAAGAAGCTGGACACAGCTTAATGCTGAAAGTGTGAGAGCTTTTGTGTTTACCTAATTCTTCATGTCTGAGGAATGCTGAAAACTAATGAATGGGGCATGATTGAGTTCCTCCTTTGTACAGGAATGAAAAAAAATAATTGGGATATATCACAACTGAATTTAATCAGGTTTCTATTAACTTTATGTTTAACATTCATCCGGGGTGCACCTCATAACACAGACCATTAGACCATATTTCACGCTTGCAAAAATAGGTTTTGTTTTTGCTATGTGAAACATCTATTGAGACTATGAATAAACATGAATAATTCACGTTTTTCGGTTTTGCACTCCCAGCTGATCTAGCATAATGAGATCCCTGTACAGTTCCCAAAATATTTTAGAATGCACTGTTTTCTCTTTTTACTGTTCTCTGTGACCCAAATACATCTTGCCTCAAATGGAAGCAGCTTTCCTGTGCACGCTATTATAATTGAAACAAAAACCTATTAGCGTTTTGTCCATTATACATAAGTTATCACCATTTTTCAGTTCACCTGGCCTCATGCTTGAGTAGCTAAAAGTCTGGATGGGTGATTCAAGTCCCAGACCTTATTGAATCTTTTTTGACCAGTGTGTAAGATTGTGAGCGACTACCCAAGCTGGGCTGCTCCACTCCACCCCCAATTGGGTTTCTAAACATATCTTTGCTTTGTGTGGGGTCAGGTTGGGTGCTGAGCTGAGTGGGTTTCCAATCGACATTCCGGCTCTTAATAGCATTGAATGGTAATGCTCCTGTGTTCTCCTGCATACCCTGAATGAGTTTTTATTTGCGATGGCATCATGAAAAAGTTCCTCTGACCCCCTGCTATGTCCATACTCTAGGAAGCTCAGAGAATGGCCTGGGATCAATGTCAATGCTGAATAATAAGAACTAGATAGGATTCTCCTGTGGTATTCGGTGCCTTGCTCAGCTTTAATGTGGCACTTTGCATTCTCACTTGTTGATGATTAGTGACAGGACAATATCCTTGAGAATCAGAACTAAACAATCAATGACATTTGGAGTGTGCAGAGAATCTTTGAACATTTCCTTCTCCGCTGCAGTTGCTGAACTACCAAGACAGGTGCAGCAAGATTTTTAAAAATGCCAACATACAGCATAACATGGCATGAATGGCATCTTACACATGCATAAGCATCTTTGAAGCAGGAGATAGAGAAACAAGCCAAGGCAATGTAATATCACTGAATGTGCACAGACCTTTCAGAAAGTCACCAAAGAGACTTAGCAGGGTATTTTCCATGGATACAATAGGAACTGAAGAATCTCCGAGGGGCCAGGATGGGCTCTTGAACTGTGACAACTGAATAGCCCACCCTTAGCACAAGATGCCACCTTGATAAAGGGCTTGACGTATGCATTAGTTTCAGCTGCCACCCAAGTATGGTTAAGACTCTGATGATCAATTAATTTGTCTCCTAACTGTGCTCAAGAGGCTGCTCAACATTTCCCTGGCTAGTGCTGCAATTAGTGAATTCTCCAAACAACTAAACAGGAGTAAGGAAGTCATTCCTGAAGTTTTCAAACCATGCTCAGGTTTCATTGTTCACTTTCTGGTTGAGATTGACTGATTAATCTGTGTATTGTTATGATCCCAGTTATGAGATTACTGACCAAGCTGGATATTTATTAGGATCTGGTTTGATAGACCATATTCAATTAAAGAATATAATGCATGGAAGAACCAAGGGTAAGGAAATAATTGGCAGGGCTCCGAGACTTAATTGAAACACCAAATTAATCTTTACTATACAATTGTGAACAAAACAAGAAAAAGCAATATTGACTAAATGGGTACACTGTTTTTAATAAGATATTGATTCTAAACAATGTGAGCTTCTACCTTAAACTCAATCCAATAGACTTAGCCCAGCTTTACCTTTTTACTGTGGCTTTCACTCTGATAGGCTTTTAAACATACTCAAGTATAAGTGTCGCTGACGGTCACACACCACGATCCACTAGAAACATGTAGACACTCATGGGGTCTATTCTGTAGCTGTACATCTCATCTTTTTACAGAGCTACTTGATCTTATCTATTTCTCTAGAACTCCCTCTTTTCATCTCTAAACGTATAGAAATAAGCTATTTGATTATACACAATACACTAGATGTCTGCAGCCTCCAGGTCAACTTCTTTTACACTTATTTTTTCTTTAAAAAGGTTACCAGTTTTCCTTTTAGATTATATCTCCACCCTCAACAATCTTCTCCTCTCTGGGTCAATAGTTCAATCATTGATTACAAACACACCTAGGCATATTAAACCAAACCAAAAGCACACAACTCCAAATTCATCTTAAACTGAAACCAAAACTCTGCTTATTTAACTCTTAATATAACCCATAATATAGACAGTTATAACAGCATGAAGAGGAACTGTGATACACATCAGTAGGCTTTCTGGAATGCTATGTCAAGACTTTACCAACTTTCTATCATTGATTCTGAGAATTTTGTGAGAACTTCACCAAAAGTCAGTGAGTGCTGTGCTATTCTACCCTATTGGAGACCTTATAGGAGTCAGCAGGAGAAAGGGGATCTTGCTATGGGTGGTCTTGGTCTGGAGGAGGAATAGGGGGATTTGAGTGCCATCTTCTGCAGGAGAGAGAGACAGGAGGGACAGAAGGGTGCAAAATTAGCCATTACCTCAAGCAAATGTGCCAGAGGATCAAGTTCAGGAGACACAAAAGGAGGAGAATGAAGATGAGAGGGACCTGTGAGAGTACCAAAGGCTTCCAGGTCGCAAGGCCCCACCTGGGACAGATATTTCACCATCTAATTGCAGACCACTTTTCAGAGACATCCTCCACCATCATTCCTTGGAGCACTGTTGCCACATAATATACCTTCCATGACTCAGAATTCATCAAAAAGCTTATTATTCACCTCCGCTGCTTATTCTTAGTGACTGCCTATAAACACTCCTGCATAATCTAGTACTTCTATGAAGTGCAACAGAAATGGCAGCAGCAGGTGGGATGAATGTCTGCTGAGAATCTGACGAGACTAGCTCAGATATCCTCCTGAGATGCTCTGGAGAGATTGTGAACTGTGATGGCCCCATCTCAGACTGCAGCACTTCAACATGGGCTTGAGCAGTATGGGCCACCTGACTGACAGACAATTGCAAGGACAGTGATGGAGGGGGAGGAGGGATAGCAATGTTGGTATTGGGGGAAAGGTTAGCAGCTTCCTGCTCCATGATTCTTACATCAATTCAGGGCATCGGATCAGTCAGCTCAGTGATCTGCAGCCCCTTTCAACCAAGAAGGCAGTTTCGTAAGCTTCCGTTGAAGTACTTTGCCATGACATGGCAGTTGCTTCATATCCCAGGGCAAATTCTATGACTGCAGTGAAAGCTGAGGCCTCAGTCATCAGGTGCTACATAATGTTGAGCTTTGGAATTGGCCAGTCTCTCCTCCCTAGGGAGGGTGGTCTCCAGGTTCTGTGTCAAGCCCGGAGAAGGCTGGAGGGAGAGTCCTTCAAACCCCTAGCCACGACCCATAAACTTGCAACAAGCATTTAATTGATTAAACCCATCAGGTTGCTTCTGAAGCGTGTCCCTGCAAGCTCCTGAGCTGACACC
Source organism: Carcharodon carcharias (assembly GCF_017639515.1). Taxonomy (NCBI): domain Eukaryota; kingdom Metazoa; phylum Chordata; class Chondrichthyes; order Lamniformes; family Lamnidae; genus Carcharodon; species Carcharodon carcharias. The sequence goes on from NC_054470.1 coordinate 89,665,910, forward strand.
TTTACAACAGAACTACTATGCAATACTAAGGGAATCAAGGGATATGGGGATAAAGCGAGTAGGTGCAGTTGAAGTAGAAGATCAGTGATGATCTTATTGAAGGTTGAAGATCCAAATGACATATTCCTTGTACTATTTCTTATTTTCGTATGTTGTTGCCCGCTCCCCAACCCCACAATTGACAAGGTGACACCTGTGGTATCCCTTCCACCTAGCTGCTCACTAGTGCCCTGCGCCTCCTACTGTGTGGATCACTTTCCACCCTTGACACTAAGGTGCACATGGTGCTGGTCTCTGAGTTGGTGCCTGTGACTACATTGCCTTCTTCCATTCTCTCCTCCTCCTTTTCCTTAAGGGGGCAACGTCCCACTTTTCCAAGTTCCCCTGTGGGCAAGGATAGGGGGTGAGGAGATGGAGATTGGGGCAGCATGTGGTTGAGGTGGCGCATTCTCCTGTGTCTGTGCAATGATAAAACTCGACCAATTAGTGTGCAGCACCTGTGGCCATTATAGGAGGATGTGTGTGATGGGACCATATAGAGTTTGTGAATGAGGATAGATTTAGAATTAGGGATCAGGAGTAGTTGTAGATATGGAAGGAAGCTGGAGTGGCCACATTCCCCTAGGCAATGTCCCCTGCACTGCCTGAGGCCACGGAATCCACAACTACCCTCCCACTCAACATCAGCACTACCTCCTCAGGGGCATTGACCTCATGCAGTCATGCTTCCCTGCCCCTTTAGGTCCTGCTAATGCCTGTTATGTGCTATCATGTTATGGAAGAGAAAAAGTTGTGTTTGTGAATAAAGGTATTGGCAGGTGTGGTTGTGCATGAAGTCTCACATGGTTGAAGATCTGTGAGCTGTGTTTGATTCATGAGTAGAGTCAAAGAGTCACAGAGGTCTACAGCATAGAAAAAGGCCCTTTGGCCCATCAAACTCTGCTCTGGTCAAACAAGTACCTAACTATTCTAATCCCATTTTCCAGCACTAGGCCATAGCCTTGTATGCCATACCATTGCAAGTGCACATCCAAATACTTCTTAAATGTTATAAGGGTTTCTGCCTCTACCACCCTTTCAGGCAGTGAGTTCCAGATTCTCACCACCCTCTGGGTGAAAAAATTCTTCCTCACATTCTGTCTAAGCCTTCTGCCCTTTACCTTAAATCTATGCCCCCTGGTTATTGATCCCTCCACCAAAGGGAAAAGTTCCTTCCTGTCTACTCTATCTATGCCCCTCATAATTTTATAAACCTGTCGCACCAGTGAAGGATGGAATACTACTATGGTGCATGTGAATGTCTAATATTGTTGCATGGTGAATACAGTATGCTGAGGTTGTGATGCTGGTGCTGCTGCAGTTATGAAGAAGTGTGTTTGTGAGCTGAAAGCTACACCTGTGTTAAATTGTTAATTTTTTTTTGTGGCATGAGAGCCATGTGCTTGCAGGAGGACTCTGGACTGTGACCGCTTCATGAAGGTACAGGGCGTCCCTGCTTGTACTTCTTCCCCCAGGATCTCCAGTGCTCCATCCAAAATCCTGTGAGCCCTCTCCCTCAATCTTTGAACCATCTTTATGTGCGTCACTGTCTGTAAGCTGGTGCACTCCACACTATCAGTGGAAGCTTTTTTTATTCCTTCATGGGATGTGGGTGTCGCTGGCAATGCCAACATTTATTGCCCACCCATAATTGCCTTTGAGAAAGTGGTAGTGAGCCGCCTTCCTGAACCATAGCAGAGCATGTGATGTAGCTACACTCACAGAGCTGTTAGGAAAGGGGTAAACCCACAAATCTATTAGGAAAGGGGGTACACCTACAGTGCTGTTAGGAAGGGGATACACCTACAGGGCTATTAGGAAGGGGGTACACCCATAGAGCTGTTAGGAATGGGGTACACCTCTAGGGCTATTAGGAAGGGGATACACCCACAGAGCTGTTAGGAAGGGAGTAAAACCACAGTTCTGTTCGGAATGGAGGTACACCCACAGTGCTGTTAGGAATGGGGTACACCCACAGGGCTGTTAGGAATGGGGCACATCCACAATGCTGTTAAGAAGTGGGGATGTACATCCACAGTGTTGTTAGGAAGGGGGGTTACATCCACAGTGCTGTTAGGAATGGAGCACATGTACAGTGCTATTAGGAAGGGGAGTTACATCCACAGTGTTGTTAGGAAGAGGGGTTACATCCATAGTGCTGTTAGGAAGGGAAGTGAGTGCATGGAGGTTACAGTTAGCGGTCCACAAGAAATGCACATAATCAACACTAGGTTACTCAACCTGCAGGTCTCCATTTTGGCCCCTTCAGGTATGTATAAAAAATGCTAATTGACAAATGGCCTAAAGCTTGCAGGCTAAAGTCAGATTTTTAAACCAGTATGTTTACTAACACAACACCCACTTAGCATTTCTTGCAATGTGACTTTTCTGAATCATGTAATAATACAAATATATATTTCCAGACATGAAAGATATTTCCAGTAAGATTCAGAAAATCAATCAACTTTCATATTTGCAAAAATACCTTGCAAAGTGTTTTTGAGAATTTAAACTTGACTTTCACCTATATTAGGCTCGTCCTTGCTTATATATCTAATATTGCATGTGAAAAATATTCAAGTAATCCAAATCCATATGGATCTCTTTCCATAGAGAGAGAAGGGATGTGGCCAAGGCTACATTATTAGGTTCCCCAGGAAAGGACGAATGGTTCAGGTATTTTAGGATATTTTTAGAATGGTAAATGGAAGCAGGGGATCATCTCTGCACCTGATAATGGCGATCCGATGTTCATTGTAACTGGAGCTCAGGTCACATAAACAGATTTGCTGGTGTCCCCACAGGCTGCTTTCCCAATGAAAGTATTCAATTTCAGCCTCGCTGGACAAGGCCCTGAGGTATATCCTGGGAGTGGGAGGAAGAGAGTAGGTGGGGGGTGAGGGGGTTGGGGGGGGTGGGGTGTGCAATGGTGCAGTCATGGCCTACAGCAGTCACCAGAAGTATTGTAGAGCAGTGCGGGCTGTTCTTGCTCTTCCCATCTTGCTTTGGAATCATTAAAAAATAGAGCACAGAAGGAGGACTCTCAGACCATTTGTAAAAGTCATCAATTATTCGCACTCACCCTCTCTTTTCTTATAGCCCTGCAAATTTTGCCTTTTCCTATATATATCCTAATCCCTTTGTAAATTGCTATTGCATCTGCTTCCACACCCTTCCAAGAACTGCATTCCAGATCAGAATAACTTGCTGTATAAAAATATTTCTCCTCATCTCCAGGCTGATTTTTTTTCTGTTATCTTAAATCTGTGTCCTCTGGTTGCCAACCATTTTGCTAGTGGAAACAGTTTATCCCTTTTAATTCCATCAAAACCCCTTATAACTTTGAACAACTCTATTTAATTTCCCTGGAACTTCCTTTGCTCTAAAGAGAACTGTCCCAGATTCTCGAGTCTTTCCACACAGCTAAATGCCATTCTGGTAACTTTCCTCTGCACCCCTACCAAGGCCTTGGCACCCTCGCTAAATTGTGGCACCCAGAATTGAGCACAATACTCAAACTGGGGCCTAACTAGTGTTTTATAAAAGTTTACCATACATTCCTTGCTTTTGTACACTACGCCTCTATTTCTAAAGCCTAGGATCCCATGTGCTATTTTTTAAAAGCCTATTAACTGGGCCTGTCCCCTTGAAATGTTTAATATGTGCACCACCAAGTGTCTCTGTTTTCACACCTCATTTAAAATTAATTTATATTGCCTCTTTAATTCATATATTTATTTCTAATTCTTTTAATTTATTGCCTCTCTTCATTTTTACTTCCAAAATGCAACATTTCTCTCTGAAGGAAATTTCACCTGCTATTTGTCAACGCATTTCATCAGACTGCTTATGTCCCCCTGAAGTTGGCTATTATCCTCACTACTACATTTTTAAAGTTTGTGTCATCTGCAAATTTTGAAATTATTCCCTATAAATGGCAGTCCAGGTCATTAATATAATGGCACATTGGTATACTGATTTCTACCCAAGAGTGACAGTGAAGCTGTAATTGTGATCATTAATAATGTTTATTCCTCAGAGCTTCTATAACTTGGCCTCCATAACCTTATCAAAAATGTGGCAGAAATTCCATTATGTTCTTAAATGGGCTGAAGTAATGATGGCAGAGTTGGAACAGCTCTGAGAGAATCCTGGACCTATTTTTAAAACAGATCAAAGTATTTATGTTCAAATTATATGATTGCTGTTTGCTGGTGGAAAAGTAACTGCTTCAAAACAGAACAAAACTCGTGGTATGAGCCCTACATTTACATATTATGAAGAATGGCCCGTGTTAACAAGTGTACCAAGGTTCAGACAATGGTTATAAAACATTTCAAACTCACTCTTCTGGATTATGATGTCATGTAAACCCCTTCCACTTGTTGCAGGCTTTGTGTTATCTATATATAACATGTTCTATCTATCATTCTGTAAAATGCAATCCCTCAAATTGACAGGAGCTGTTGGAGATGCCTAGCCCAGTTTGAACTGGTATAATCTGCCAATCTCCTCCTGTATCACAGACCTGCTTGGCTAATGCACAGTAGTTCTAAGAATATAAGAACATAAGAAATAGGAGAAGAAATAGATCATATGGCCCATCATGCTCCGTCATTCAGTACAATCATGGCTGATCTTCTACCTCAACTCCACTTTTCCACCCACTCCCTATATCGCTTGGTTCCCTGAGAGAACAGCTTTAAATATATTCAACAATAGAGCATCTGCAACCCTTTAGGGATAGAGAATTCCAAAGATTTACAACCTTTTAAATGAAGAAATTTCTCCTCATCTCAGTCCTAAATGGGCCCTTATCTTGAGATTGTGCCTCTGGATTCTAGATTTCCCTGCCACGGGAAACAACTTCTCAGTTTCTACTGTATCAATCCCCTTCAGAATCTTGTATGTTTTCATTAAAAAAAATGATTTCTGGGACTAGCTTTCTATTTACTAAGTCTACGAGCAATTTACTTAGGCTTCCAGGGAATTGACACTTTACATCAAGGACATGTCAAAAGCTATAAAAGCTTGATGTTACTTTCTTTTCTTATCTAAATCAATTGCCACCCACCTCAAGAGATTCAAGGGAATATTTATTGGTAGAAACTAGAGAATAGTTATCATGTTACAATGGGTTTATTTTAATAAATGGACAGCTCCCATCTGAACCCCAGGCATCTATTTTGTACATTTTTGTGGTACAATTTACTAGTTGAAAGTTGAATTTGATTAATGAAGACAAAAACAAACAGCTAGACAAAGTTTTAAAAATGATTGGGTAGATTTTCTAGTGAGGGCTAGATTTGAAAGGTATGAAAGTAATGTCAAACCTGTATCGAACCTTGGTTAGACCATATGAGTGCTGAGTGCCACTCTGGTTGCCATATGCACTGGAGAGGGTGCAGAGAATATTTACAAGGATGATGCCAGAAACGGGTAGGTATGCATATCAGGAAAGGATTGACAGGCTGGGTCTCTTCCTTCTTGAAAAAATAATGCTGAGGGATGACCTAATAGAGGTCTTTAAAATTCTGAAAGTTTTGTATAGAGTGGAAACAGAAAGAATGTTTCCTCTTATGGGGAAGGAAATAACTAGGGACCATCAGTAGAAATCCAATAGGGAATTCAGAAGAAACTTCGCCCAAAGAATGATGAGAATGTAGAACTTGTGACCATAGGGAGTGATTGAAGTGGATAGCATAGATGTGTTTAAGGCAGAACTAGACAAGCACATGAGGGAGAAGACAATAAAGGGTTACAATGGTAGACTTAGATGAGAAAAGATGGCCGGAAGCTTGAGTGGATAATATATGCTGACATGGACTGGTTGGGCCAAATGGCCTATTTCTGTGCCATATATATATCCCATGTAGTTTTCAATTTGATGTTCGGATGTAAAACTGTGTTGCATTTGATTGCTGATTATAAAATCCACCCAATTTTCATTTCCATTGTCTTGTGAAGACAAGGTAAAGAAGACATTATCACATCTGTCAGAAATACTTCAAAGTGCATCATATTCAATTAATCATTTGAAATGCAGTGACGGTTGTTTTGTAGGCACACACATTAATCATTCTGTAAGTAGCAATCTCTCATAAACAGCAATGACATGACACTTTTGGTGGTTAACATTTGGAAAGAATGTTCAGCTGCTTGCTCTCTTTTGCATGGTGCCATAAAATCTTTAACCTAACTTGAATAGCCAGGTGGCTTTTGATTTCATGTCTCAATGGAAGGACAATACCTCTAACAATGTGTGCAACAGTATAACACTAGAATGTCATTCTGGGATTATTTCATTATATGAAGTAAAACAATGAATGTTGGAAATATGATATAAAACCAAATATTCTGCAGCATCTGAAAGAGAAAATTTAGATTAATATTTGAGGTGGTAACCTCTCCAGTGCAGGAAAAGAAATCCCGTGCAAAATGTGATTCTGTCTTTTTCTTTCAGCCAGCAACTCACTGGCCATATATTGGAAACGCACTGCGTTTTTTTAATGTAAAACTAACCAAAGAGAAATTTCTATACAGAAACATTATTAAAAAGGAAGTTAAATCCTTGACCTGGTACATTGGTGCAGCAGAAAGCTTTGGTCTTCACCAAGCTATGGTTCTTAAATTCAAGTTATTTTCAAAACAGTTCTCTTTGATTCACTGAACTGAAAGTAACTGTAGCTGAAGAGCTTTCCTCCAAAGAAAGCACACAAGGTGGAACCAAAATTTGTCATCTTTTCAATAGTGTGGGGCACATTGCCTTAATATCTTCCTTTCACCTGGTGGACAGAAGATGTCTCTCCTCCTGCTGCCCTCCTCATCATTCAATGAAGTATGAAAAGTTGATGGCCCTTGTAGCCTTGTGCCTACTGTTATTCACAATGCTCAGGTAGTTGACTGCAGTCAAAGTACTCTTCCACTTTAAGAGATGCAGGTTGCCATTAAATGGCATCAGCAATATGAAATATTGGCCATTTTCATGCAGTGATACTCCAATGAACAGCATGAGAACTCTTGTCAGCTCACCTATTCTAATCAACCAGGTGGACTGCAGTAATTATAGTTTTTGGAAACGTAGGACTGTAGCTTTAAGAATAACCCAGAGTTGCTAGATCACATGATCTGTGTAAGCCAATGTGTTAGCAGCGCAAAGAGCCTCTACGGAGATTTCGTTTTTAGTTATGGAGTTTGATGCACACGTGTAGCTGCCGCTGCTGCCTTGTAAATAAAGTTAAATGTTTCCACTAAGAAAAGTTGTCTGAAGATCAACTCTATAACATGGATCCATTTGGGGCTTTTGTTGTATCCCTGTGATTGGGCATGTACTGCAAGCATGGCACACATTCTGCATGCAAAATCAGGCTTAAACTAATTTCTAACCCTATGGTTGGGACTTGCTGACCCCGTAGCAGGTGGTTGTGGCGGTGCAAATTTGCAAGGGGGTGGCATCAGCAAGGAGCTCTGACATCATCCTATTGGGTCCATATTTTATCAGTGATGCACAGTAAGTGAAAAATGAATGACACATGCTTCTGGAAAAGTGGCAACTGAGAGCCAGTTAAGGTGGTCAAATATCCAATTGAAGAGTGTTTTATGAGCAGGTTCAAATTTTACAGAGAGTGCACGGGGGCCCGACAGGTGATTGAGAGCAGCAACGAGGCTGCAACTGAGATGACTCGGAGCTGTAGGGTGAGGCAGCATGCCTTCACAGGAAAGCTGGAGCAGTGCAACCAGAGAAATTTATGTCAAGAAGGGGGAAATAATGTGCCAGTGATTTGGTACCGAGCTTCCATTGTGCTATCTAGTGCCTGGCATGCCGATCCACTGAGAGAGGGGTGGCTTAGCACGTGTTGAAGAAGCAACTGACTGAGTGGCCCTTCAGATTGGCAGAGCCCAAGTGCCATGGGAATTCTCTGTTCAGGAGGAGGGTCTTCCAACGAGGAAGAGAACCTGAGGGGGTTGGGAGGGGATGG